>NC_064563.1:136363783-136683783 GCF_937001465.1 Orcinus orca
AACGATGGAAGGAATCATTTTGTGTGTGTATAGAAGGGAAGAATATTCTTACCTATTTAATGTTCATGGTGTGTCTGAATTGACAGGCTGCAACTTAAGAGCTCATAGTCGTTGACATAGATGGTTTATACTTTCGCCTGTGTTTTTTCCTTCTGAAATCCCAAACGATCTCTTTGGTAATGTAGATTCATTGGTATTTGCTGAGTATGGAATGTGCAAAGGTACTGGGGCATAGTGGTAAGCAAGGCAGACATGTTTCCTGCCTTCAAGGGGCTTACAGTCAGCTTGTACAGATACCACAGGCCCCTCACACTCAGCATGACCCTGGGTGCATTTCTCCCTCCCACCTTCTGAATCATCTCAGTGTCCATGATCAAAGTCACCCATCTGATTAGCAATCTTCATTCCATCTGCAAACTTAATTTCCTTTGGTCATGTAATGTTAACATATCCTTGGGCATAATACCAAGGATTAGGACCCTGACATCTTTGGGGTCTACTTTTCTACCCACCATAATAGCTGATTGCTAAATAGATTAATGTATTATCACTTGCCAATTTGTGGATTGGGCTCCAAGCATGGAGGTTGTAGGACCGATAATTATGTTAGCTTTCCATTTTTTTTTTAAAAAACTGTTTCCCTGAATCTTCCTTACTCTGGTGGGTTTTGCTCACCGTCTCACAAACATGTGGCCACATTTGTATTTCCCTGACTGTTCTAACAGTGCCTGCCTTGAGTGATGCTTCCACTGTCTCCCGGTCTTAATAACTTCCAAGTTTCAGCTTTGGTCCCATTTCTTTTGGAAGCTTATTTGTTCTGCCCTTCCTGCTCCCCATCTTATCTGAAATCCTTTAGCTTTTTCAGTCTGCAGCAATTACTTATATCATGTTTTATAAATATTTACTTATTGATTGTGTGAGTTTTGGCAGAAAGCCTTATGGGTTGGTTCAAAGTGGCTCTAAAACAGTTTGTTTCCCTTCAGAAGCAAAATGTCATTCCACTATTTCAAGTGCTTATCTGAAATGTTGTATGGTTTTGTTTATTTCAGAGACTTGAAGATAGAAAACTTGCTGCTAGATGAAGACAATAATATCAAGCTGATTGGTATGACTTTTTTTTTAAAGCAAGATTATCCTTTAAGTGCTGTGTTATCAATTCTCAGTTATTTGTTTCTGACTTTGAAAATTATCATGATCTATCTCTAATCCCCAGACAATACTTCTAGTTCACCTCCTTTTACCTGCAACATTTAACAATGGTTTTGAAAAAGAAAATTAATTTGAATAATTTAGACATAAAACATGTTCTTAGGATTCTTCAAACTTCTGCTTCTCTGTTAAGTCAGATGGAGCTGAACTTTTATCGGGGTTCTTTTTATCTGAATTCACGAGAACGCTTCTTAAAAATAGTGGAAAATAGTTTGGTTCAGAAATGCTGCCCTTACCTTGGCCGTGCCTTATTTTACTTTTCAGTGAATGTAGAGGCACTGAAATAAGGGGGAATGTGACCTACCTTCTCATTTTAATATCTTTAGCCAAGCCCTATAGTACACTGATGGTCGTGCAAAGAGAAATCCCCACAGAGGGATCCTTTAGAGGTCTGTCCCAATCAGAAGGAGGTTCCAGGATGGAGTGAATCATAATTGGTTCACAAGTCAGGGTCCAGAAGAGAATCCATGGCTTATTCTCTAGAATTTCTGCTTTTGTTTGCCTGTCTTGTTGCTCTTGGCAAAATCTCAGGGCATCATTTTTCCACCCAGATTTTAGCATCATCTTTTATTCCTTTCTTTCTTTTCCCACCTCAAGTGCAAGTAATTTCTTCCACCTCAATGGCTTGAAAAAACTTTATATTAGAAGAAAAGAGAAGGATCAATAGAACTTTGTGAATTTTTTTTTTTTTTTTTTTTGCGGTACGTGGGCCTCTCACTGTTGTGGCCTCTCCCGTTGCGGAGCACAGGCTCCGGACGCGCAGGCTCAGCGGCCATGGCTCACGGGCCCAGCCGCTCCGCGGCATGTGGAATCTTCTCGGACTGGGGCACGAACCCCTGTCCCCTGCATCTGCAGGCGGACTCCCAACCACTGCGCCACCAGGGAAGCCCAAACTTTGTGAATTTTAACTTTTGTACCCAAGAAGGAAATTTTGTTTGTCAAATACTGAAAACCATCTCAAGACTTTCTAAAACATATCATTCAAGTGACCAATTATATTCTTTGGGAGTCCAGTTGGCTTCCAACCCAGTAACAGTCAAGAGGCTGCAAGGGACTCCAGACCCCTTGGCTGCGCGATTAGGCACCACTGACAGGTGTTGTTAAATACACCCATTATTAGGAGATTAACAATTAAGAGGAAACCAGTTTTTTTTCCCCAAAGATTTTATAGGAGGTATTGTTAAAAGATTCCTGGATGATTCAAAGAATTTTTTTTTAAATCAGATTGTTTTACTACTGCATTTGAGTTGTCCTGAGGGCCAAATGCAGCAGCGCTAAACAAGGCAGACATTGAAATGCCTGCAGGATGTCTTTCTGGTCCTGGTTTCCAGGATCTGCGGCATTAAACAAAGGCATGTCCTGGTGAGGGACGGAGGAAAGGAGATTGTTTTTTAGGTTCCCTGGCAGGGTGACCTGGAACTTGTCTTTGGCAAGTGTGTAGGTGACAGTCACAGAGTTGCCCTAAAGCTGCAGAGATTGTAAGAGAACAGGTTGTGTGAAGGCTGGATGTCCATGACCGTACGAGTAAGAATAATTCACTTCCCCTGCGCACCGTCTATACTGAGGCTGGTAATTCCAGCAAAGAGCAGGCCACCGGCAGGGGGTCTCCCTACCCACCCAGCATCCCCTACACTGTTTCTTCCCTTCACTTTGCCTCCCTGTCTGCCCCTGTGCTTGCTTTCCCTTCTCTCTCTTCAAAGAGAGATAGCCCTAGACGACCATTTGTGAGAGTATACAGTGTTGAAAAGCACAGATCTTTTCGTTGCTGAGAAGATCCTCGAAGAACCAATCTCTGTCCACAGCAGATGCATTTAATAAGTAGCTCACAGATTGGCTGCATAATAAACTCTCTTAGAGGAGACCTGTACAAGTAAGATGAAGACAGGATGGACCTAAATTAGAGCCCACAGTTGCCTTGGGATGAGAGGTGGACCCTTTGGATACCAGGGACCATTTTACTCAATCATCATCTCCCAGCTTGACAAATGCTGGATTGGTACCCACGCAGGGATTTCAGCTCATCCAGACAAAATGGGCCATGTCAGAAACTGGAATTCCCAAAATGGCTGGAAAAGAGGCTCTGATAATTAGATGTCCCTTTGTTAGAACTTTTCACTTGGCGCCTACTTCTCTCATGATCCGCTAAAACCAAACTCCTAATGGAAGGAGACATTATGCCATCCCAGAGGGCAGCTGGGAATTGCGTTTTGTTTAGCAGAATCTGTGTTTCCTCATTTTTTTCATAAAGAGGAGGCCGAAGGAGGGGAGGGAAGATGCTGGAGGCAAGGAAGGCCCAGTGTCTTGTGGGTTTTCTTGCCCCTGGGTTGGGCAATTTGGATCAAATGTCTCTACAACTGTCCTTTTGCAACTTGAAAGTCCTTTGAACCTTTTCTTCAAAGGAATTACCTAGTTGTTTATTCAAAGGTTGATTATAGCTATTACCATTTTCTCTTAATAGTTTCTCTTTGAAATAATCTGATTTAAATAAATTTACTTAAGCCATGTAAGCCATGTTTCAAGTTAACTAGAATTAGCTGGAATGAGATTTGATTTAATCAGGATCCTTCCCCCGCACCCCCTTTAAAAAAAAAAAAAGCAGTTTGATGTTTTTAGTTTAGTATAATCTTAAAATGTATCAGCCACAACTTAAAACGGTTTTGCACTTCAGTTTTCCAAAACAGCGTTCATTTGGACGACGTCTTTTCAAATTCATTGTGTAGCTCCCAGAAAATTGAGTGATAATTGGCTTATGCGTTTACCAAATCTAATTGCGGCAGACCCATGTGACATTACTGGGAGGCCAACTTCTCCCTAGTTTCACAATTCTAATTATAGGCATATGTGTAAAATTTTAATAATTACAGTTATGAATGTGAAACATATTAGTTATTTCTCTACAATATATTTTAAATTAAACCCTTTCGGCTAGGTCAACATAACTCACTTAAAATGTAGATTTTATCTTCTCCATTCCCCAGATCCTCTTCTTATTTATCTTCTTGAAACTTAAGACAAGGCAAGACGCTGTGTGCACAAGCTTGCCTGGGAGCAAAGGGGGTGATCTGGTCTCTTATCTCCCCTCCCCTGCCCTCTTTTAAGATCAAGCACTTTGTTGTAGACCCCAAGTCAGGAGGTGAGGGAGTAATTGAAGGAGTTGTGGGTTTTTTTGTTTTTTTGTGTTTTTTTTTGCAGTACGCGGGCCTCTCACTGTTGTGGCCTCTCCTGTCGTGGAGCACAGGCTCCGGACGCGCAGGCTCAGCGGCCATGGCTCACGGGCCCAGCCGCTCCGCGGCATGTGGGATCTTCCCAGACCGGGGCACGAACCCACGTCCCCTAAATCGGCAGGCGGACTCTCAACCACTGCACAGTTAATGGAACCCCACGGAGATTCGAAAGGGAGGCTTTTAGTTTAGGGGCTCTTAGGAGATTGGGCCTCTAACATGACTGTTAAAGAAATTTTCCTTGAAATGTTGGCCCAGTTAATATGATGTGTATTCCATGGTGCTGCCTCTCCGTCTTACCGTAGTGGGTGATCTTTACACACTGGTTGTTTCCTTAAGTTTCCTTTGGGAATTTTAAACGCCATTCAGTTTAAAGCTCAATATGATTTTTCTACTTAGGATGCCCCCACTTCTCCTACTTCAGTGATACTACAGGGTGGGACCTGAGAGCAGGGCCCTCAGATCCTTTTGAACAGAGATCTCCTGCTAATCCAGGAGAGCCGTGGAGCCCCTGAAGGGCCTTTCTGGGCAGGTTACGTGCGGCCTGCTAGTGCAGGCTGGGCCGATGGGAAAAGAAATCGGGGCCTTTTGTCCCCCTATTTGTCAGGGTGGGAGTGGAAGAGTAGAGAGCAGAGGAAGAGAGGAGGAGGGAGATTAAGAGAAAGGAATAAAATCATATTTTAAAAAACTCCCCCAAACGAAAGAAGAGTCAAGTATGTGAACAGGCAGCATTCCTGGTTGGTTTCCTCACCCCAGTTTTGGTTCTGATTCTTCATTCGAATCTTGAGCTGAAGAGTTTGGGTGATCTTCAGAGCCTTGATGTGTTTTCAGAGCTCTGCCTGGATGGGGTTCTATTTATTTATTTTTAACATTTTATTTATTTATTTTTGGCTGCTTTGGGTCGTTGCTGCACGCGGGCTTTTTCAAGTTGCGGCCAGCAGGGGCTACTCTTCGTTGCCGTGTGGGCCTCTCATCGTGGTGGCTTCTCTTGTTGCGGAGCGCGGGCTCTAGGCACGCAGGCTTCAGTAGTTGTGGCATACGGGCTCAGTAGTTGTGGCTTGCGGGCTCTAGACTGCAGGCTCAGTGGTTGTGACACATGGGCTTAGCTGCTCCGCAGCGTGTGGGATCTTCCCGGACCAGGGCTCGAACCCATGTGCCCGGCATTGGCAGGCGGATTCCTAACCACTGAGCCACCAGGGAAGTCCTGGGGTTCTGTTCAGAAGCGCTCTTTCCTTATACGGCTTACACCAGCGACTGTGGGGAGAATTTTTGGTGGTTCATCTTTATCCGTGGTGTGTGAGTAGCTTCGCGGACTCATAGCACTGACTCACCCTGTGTCTCTCCTTTCCTGAGCTTTTCCGCAGCTTTCACGAGAGCCATGGCTTTGCAGGTGGAGACGTGTTAGCCTCAAGGAGAAAACAGTCAACGAAATTATATGTATATCTTGCCAGCTGAGAAAGTGCGAGGGTTTTGTTCCCGATGTGGAGCCTGTCTCTGACCACAGCCCCTTTCTGACTGAGCCCCGGGGGCTAAGCCTTCTGTTTGGGGACCAGAACCATAATATTTACATTGAAGTTCAAAGGAGGAGCCATGCTCTTAATTCTTCAATCAACGAAGATGGAGGAAAGATATCAGATGAGCACCTAACACTAACAGCCCTCTAATGACCTGTCAGTTACAGGATCTGTAAGATCAAAAGTAAACACAGCACAAAAGGCACAATGGACCCAGTATGGCTTTAGGTGCCTGGGCGCTTCTTTCTTCTTCCCCCCTGCCTTAATCATCCAGGACCAAAGCAATGCTAGGAGGTCATTTAGTCTAGTTCTCATTGCTATCTTTCTGGCGTTATTTTTCCGGCCAACACTCAGCATTGTCTAAATTGTTGAGTGTATTTTTCCCCCCTCGTCAAATCACCATATGTTGCCTCATGCATTAGGAGCATTTTTAAAAGACTTGCATGAAATGAAAGAATTCAGCCAAAAAAGTCAACTCTAACTGGTGGGATCGCATGTCACCTGGGGTGACACCAACACCAGCCAGAGAAAATCAATCTTCCTTCGGCTTTTTCCCACTTGGCCACTTGGAAGCCAGCAGGCTGACTCCAAGGACTTCTGCTCGTTTTCTCCTTCTGCCTTTAGTCCTAGAAAGCAAGCCTGTCTTTTTTTTCTGGATGACTCATTTCCAAGATTTGATGAAAATATGTTTTGGTTCAACATACTTTTTAGCTCTCGCTGGATTTGACTGTGAGGCCTGATAGAAAATGTTTCCAGTTCAGCAAGGGAACTTTTGTCTTGAGACCCATACCCAGAGGTTACGGTTCACAGCTGCTGGGTTTCCTTTTGGATGTGAAATGATGTGTTAGCCCGAGAGAATGTTTCCTTTCCTGCTGCTTCCCCCAACCCTCCCCCCTTTTTCATTTCCATGGTTTTCTAATTCAGGGCTGGTTTTGTCCTCCCCTCTTTGCAGACTTTGGTTTGAGCAACTGTGCCGGGATCCTGGGCCACTCCGACCCGTTCAGCACACAGTGTGGCAGCCCCGCGTACGCCGCGCCCGAACTCCTTGCCAGGAAGAAATACGGCCCCAAAATCGATGTCTGGTCCATGTGAGTTATTGAGCTTCTAAGACTGAATGCGCCCTCCTGCTGTCTCCGCTGTTCCCTTCTTATGAAATAACCTTTGAGTATTTGATGAGCATGAATTATAATTATAGGCTCTGGGATATATATGCAGTGATTCTTTGGGGTCCTGATTTCCACCTCTGTTCTTTCTGTCTTTTCTCCACCAACTGCCCGAAAGGCCTTTATCAAAATTCATTAACGTGCCGGAAGGGAAGAAAACAGAGCCGTGCCCTCGCCGAGATCACGTTCTGCTTTCACGAGTCACTCATATCCTTCCCCTGCTTGGAGTCTCCCAAAGCTTTTCACCAGCATCAGCGTAAATCCCAGCCTTGCTGCCTGGCCCCAGACCTCATGGGTCTGCCCACCTCTCCTGCCTCTGCACCTATCACCCCACCCTCTGCTCACGGTTCTTCACACATGTCAGCTTCTGTTTTGTCTTCCCCACCTCTGGGCTTTGCACTCGCTATTTCTTTTCTTTTATTGAAGTAGAGTTGGCGTATAATATCGTATTTGTTTCGGGTGTACAACACAGTGGTTCGACATTTATGTATATTACAAACTGGTCACCACAATAGGTCTAGCAACCATCTGTCACTGTGCAAAGTTATTGCCGTATTATTGACTATATTCCCTATGCTGTAGGTTGCATCTCAGTAACTTATTTATTTTATAACCGGAAGTTTGTGCCTCTTAATCCCCTTCACCTATTTTGCTCAAGCCCCCCCCCATCCCCCTCCCCCCTGGCCAGCACTCGCTGTTGGTTTTGCCTGGAATGCCATTTCCCAGCTCTTTGAATGGCCCGTCCACTCCCACATTCCAGTGTTAGTCCAGTGTCACCACTGCAGAGTCCATCTCTTGTTCCGGGGATGCCAGCACCTGGCACAGAGCCTGGGCTGGAGAGGGTTGGAGGGAGGGAAGAAGGAAGGTAGGAAAGAAGGAACGAAGGAAGCTAACTGTCCCCTTTGCTCCTCAGGACAACCTGTGAGGCCGGCTCTTACCCTCTTTTACACAGACAGGAGGGCAGCTCTGTGGTTAGAGTGGCCCAGAGCCACCCAGCCTGTAGGTGTGGGAGCTGCGCTTTGCACTCAGGGCTCTTCACGCCTCAGCCTGAGCTCCCGGTTCCTCCCCTCTCTCCAGAGGATGTGTGAAGGCTGCAGGTAGAGAGGGTGCCGTGTGCTGCTGACTTGCTGGGGGCCACTGGGGTAGGGGGGAGTGGCAGAAGGAAGCAGAGGCAGAGGATACCTTCTCTTTGAGGTGTGCTGGGTGGTGTGACTGGCAATGCTAATCCCAGACTCTTTTTATACTGTGCCCAGATGGGCCTCAGAATCCTTCTCAACACAGCCCTCCAGGCAGCCAACACCAATGGATCAGAGTCAATACACAGGTGAAATCCATTCTTGGTGTCATAAGTGTCTGGTACGTAATCTGCCCTTAATAAGTATTTACTTATTAATGGGTGAATATGAAAGTTTGAGTCTATAATCATTCTCTCTCCTTAACAGTTAGGGTACGTATTTAGGCTAAATGGCAAGCTTTCAGAGGGATGATTTGTGTACAAAAAAAATAAAATGTGGAGAATGGGGAGTCTGAAAGACCAGGGGTTCAGGGGTGTCACGTAACTGTGGTGACAGGCAGTGGGGTGGGCGACATAGTGATCAAAGGGAAAGAGAGGTTGGAGAAGAGGTGACAGTTTGCTCTTGAGGTCCTGCTCTAGAGGGGACTGGATAATACAGTGTCGTCCCTGGTTGTCATGGTGATGAAGCTCAGCCTGTGTGAGAGGGACCCTTTCTGGCCCGTGAGTAACAAAGCAGGCATCTCCGCAAAGTCTAGAACTGCTGGTAGAAGGAAGGAAGGAAGGAAGGAAGGCAGGAAGGAAGAAGCCAGGGGATTGTCAGAGCTGTAGGAGAGCGCCTGGCCTTATAACCAGCCTGGGGTCACTCGTCCCCTTGTGCTAACACTAAGATGGGGACAAATCATTTATCCTGTGTGGGGAAATACAAAGGAAAATGAAAAGCACAGGCTGCAAAAGACAGCACCATCTGAGGGTCAGTATTAAGCTCGGACTTTGTTCCTACCTCTTCTGAGTCCCTTGACGTGGGAAAGGAATCCACATTTAGTGACCACAGATGCTCCACTTCTTAGTTTTGGGGCCCCATGATTAAAATAAAGGGACTTGGGACTTCTCTGGGGGCACAGTGGTTGAGAATCTGCCTGCCAATGCAGGGGACACGGGTTCGAGCCCTGGTCCGGGAAGATCCCACATTCCGTGGAGCAACTAAGCCCGTGCACCACAACTGCTGAACCTGAGCTCTAGAGCCCGCGAGCCACAACTACTGAGCCCGCGAGCCACAACTACTGAGCCCACGCGCCACAACTACTGAAACCCGCATGCCTAGAGCCTGTGTTCCGCAACAAGAGAAGCCACCACAATAAGAAGCCTACGCACCGCAGTGAAGAGTAGCCCATGCTCGCCGCAACTAGAGAAAGCCCGCGCGCAGCAACGAAGACCCAACGCAACCAAAGATAAATAAATTAAAAAATAAATAAATAAAATAAAATAAAGGGACTTGGTCCATTGCCACCTGCTGTGTCGCCATCCATCCAGTGATTCTACCCAGAAGTAATGGTGGCCTCGGAGGAGGGCAGGTAAAGGGGAAGCTGCAGGAGGAATGGAGATGACCCGAGACCAGGATGCCTGGACTCTCGCCTCCCGCCTCCACCCTGGCTGCTGGCCTGGTGGGGCTGTGTCTGGGGCAGCTGGACACTTCTTTGCTAACCTCCATTTAATCGCATTTTTTTCCAGAAGATGATGTGCAGCTGAAAGTCTCCTGAAAGCTCTAATAGGGCCAATATTCTTAGTCATGATACCATCAAGTAATGTATGTCAAAGCCTTTGATAAACGGTTAGACACTTTACAGACACTGGGCTTCAGCTGATCACAGCAAAGCTCTGGAGGCCCGTGTGGGATGCGTCCAGGTAGACCAGAAACCGCAGCCCCTTGAGTCCCTGTTCTGGTGCCCTGAGGTGGGGAGTTGAGGTGGAGTAAATTCTTACCCTTGCTCAGCTACAAAGGGTCATGTTTCATTCCTTCTTAGAAACAAGGTTTCCCCAGAGCAGCTCTGTGTTAGCTGACACTCTGGAACATTCCCTAGGGGATGAGACCACATGACCCACACCTAATTCACAGGGATGGTATAAACTCGGCCCTTTTTAGAAGCTGTTGATAAAGCTTGAAAAACAAAAGGAAGCTATGTGAGCCCTATATTGGCTTACTAGAGATTTGTTCATTCAGCAGGTATTTGTGGAGTCAGGCCCTGTGCCGAGTTCTGAGTGCACAATGGTCCGTCCTGCTCCTGTAATGATCACTGTTAACCCTCACATACCTCCCACCGAGTGACGAGCAGCGTTCCAAGGGCTCTGCGAGTTTTAGCTCATCTCGTCTGCCTCACAGCGCTTCAAGGGAATGCTTTGTTGTCCCACTTTACAGATGAGGACACTGAGGCATGAAGAGCTGAAGGCACTTGCGCAGATAACACACACAGCTGGTGTGCGATCAAGCCAAGATGGACTGAGGGGGTTTGACTCTGGAGTCTGCCTTTCGTCATCACCCTCTACTGTTTCTACTATGTTATACTTCCTCTTGTAGGGTTTACAGACTAGTGGGGCAGACGGACAATTTTTTAAAAAGCTGTAAACTCAGTGCGGTAATGGCTGTGGAAGAAGTGGGCGGGATGCAGGGAACAAGGATGGGGGTGGCCTCTTGAGACGACCTCAAAGCCAAATCCTAAGTATGAGAAGAATCAGCTATGGGAAGAAGAAGGTGTGGGAGAAGGCTGTAGGCAGACGGAACAGGATGTGTGAAGGCTGTAGAGTGGGAAGGGGTGGGAAGGGGTTTGAATTTTGCCCTAAAGGTAGTGAGAGACTATTGGACAATTATAAGCAGGTGGGTAACAAAAAGTTATGGATTGAATTGTGTCCCTCCAGAAAAAGGTATGTTGGAGTCCTAAACCCCAGGACCTCAGAATATGACCTTACTTAGAGATTGGGTCTTTAATGAGCTAAATGAGGTCATTAGGATGGGCTGTAGTCCAATATGATTGTGTCCTCACATAAAGGGGAAATTTGGACACAGAGAGAAGACTATGTGACAATGAAAGCAGGGATCAGGGTGATGGATCTAGAAGCCAAGGAACCCCAGATGGCCAGCAGACCACCAGAGGCTCAGGGAGCAGCAAGGAACAGATGCTCATTCACTGCCCTCAGGAGACACCAACACTGCCACCACCTTCATCACAGACTCTGTGCCTCCAGAATTGTGAGATTTCCTTTGTTTAAGCTCTGCAATCTCAGGAAAGGTGAAAGGTGAGTAAAAACTCACCACTCCAGATCCCAGGAGCCATTCTCCTTCCCAGTGAATCAAGTGCGCTAATTGACAAGTGAAACGGACTAGCTGAAGTCTTGGTCACCCCTCACAGCCCCCCAGCAGAGGTCACCAAAAGGTCAGACCATATACCGAAGTCTCAGTCCTTGCTGTTCCCCGTACATTATTGGCTGCATGAAAACCAGAAACAAAAGAAAACCACCAACATGTAGAATTTCATTCACATAATGGTGGGAGAGTCCCTGGAGCAAGAGAGGACAAGCCTTGGTGCAGAAGCACTTTTCAAGATGCCTCTGTGTTACCTTTTCTCATGTCTCTTTGGGCAAAGTAGAGTGCATGGCCAAGCCCAGAGTCAAGAGGAGAGATAGATTCCACCCCCTGATGGGGGAGTAGCAAGGAATTTGTGGCCTTTATCTTTTTTTGTTTGTGTGTTTTGCAATTGAACATACTTATCTACTCCTATGGACAAGTGTGTTCCCCCCCAAATTCATATTTTGTAGCCGTAACCCCCAGTGTGATGGTATTTGGAAGTGGAACCTTTGGCAGGTCATGAGGGTGGAGCCTTCATGATGGCATTGGTGTTCTTTTAAGAAGAACTTGCTCACTCCCTGACATGTGAGGACACGGGGAGAAGGTGGCTGTCTACAAGACAGGAAAAGAGACCTCCCCAGAACCTGGCCACGTTGGCACCCTGATCCAGACTTCCAGCCTCCAGAACTGTGAGAAAATAAATTTCTGGTGGTTAAACTACCCTGTCGGTGGTATTTTGTTATGGCAGCCCAAGCTGACCAAGATACCTGCTTATAGGTGACCTAGAAGTCTCACCTGAAAACAAATAGAGCATGTCAGGAGGCACGGTGCTGAGAACAAATGAGGATGCCCAGCTGGGTTAAATTCAAGAAGGCATCAGAGGAGCCTTTAATCTGCTCCTGAGGGATGACATGGAGTTTGCCAGATGGAGAAAAGGAGGGGAAACTTTCCAGGCGGAGGGAACAGCCTGTTCAAAGGCGGGAAGTTGTGAAAAGTCTGATTCCTCTTGCTCTTAATCTTGGAGAAAACAAAACTTCAGAACCTTCCTTGAGAGATTAATTTTCCACTGCTTTGGGATGTTTGTGTCTGAGACACTGGTTAGGTTTCTGTTTGGTGCCCACGACTTTGCTGGCGGCATTGGAAATGGAAAACCCAAAGAGAATTTAATTTTAAAGGCTGTTTAAAAAGAGAGTGAAAGTGGGACCAATTTTCTCCCTGGGTCAGACACCAGTATTATAAAACATCCCTTTTATTGTTCTGAAAAAATAAAATGAAGAGTTTGCTTCCAAAATCAAAGCAAACTCCCATCTCCAGAGGTTTTTTTTGGACCTTGACAGAGGGATGGGGCCTTTCTTCAAGACTTCTGACACTGACTCAGGGAGAAAACCAGCTTGTCATTCAAGGAAAGCTTGGGAAAGAAAGCTCTTCCCCACAAATGGGGCCCCCAGGATCCTCCTCCTCTAGTGAATCAGGAATTAACAATGGAAATGGAAAAAGACGTGTGCCATCTTGGGGGACTCCCGTTATTTTCAATGGTCATTGTTTTTGTATTTGAACTATATATGAATACCTTTTTTTTTTTTTTTTTTTTTTTTTTTGCCGTACGCGGGCCTCTCACTGTTGTGGCCTCTCCCATTGCGGAGCGCAGGCTCCGGACGCGCAGGCTCAGCGGCCATGGCTCACGGGCCCAGCCGCTCCGTGGCACGTGGGATCCTCCCAGACCGCGGCACGAACCCGTGTCCCGTGCATCGGCAGGCAGACTCTCAACCACTGCGCCACCAGGGAAGCCCTATGAATACCTTTAAGATCATTCGCTTCTTTCCTTTAACCCCTGTGAATGAAATATCTATATCTCTATCTCCAGTGAATTTTGAAATTTCAGACACAAAAATTAAATATCCATTCTGGTGCAGTGAACTTTTTTTATGGCAACTGACTTTTCCTCAGAGTGGCATATATGCTAATTAAAAAAACCCTTTAATGCAGATGTACTTTTAAAATGAAAAGAATTCAAATTCACTTAATTTTCAAAATATTACAATGCTCTTGGGAGAACTTCTGTGAATCTCTAAGGGTAGGGAAAACAGAAAGTGAGAGTTCTATCCCCAAAACATTGAGAATGCAACATTTTTTCACCAAAGTTGCTCTTTGCTTTCGTGGGGACATCTGAGGTGAGGGAAGCATTTTTGTGAAGACCTGGTACTTAGTGGAGTGTCCTGCACAATACACCCAGACCACCTTCCCAGGCTCAGTGAGTCTGTTTTCACTTTGTGGGAAATCTCTGTTCCAGTGCTGTCCCTTTGGGTAGACAAGTTGGCCGAGGGGTGTCATCTTGTTGCCAGCCCTACTATCCCCATAGACCTAAGCATTCAGGAGGGAGAGCGGGAGAATTTGTTCCAGTCCTCAGACTCTGTTTTGTAAAAGTGCTGCCAGACACCATCAGCTACTTCCAAGGCTCAAATCTGGAAGGATAGCGTTTTCTCTTCATTCAGGCCCCCTTAAAATGAAAGATGGCAGGAGAAGCAGGCAGAAAGAGGAGCCTGATGGCTTCTTTTGGGTAGTTTAGAGCCTTTGACTTTTAAAAGAGAAGGTTTCTTTAGCTTTTGAGCTTTTTCAGTTATAAAATACAAGACTTTTTTGTTTTTGTAGCCAGCACGTGCATTTAAAATAGAAGAGGAAAAGGAAAAGTGTGTGTGTGGGGGGGGGGTGGAAGCCTTAAAATCCACAAGAAAATAATTTCTTGCTGAACACAGACCACTGAATGGAGCAGTTGTGAACTTTGAGATTTACCAAATGGATGGATCTGTTCCCGCTCTGTTTTTAAGACCTTAAATCAGAAGTTGTACTGAAAACTGATACTGAAAGATGGAAGGCTATTGATTTTAAGTGGAGAGTTTTAATTTTTCCAAGGCAGTTTCTTTCTTGAAGAATCACACAGAAGCAAGGTGTGTCAGCTGAAGGTTCTCTCAGCTTCACTCTGGTATAAACTGGGCTGCCCACCGGCCCTGTGAGAACCCGTATCCACACCCTCCCCTGACACCATAGCTCTGCCAATTGCTTTGTCCCTTGTGTCTTGTTAAAGTTGCTGGCTGACTTCTCCAGGGAGCTGCGACTCTATGTCTTTCCTTTCAGAGATGCCAGGTGATACCCCAACTTTTCCTCCAGGGAATATTTTTGTGTTTCGGATTAATATCAGGACCACCATTTGGCTCCTGATTTAATCCCAAAGATTCCACATTTACATTTCCTGGGGCCCCTTCCTCTCTTCTTCCAGCTGCCCTTCAGTGGCACTTTTTCCTTCTTTCTTGACATCACAGTATTCCACCTGGCCAGTCTCTCTGGATTTGCTTCCATCCTTATTTCTTTCTGCTTGGAAAACCCTGAATTGTATGTGCTTGTTGCCCTCCTTCATCCCAGCATCTCATTACTTTCTTTCTTTAAAACTACCTGTGGTTCTTGGGGGCCCCATGTCTGTCATGGAGAAGCTAGAAAGCCCATGGGCCATGTTTCAAAAGACACATCAGGAAATTCTGAGCATGTTTTGAAACTCCTACTAATTCTATGGGATTACAGAGGTTTATAAACCGCATTCCACATTTTTCCCTTGGTATTCTCACATCCTTCTGAAATGTCAAAGGGACTGGATTTCTCTTTATCCAGATATTAAACGTGTATGAAAACTCTAGGGGAGGGGAATTAAGATGCTCAGTCTGGTTTCCCTTTTCAAATCTGCTGAGGCTGTAGGACTATTAATGTACGTTTCTATTATTATTTGGCAATAAGGTACAAATATAATGGTAGCTTTTTATCTCTCGTTTTTAAAAGTTTTGTGATGAAATGACAGGTCACATTTATCAAGCAGTAAACTTATGCCAGGCACAGCATTCAGCACTTTCTGTGGCTTAGTTCATTTGACCCTCATACAGCCTGAGATGTAGGTACTATTATTATCCACGTTCTATAGATGAGAGACGCTGGATGAGAGAGCTGGGTCTTCTTTACAGATTTGTGACTGTTTTTTGTTGATGATAAACTCCTCCAAGAGAAATGGAAACCTGGAGTGAGTTTGGTGAAATAATCAGGTAGAATTACTATAAAAACCACTTGCTCGATCCTGGTCTGACCACAGAGTTCACGGGCACCATTTTTAAGACAAGCATCTGCTACCTTTATCTGTGGTCACCGCCAGATCGTGGAGAGGGGCAGTGACTGGAGGAGATTTTTTTTTTTTTTTTTTTTTTTTGGCTGCTTTGGGTCTTTGTTGCTGCACGCGGGCTTTTCTAGATGTGGTGAGCGGGGCTACTCTTTGTTGTGGTGCGCGGGCTTCTCATTGCGGTGGCTTCTTTTGTTGCGGAGCACGGGCTCTAGGCGCGCGGGCTTCAGTAGTTGTGGCACGCGGCCTCAGTAGTTGTGGCTCGCAGGCTCTAGAATGCAGGCTCTGTAGTTGTGGCACACAGGCTTAGTTGCTCCGCAGCATGTGGGATCTTCCCGGACCAGGGCTCGAACCTGTGTCCCCTGCATTGGCAGGCAGATTCTTAACCACTGCGCCACCAGGGAAGCCCTGGAGGAGATTTCTGTCATCTTTTGCAGCCAGGGGTAACAAGGAGACAAGCAGTTTGACGTCTTAAGAACTCCTTGAAGGAAGAAAGTTCATAAAGCTTTTAGAGTCAGTTCTCTGACCCCATATCACACTCACCAAACTTCTTCAGTTGGATCCCCGTCCCATTACCATAACATGCTACCTTATGTAGCATTCTGCACTATTTCAGGCACCCCACCTGTCACAGGATGCTCTGTGTCCCTAAAGATAAAGGGAAATAGAAACGGTCATAGGGCAATATTCGTCAAACTTCAGTATTGTTCACTCTTCTTATAACCCCGCGTGTTGACTCGTGATTTTTATTTAAGTTTTACTTATTGTGCTTGCATGTAAAATTAAACTCCTTTTGGGCTTCCCTGGGGGCGCAGTGGTTGAGAGTCCGCCTGCCGATGCAGGGGACATGGGTTCGTGCCCCGGTCCGGGAAGATCCCACATGCCACGGAGCGGCTGGGCCTGTGAGCCATGGCCGCTGAGCGTGCGCGTCCGGAGCCTGTGCTCCGCAACGGGAGAGGCCACAACAGTGAGAGGCCCGCGTACCGCAACAACAACAAAAAAAATTTAAAAAAAATAAACTCCTTTTATTTAGGGTCCTGTAGAAATGAAAAACCAAAACTCATTTACACGTTAAATCTAACCAAGACTAAAAGAACCCCCAAATATTCAAATGAGCAACATTCACTAAATGCTAAGGCTCCTGTGGGTGGGAGCTGAATTGCTGTACGCGGTCCGAGTGTGGTTCTCACCGCTGGGCACAGGTTTTCTGAGCTGCTCAGTCCCAGCTTGTGATCACTGCACTCGCTCACCACTTTTCACTCTTTGAGTGGCTTTTAACCTTGGGTGTGCACGGGAAGCACGTGGGGGGCGGGTGCCCACCCCCAGAGTTTCAAACTCAGTAGGTCTGGCGCGGGGCCCCAGAATTTGCATTTCTAACAAGTTCCCAGGTGATGCCTCGGCTGCTGGCCTGAGGACCACACTTTGGGAACCACCACACTCTTCAGGTAATCAGGAGGCTTTCTTTCCCACAGATATAAGCACAGAGACATCACTGACAAATTAAGTCCACCTCTGCTCCGTTCTCATTGGCCTATGATAATAAAGGTGATATATGTTAGCACACACCTTAATAAAAGTGTGTGTTGGTAAACACAAACGCAAAAGCAGGCACTGCAGTCAAGTGTGTACAGTTGGAGGGTGACTGGGTTACATGGCGGCCGGCCCATGTCCCTGGTTGGGCTTTGTCAAATGTTTTAGTATTGTCACCACAAGAAAAGCAAAAGTAGGACTGCTGAGCCCCCGAAGTTGTGTCCCTGGGCCTCACTTTGAGAATCACTGTATGGGTTGGGTACCGTAAAACACCTGTGGGAAAAATGATATTGTTTAAGTACCAGGCTGTTCAGCTTTAGGTGTGAGTGTCAGAGCCAGGATTAAGGCACACAGAGGTGAGTGGGGACAGGATTGACTGGTCGTGTCCCACAGCCAACCGTAGAAGTTGTAGACTTTGGCCTTAGTATCTGAAGCCCCTCCCCATGCATTGCCCTGAATGGCCCGAGCTGCCTTACGGAGGTTGGAAGCTGTTTGACTCTGAGGTTCTTCAGGGGTCTCCAGCAACAACCTCGTGGAGTGTCTCATGGGGTTTCCATCCATAAGAGCCGTGTGTCCAAGACCCCTTTGATGCAAAAACGATAAAATTTGGAGGCCCTCTTAGTTTTCCCCTCTCATCAGTCTCCAAGCGTCCTCCAAGCAAGGATGGTTGGCTCTGCCTCAAACCCACAATGCAGCACTGCATCCCAGTCTCTCAGACAGGTTACATCCCCTAACACCCCTTCCCTCTGCCCCCAAACTGGCTCTCCTCCCAGCTTCCTGTCTTCTATCACGCTCACCACCACCATCCGGCTTTCCATGTTTGCATCTTGCATCCCCTTCAGACGTCTCTATTGCTGATTTGCCTTTTTCTTTCCACTGCACGCCATCCCTCCCGTTCAGACTTTAATAACAACATGACACAGTCTCCTGCTCATTCTGAGCCCTCATCCACTTAATGCCAGGCGACTACTCCCCAGATTATCTGGCCATAGAAGGTTTATTCACCCAACATCTATGCTTATCCTGGGAAACGTGTTCCACTGAGCACACACAGGAAAACGCTGCTCTAAACGGCTCTGCATGTGCTTTGTTCATTCTTGTCCCCATTTCTTGGTCTACACAGTGTTTCCTCATATCCAGCCGGCCGAGACAGATAAGCTCACACACATATACTTACCCCTGAGAGGGCTCCCATCTTCACGTACTTATTATAGTCCTCTGTCGCCCTTAACTCCACTCCTCTGGTGTCAAGGGCAGCAGAGTTCAGCATTTTCGTACCCCCTCTGCACTCGCTATTGGAAAGAACTGTGCTTGTTTATTTGTTGACTTGCTGGCTGTCAGCCTTCACCCAATTCTAAGTCCAAGATGGCGGCTCCTTGTCTGGCTCCCCACCCGCCGCAGAGCCAGCATCTATTCCACTGCCTGGGGCAGAGAGCCGACCTGCAAGCATCTGTGGAATGAATGTTGATGTATCAGTCTCCCTAACTCGACTGCGAGTTACAGAGCAGGAGCTGGGTCTTGGCATATGCCTGCAATTCGAGAATGATCTCTAGCTGGAGCCTGTGGGCTCTGTACCTGTCCTTCTCCAGAGCGCTGTGATTCAGAGGCGCCTTGGTGGAATCGGGCCCCAAGGGTCTTCATTTCAGTCCGTCTCATTGGATTTGTTTTGACTGGAGATCCTGTTGCCTCTTTTTAAAACATTCCCTTGGGCTCTTTTGAACACTTCAGACCTCTTGGCAGGCAAGGCATTTCATCCCCGTCAGGAAATCTCATCAAAATGATATTAGGATTTCACATCAGGAAAATAAAAATCCTCCAAGAGGTGTTGCTGCTCTCTAGTCTGGCTTTGGATAGAAGTATAGTTAAGCCCCTTCGGAAGGTACTCTGACCACATCTGAGATACTGGTCCAGAGCTGGGTGGCAGAATCTCTCAGTAAACAATAAGATAGAGAATAAGAGTGGGAAAGAGACTTCCTTTCCCCTCCCCACCCGCAAAGGAATGTCTCCAGTGACAGGCCAAAACAGAACTCAAGGGAAGAGCAGAACACCAGTGTGGGCTCTGAGACTTCTGTCTCAGAGGGCTGAGTGGTAACCAGGCACGCTGGCTATGCCGTGACTTGGCCCCCTGTGCAGGGTCTTGCTGTGTAGTTTTTGGTCTGGCCTCCTCCAGGCTCCACCTTGCAAACTGTACTTGGAAAACCACATCATGGCAGACCTACTTTTATTCGAGGTTCCTATTTATATGAGGTTCCCCAGGTATTTTTCACATCATTTGGTCTGGACTTCCTTCCAGAAGGAAGGGACATAGTTTCCCCTCCTTACTGGGATAGCTCTTGAAGGTCTTTATTTATTAATTTTTAATTTAATTTTATATTGGAGTATGGTTGATTTACAATACTGTGTTAGTTTCAGGTATACAGCAAAGTGATTCAGTTATACATATACATATATCCATTCTTTTTCTGATCCTTTTCCCATAATAGGTTATTACAGAATATTGAGTAGCGTTCCCTGTGCTATACAGTAGGTCCTTGTTGTTTATCAATTTTATGTATAGTAGTGTGTATCTGTTAACCCCAAACTCCTAATTTATCCCCCTCTTCCCCTTTTGGTAACCATAAGTTTCTATGTCTGTGAATCTGTTTCTGTTTTGTAAATAAGTTCATTTGTATCATCTTGAAGCTCTTTAACCTCTTCTGATGGCCTGTGCAAATCGTCAGAGTTGTGCTTTCACCCACGCCTTTCACATTTGCTGTTTCAGAGAAGAGCTGAGTGTTCTAGAAAATGACCAAGAAGGAGCACCGAGGTAGACGTGAAAGTGGCAGGACTGCAGCTTCCCCAAGCCCACGTCCTCTTTGTCATCCTCTCCCCGGGGTCTTCTTCTGGTCTCATGCTCTGGTGTCTCTCTTTTCAGAGGTGTGAACATGTATGCCATGCTGACCGGGACCCTGCCTTTCACGGTGGAGCCTTTTAGCCTGAGGGCTTTGTACCAGAAGATGGTGGACAAGGAAATGAACCCCCTTCCCACCCAGCTCTCCACAGGTAATGCACCTGCCACTCCGATGCAGGGTCCAGGGCTGCACTCTGACCACTGGAAGCAGTGTTTATTTTGCAGCACTGGAGTTAGGACGACCCTCTGATTGTACTCGGTCTCTTCCTAGTATTAAAGCTAAGTCGCAAAATATGGTTGGGTTTCCCATCCCTAAGGAGGCACTCTCCTCAATCCTTTCTTTTTCCGTTGTAATTCTGAACCCCTAACTTTCTCCTTCTGCACAAAATACACATATCAAAAGGATCGTATAGTCTCCCTTGGAACAATACTTTCAGGCTGGTTTGTTTTAAAACTCACCATATTATAATGTTGACTTTGAAAAGCATGTTGAACATCACGTTTCTGTTGTGTCTTCCTTAGTCAAGTCACTGTAAAGAAATATTAGTTTCCTTCAACTTTGGTCTGGGATTTGTTTAGCAATGTGAGTTTTTGAGCCTGTTCAGGAGCTTTTAAATATATATAGGTTTGGTTACTTGATTAAACTGAATCATCAGGTGTGTTTGGAAAGTACACTCAACTTTACCTGGTTCACGTTTCAGTAAACAGTTCGTATTAAGGTTTGGTTTCAGATCCAGCAGATTAGTACAGTTTGTTCTTTGGTTTGTTTCACAATTCACTTCAAGTTCCTGGCCTTGGCTTGGCCTCGACATTCATTTAATTGGCTCCTTAGAATAAACTCAGCTTCACTAAGATCAGGCATGTGGCCAAAAAAGAAAAAAGGAGTAATTATTTAATTTCAATGTATGAAACATGGTTAAAATATAGCATTTTTGTTTGACTGCTATCAGGTATTTTTTTCTTGAGTTTATAAAGCATCCATGAGGCTGACCCGGAATTTAATGCTTGCCAAATGGCACCCAAGCTGAAATGCATTCTTATAGGTAATTATCTAATTCGGTTCATACTTTCACCTCTGCTGGGGAGGTTCGAATCTCTGGAGGCTGAAAGCAAAGCAGGCATTACGTACTTAGAAAGATGAGTTACACAGTTCTGTCATTGTAAAAGAAATAGTTCTGTACCAAGAGCCATAACTCCTGGAGTTAGAAAATGTGAAAAATGTTGATTGAATTGTTATCTTTATGTTTTAGAGCTTTCGGAAATGTTGAAAGTGCTGCAATGAAAGCACATTCGTTCATTCCTTCCATATTTCACATTCATTCACTTATTCCATGAATATGTCCTGGGCATCAACTCTGTGCTAGGAATGCTCTAGGCACCAGGAGAATAAAACAGTCTCTACCCTTATAGAGCATACCTATCAGCAGGGGAGGCAAAAAAATAACATATAAACAAACACGTGTGATGTTTAATAGTTTAAGTGCTCTAAAGAAAATAAGATAAACCAGGATAAGGGGATAGAGAATAAAGATAGGTTTTTGTTGTTTTTTAACCAATTACAATTTTTAAACACCTTTTTGTTGTGGTGTAATTGTGGATTCACATGCAGCAGTGAGAAATCATACAGCGAGATATGTTTACCCTTCACCCAGTTTCCCCCATTGGTAGGATCTTAAGTAACTGTAGTTTAATATCACCACCAGGACCTTGTTAGAATCCATTGAGCTTATTGAGATATGCCTGCACCTGTGTGTGTTGGCGTGTATTTAGTTCTATGCAGTTTCATCACACGTGCAGAGTCATGTGACAGTTACACAGTCAAGGTAGGGAACAGTCCCAGGACCAGGATTCCTCGTCCTACCCTTCTGTAGCAACAGCCACCTCCCTGCCTCCTAATTAACCCCTGGCAACCACTAACATGTTCTCCAACTCTATCATGTGTCCTTTCAAAAATGCTGTATATTTATATATATATATCACTTTTTGTCACTCAGCATAATTCCTTTGGGACCCGTCCAAGTTGTTGCATGTATCAATCCTTTGTACCTTTTTCTTGCTGAGTAGTAGTCCATGGTATAGATATACCATAGTGTAAATATTCACCCATTGAAGGACAACTGGTTGCTTCCAGTTTCCAGCTGCTATGAATAAATCTTCTGTCAACATTCATTTACAGGTTTTTGTGTGAACATGTTTTCACTTCTCTGAGATGAATGCCTAGGAGTGAAATCGCTGGGTTGTATAGTAAGCACATGTTTGGTTTGTAAGGAACTGTTAACACTCCTGTTCTGAGTGGCTGTACCACTTGGCATTCTCTCTAGCAATGTGTGAGTGATCCAGTTTCTCTGCATCCTTGCCAGCATCTGATACTCTCACTACTTTTTATTTTCGCCATTCTGATAGGGGTCTAATGATACCTCATTGTGGTAACAAAAAAGATTTAATGTTTATAAATAAATTCAATCTTTCAAGGTAGTCTCTTTAAGGGTTATATAGTCATAAGTACTGCCATCTTTCAGAGTGATTCTGAAGTTCCTCTTATGATTCAGAGCCTGTTTTGTCTTAAGTGGCCCAATACAAAGAACAATAGGAGGTTGTTTGTATCCTCATGCCTGGAAAAGGCAGACAGTGTTCACTTTGAATCCCAGTGAGACCCTAAAGAGCTGGAGCTGCTTCTCACTGTATTAGTCAGGATAGCCCAGGTTATGCTGCAGTAACAAACAGCCCCCAGATCTCGGTGGCATAAGACAGCAAAGATTCTCTCTCTTTTTTTTTTTTTGGGTCACGCCATGTGGCATGCGGGATCTTAGCTCCCCGACCAGGGATTGAGCCCATGCCCCCTGCATTGGAAGCACAGAGTTCTAACCACTGGACCACCAGGGAATTCAACAAAGATTCATTTCTCATTCCTGCTTTATGTCTGGAGAGTTGGATCAAAGGTCAAAGGGTTCTGCTCATTTTAGTTAGTCAGGGTCCCAGACCAATGGGGCAGCCACCATTTCAAATGTATCTGATCCGTGCAGAGGGAAAGAGAAATCTAGAAGGTCTCTTGTCAGCAGTGCAATCTTCCACCAACATTCCACTCATAACTCCTAACTTTCTAAAACATGTCACATGGCTTCACCCAGCTAAAGGAACTGAGGAAGTGCAACCCTACCATATATCTGGAAGGCAGAAAGCCAGAAATATCCGTTGACCAAACAGCATTATCAGTGTGAGCCACAGGCTGTAGGAGGAGGAGTGGGGATGGGGGGTGGGCAGTGGCCCCTGCCATCGTCACTGAGGAGGGTTGGGCAGCAGGGCAAGGAAAGGTAGAGTAAGAGCACGAGGAAATCAGTCTCATTACTTCTGAACCAAACTTGTTTTTACTCCAGTACTGTTATCTGGCCTTAGCAGTCTAGGCTCTAAGTGTCTTCTGATTGTGACAATTAATTTTACCCTTAAAGAAGTAAAAGTTGCACCCCTGAAAATGTTAAAAAATAAAAAATCCAAAGGAAATTCCACAGAAGAAAAATTAGAAATGTTCCCAGCAATGTCAGCATCCCTGGAGTTGGTGTCCAAGCTCACGTGGCTCCTGCGCTGGGCAGACAGTTTTGACTTTGGCCTTAAGCTCTGTGTGTGCTTGTTAAAGGTCTTCACATTCCTCCAGGATGCTGTGGTCTTGACCGGTCAGACATGAACAAGCATGAAGTGCATTTCTATATCTGATTTTACGATTAAGGAATGTGGACATTGCCCTCCCCCTTTTATTCTTTTGCCATTGGGATATGTGTATATCTACTCAACTTGGGCTTTAACCCTTTGTGCCAGGTACAAAACATAGCGTTGGCACATAGTAGTTGCTCAGGGAATCTAAGTCTCTGGCACTTGTGTTAAAGTGTGTGGTCTGGGAAGGCAGCCCATAGATTCATTTGACTACTCAGATATGGGATCTGGCTCCATGCGGTAGGGCCCAGAGCTGTGCCCCAGCTGCTGAGGAAGCTCAGGTCATCTTGTTTACAGAGGGAATGACTTCAGTTTGGGGGATCAGCCACTGCCCTTCCATCAGCCCCCTGCTTCTCCAACCCTTTGTTCTTTGCACCCCGAGTTTACCACTTCTCCCTTCCACCGTGCCTGGCCCACCTTCATTTGTGATACTGTATGATACTGCCTTGTTTACATCCCAGAATACAAGCTTACAGTAACAGAAGTAGCTGTCATTTACTGAATGGCCATTGGTAAGTGCTTTTCATAGCACCTCCTGTTCTCAAAACAACTCTGTAAGGTAAGTTCTATTATTCCCAATTTATTAAGGAGGAAACTGAGTCTCGGTGAGGTCATATAGCTTCTCTGGTTTTTAATTTGCATCTGCTTGACTCCCAAACCTGAACTTCCCTACTATACTGGGTTGCTTCCCTATCTTTCTTTATGTTATTCAGTATAAGATGCCTCCACTCCCCTCCCCATCCCAGATTTGGTGGTTTTATCTGTTGTCCTCATGTTTTGAGTAATATCAAAATGGAAACATCCGAATTGAGGATATGCCATTTTATTGTGTCTCACTAACACATCTTTATTAATTTGATGATTCTATCATTCATCCTTTTTTTGAGAATATTTATTTGGTTGCACTGGGTCTCAGTTGCGGCAGGCGGGCTCCTTAGTTGTGGCTCACCAGCTCCTTCGTTGCGGCACGTGGGCTCCTTAGTTGCAGCATGTGGACTCTTAGGTGTGGCATGCATGTGGGATCTAGTTCCCTGACCAGGGATCAAACCTGGGCCCCCTGCATTGGGAGCATGGAGTCTTAACCACTGTGCCACCAGGGAAGTCCCCTATCATTCATGTTTGTGATGATCTTTCCACGTCTGTTGTATAATAGCACTCTTTTTTTTGGATTAAGTTGGAAAAATTTTTGCCATATTTGAGCTGAAAAAGAGCACAGTGTTATTGCCCTTGTGAGTCTGTTCTGCACGCTTTTGAAGAATTGCCTCTCTTCTCCACCATGTAGTTTGAAAGCTTAGGCTGTTGGGATCTTGCTAATTCTGGCTTCTAGACAGTTTCTCTTTCTGCTTGTTGGTGCTTGTACATCACAGAGTTGTGAATGCCTTTCATGGTTTTCACATTTACCTTTTCATCACTACACCTCAATGATGGCACCTAGAATATATTCCAGGCACTCAGTTAAGATCTAGAGGGTTTTGCACCATGAAGTCACTGAAGTGATGCTGAAGGTGGGGTGTTAGCATTTGTGAGGGTTGAGCCAATGCCAGTTAAGATTGCTGAGATGGCCAACAGGCACATGAAAAGATGCTCAACATCGCTAATTTTTAGAGAAATGCAAATCAAAACTACAATGACATATCACCTCACACTGGTCAGAATGGCCACCATCAAAAAACCTACAAATAATTAATGCTGGAGAGGGTGTGGAGAAAAAGGAACCCTCCTACATTGTTGGTGGGAATGTAAATTGGTGCAGCCACTATGGAGAACAGTATGGAGGTTTCTTAAAAAACTAAAATAGAACTACCATATGATCCAGCAGTCCCACTCCTGGGCATATATCTGGAGAAAACTCTACTTGGAAAAGATATGTGCACCCCAATGTTTACAGCAGCACTATTTACAATAGCCAAGACATGGAAGCACCCTAAATGTCCAGCAACAGATGAATGGATAAAGAAGATGTAGTATATATGTACAATGGAATATTACTCAGCCATAAAAAAGAGAATGAAATAATGCCATTTGCAGCAATTTGGATGGACCTAGAGATTGTCATAATAAGTGAAGTTAGTCAGACAGAGAAAAACAAATATATAATATCACTTACATATGGAATCTAAAAAAATGATTTAAATGAACTTACTTGCAAAAAAGAAATAGACTCACAGGCAGAGGAAACAAACTTATGGTTACCAAAGGGGAAGGGCAGTGGTGGGGGGAGATAAATTTGGAATTTGGGATTAACAGTTACATAGTACTATATATAAAATAGATAAACAACAAGGCCCTACTGTATAGCACAGGGAATTATATTCAGTATAATATATAATATATAATATATATTATAGGTTATATAATATAACCTATAATGAAAGAGTCTGAAAAAGAATACATATATTTTTATATATATGTGTGTGTATATATACACACACACACACACACACACACACACACACACATACATACATATATATGAAAAAAAAGATTTCTGAGAAGCCTCAACTGTCCAATAATTGTTGTTGCTGCTTACTCCTGGGAGGTGATGAGGAAGGAGCTTCAGGTGTGGGAGACCCCAGCTGTCGTCCCATGGGCAGCACTGGAGCAAAATGTTTGACGGCTTCGTCTGTCTCCTGTGGCTATTTCCCTAGGCACAGGGTCAGGAGCTCACACAAGCCAGTCCAGACTTTGGAAAAGCTGAAGCTCATGGAGGTAACAGGTTTTGCACTGGAGGAGTGCGTACCTTCTGTGACATGGAGCACAGACACGGAGTGCGCCCCGTGTGGGCCATCCCTATGCTTGAGCCCGAGTGGAGACCCCAAGCGCTAGCTTAGAAGACGGGCTGGGACTCATGGCTGTGCCCCCCATGGCTTTCCAGGACAGTGGAGAGTATTTTAATCCCTTTTGCTCGTGAGTCATAGGATATTCAAGACCCTAACACAAACTTCAAAGAGCTCTAAGCATGTTTTCTAAGTCCTTTTTGGATAGTAAGGCAATATTTGTGATGTCCACAGAAAGAAAATTCACCAGTAGAGATCTGAACTAAAATTACTTGTGCTCATCAGCAATTTGTGAAGGCGCAGAGCGCTTGTTCTGAAAATAGAACAAAAACACACATCCAGTCTGTTCTTAGCTCTGTTCTTAGCTTAGTTAATCATACTCTGAGAAAGCCTGGGTTGCTGTTCAGGTCCTTTGAGGGTAAGCAACAGAGATGTCTGTAAAAGAAACATCATTTACTGAATAGCCTCCCCGTTTCAACTCATTTAGCTCACATCTTTTTTTTCTTTGACCAATAGATGCCCCGATAAAGCAAATATAAATGACCTTACAATATAGGGGAGGTGAGAGAAGGGAGATAGAGGTTCCAACAAGAGGAACCCCTCTTTTGAAGCCCCACTTGCTTTTCAGAGCATTGAAGAACATTTTAGAAAAGTTTTATTTGGAGACCCAGCTATAAAACTTAGAATAGTTAATGTGCCTCATTGACTGTTCTCGCATCTACGCATGTATTTTTACCCACAACCTTCTCAAAGGGAAATGACCTTCTGGTGACCTCATCAACTGTGTGGGAACCCACCTGGAGAGGTTACCTGGGGTCCTGAACTAGCAAAAGCTATTTCTTTGGGGTTGATTCTGGCATCAGAGTTAGCTCCTCTTTTGATGGCTTCATTTTTACCCCGCAAAAGATGGTTGACAGTAACACCCATCATTCTGTAAAGGACAGTTTTTGAAATGACAGCTAAAGCCTGTGAGAAAGTGAGAATTTTTATGACTTATCACCGAAAACTTAGATTATCTTAGAAAACTGAAAAATAGCTTTGGAGAGAAGACAGAAAAGTTTGGTGACCAAGCAAATTAAGATTATTTTCCGGAATCTATTACTTGGTATATTGGAAATTGGATATCATGTACAAAGCTACATAAAAGAGTATTTTTTTTCTCTTGCAAGGATAATACACAATGCTTCATACAATGAGTATAAATAAGAAAATATCCTGGTCCCAAAGCTCAAGCAAGACAGACCATCTTCATTTTGAAGGAATCCCTGGCATTCCTTGTCCATAGGAAGACCTGCATATTCTCCTGCTGAACAATTTTGGAGCCTGTGACCTTCATGTGCATTATAAACGTATTTTCCCATGTTGTGTAGTTGTCTCCACTGTTATAATCTTAAAGGATGCATGTATAGCACAGGGAACTATACTCAGTATTTTGTAATAACCTATAAAGAGAAAAGAATTTGTATATATATAATATATAAATATATAATTATATTATATATATAATAATATATATATATTCCTCAAAACCTACCTTGAGATCAAGCATTGTCTTTTTACTTTCTTTCCTCCCTCTTTGGCTCACCTTTAGCAGTGGGCCAGAGGAAAAAACCACAGCGGTGGACCATAAGACCACAGGTGGTTTGGGGAAGTACAGGATGTGGGGAGACCCGTACTGGTTCGTGCTCTACCGTGTTCCAGGTGCACCTCTTGGACAGATATCTTAAACTCTTGGCTTATGACTCCCAGAGATCCAGAAAATAGATCAGCAGTGGCTCGGGAGGTGTGGTGGGTCCCCTGCCCTGGGTCTTCCTTCAGCCTGTAACACGTGCGTGTTCTCTGCTGAATGTCTTTGCAGGAGCCGTGAACTTCCTGCGTTCTCTCCTGGAACCAGATCCTGTGAAGAGGCCCAATATCCAGCAGGCACTGGCGAATCGCTGGCTTAATGAGAATTACATGGGCAAAGCGCCATGCAATGTCACCTATCCCAACAGGTAATCAAGTGCACACAGAGGGACTCCTCCTCGGGCAAGATGGGGCCTGTCTTACGAGCCCCTGAATAGTTCTGGACAGGAAGCTTCACGTGATTCAAGCAAAGGCCACGTCTTCTCTTGGCCGCCCTTCCCCACTGCACACACAAGAGGAAGTGAAGGCGGGGCCGGCCTTCTCTTCACAGTGTGGCTGTGCAGAGTGCGCCCTGCAGGGGGCGCCCGGCGGAGGGTGTGCGGGCGCTGAAATCAGGCCGCACTCCCCTTATCAAACCTGCTCCCGAGGGCCTGCGTTTTTCCAGAGCAGCACCTCTTTCTAATTCACACCAAGGGACCGTGTAGACTAGCTATGACCTGAGTGAGTGTGTGTCTGTGTGTGTATGTTTGAGTGTGTGTGAGTGTGAGTGTGTGTGTGTGTGTGTGTGTGTGTTCCACTCAAGAGCTCTCCTGTCGGCATCGGGCGGAATCCAGTGGAATCGCGTCTCTCCCTTTTCAAACCATCCCCCGGGCTCCTCTTCTGCCACTTCTTTGCTCCGATGTTTGTTTCAGCCCTAAGTCCCCTGCCCTGAAATGTTGGGGGCAGAAAGAAAAGTCAAGAGCAGGAGTCCTTTGCTTCGGGCCGCGTCTCCCTGTGCCATTTCTGTGAGGAGGAATCTTTAGGGAAGCTTACAGGCAGGAGTCCACAGGAGTCCTCAGGTATCACTGAGGGACACCTCATGATGGCCCACGTGTCCCCATGCGCGGGTGTCGAGTACAGACTTGAAAGCAGGTACAGGAAAACATTTCCTTGTACTTTTCCCTACTCATCTGACATATTGTTAACTACCCCGAGTGGAGGAATGAGGACCCTCCCCTTGGTGACTTTAGAGCCAACGTGAGGACCTATGGGTCCAATACCCCCCAGGACTGGGACCTACCTTGAGTCCCTTCTTTCTTCAGACCTGGAGTGGCCTGCGCATTCTAGATCTGAAGCTCAGATGAAGACAAGAGAACCACTGATGAAGTGGGACAGGTAGAGCACTGACAGGGCAGGGAAGAGGTGTCCTCTGTGATCATATCTTCAAAATGCCCAGGAAGCTCTGGAAACATCCACCAAGACTTATGAAAGTTGCAGCGCTGACTTCTCCAAATGAGATGGGCAGGCAGAGCTCCGTCTTGGGGAGGAAGTTCTAGAAGAACTTCAGGGGGTGTGGGTGGACGGTGCTGGGACCCGCCTTCTGGCTACTGGGCCACATTTGCACCCGCCATGGCCATAGATAGCTGTCATCTACAGTTCTAGCATTTGACTTGTGGGAGGTAATGTAAACAAAGTCTAGGTTACTTAGGTTACCAAGGGAACCTAGAAATAGACTGCTGGTTTCCAGTGCTGGCTCGGTTTGGGCTAGTACCTGAAATAGACACCGGGAATATTAGCCCAGCATGAGACGGAAAGCAAAGCCGAGGCGCCGTGCCCCGTCACCAGGGCTCATGCTGCCTGGGCCGCCCAGGTGTGCTCTCTGTAAAGGAGGAGGCCCCGGGGGCAGCCAAAGGGGTCATTAGCCTAATGTAATCATGGCCTAAATGAGCAGAATCAATCCACTCGATGCAGCAGCTGTTAAAGGAAGTGAAGCCGCTGTTAAAAATACAGTCCCTCCCTCCTTGCTGACCACATCTTCATTCACAAAGATTCAGGCCCAGGCATCTCATTTTGTAGCTTATAAACAGTCTTTTGTAGATTAAAACTTAAATTCTAGTAAGCTATACTGGCTTTGCCAGATGGGTCATTTCTGCATTTGGACTTGGTCAAAAGCAATACAGGCTGCACGTGATCTAGTCGGGTAGATTGTAAAACTGGTTAAGAGCTTGTATATTAAGGAAAACAGCAGCTGAATATCTTCTGTTTAGGTAAGGTTGGTTACGCATTTTATACTAGAGGCAAATCAATGTCCTGTTTTTAAGTAATGAAACCAGAAATCGCAACTATTGGAAAAGACACGAGTTATTTACAGTCTTTATTGTGAAAAATATATAATGCAAAAAAAAATGTGCTTTTGATGATCAGTTTTCTGGTTTTACCAGCACACAGATAAAGGGAATAAGACTATGTGACCAGGGAAAGGAATCTTTTCTTTATAAAGTCTATTTCATAGCTTCCCAACATTCATAGCCCCAGATTTAATTATTTTAGATGTTGTCAATGTTTTACTTCTGGGAGAGAGAGAAAACAAAGGTCCCGTGTTTTATATCACTCTTCTTTAAAGCCTTCTGTTAATTTGTTTGGGCCTCCAAGTTGATATCCCCATGAGGCAAGAGGAAAATGTCTTTAAATGTAAACTCTTTATAATAAATGTTCATGCCAGTTAGTCACAGATGTTTGCTGTGTGCCAGGCTCCCCTCCCTGTTCTGGGAGCAGACATTTTTTTTTAGAGCCGACCCTGGATACCTCCTTCCTGTCCTGCCTGGGCCTGGACACTCTCCCACACCTCCAGTTAGCTCTGGAGATGAGTGGGAGGGAAAGCAGGTCATTGGTTCACAGGACGGAATTAGACCAAAGTGGAATAAAATTGGAGTTAATGCAAATTTACTCAAAATTATACCTAGTGTTCTGGAACATGTTTTACCATTGTCTATATCATCAAAACTTGGAGAGATACGTTTGTTCTCTACATCTGTGTCTCAATTTCTGCCCTGCAAACCAGTTCATCTGTACCATTTTTCTAGGTTACACATATATGCGTTAATATACGGTATTTGTTTCTCTCTTTCTGAGTTACTTCACTCTGTATGACAGTCTCTAGATTCAGCCACATCTCTACAAATGACCCAATTTCATTTCCTTTTATGGCTGAGTAATATTCCATTGTATATATGTGCCACATCTTCTTTATCCACCAATGGGGGAAAGCGGTGGGGGGGAGGGGTTGGTGGTGGGATGAACTGGGAGATTGGGATTGACATATATACACTAATATGTATAAAATGGATAACTAATAAGAACCTGCTGTATAAAAAATAAATAAAATTTAAAAAAGAAAGAAACTTGGAGAGATAACACAGGTTCAACAACTGATACAAGAGAGCACTAAATATATGCATTGCTTATTGAAAATGTTTAAAATATTACTCTCAGTCAAGAGCCAGTCCACAGTCTATGCTGGGCAGAGTTCACCTGATTTGGAAGACACGGGTACAAACGGCAGAGACGGGGTGTCCCCCCCTGCTCATTTTCTTCCTCTCTCCTCCACCCCCAGCCCCACCCTGGTGGCACCCCACACCCAGAGCACCCTCCCTTCCAGGGCCTGCTCCTGGTAGGGGGTGGGGCCATCCGTGTGTAGCTGTGGGTGATTGGCCAGGGGTGGGGGGGAGGGTCACAAAACTCATGATCTGATTGGCTGGAAGGTGAGGCCGTGAGGCTGTGGTCTGGTTGGCCAATGTCAGTGATCTCATTGGCCAGGAGTGAGGTCAAGCAGCAGTGGTGTCATTGACCTAGGGCAGGGCTGCTGGCACGCGGTTGTTACCAGATAGTTTCAAACAGTTGTGCTTTCTGTGTTAAGTGCTTGTGTCAATCTTCACGTAATTGTATCCTTTTTAAACAAACGTTTTTATTTTTAACCATTAATCATACCAACCATACTCCAACCTGCTTTCTAGAATTTGTGATTTCGTAGCCAACAGGAGTGAGGAAAGCAGATTTTGTCGTCTCTTGGGCACCTTTTCTTTGGACGGCACTTAGCCAAATAGAGGGAGAGCTGACCTAGGTTGCAATGGTCAAGAGACCTAGGTCTGCCCTTGCTGCCCCTACTAACGGGCCTGTGAACCTGGCAAGTCGGTTTCCTCTTCTGCACCATTATGGGGTTATACTGTGTGGTTTTTCCTACTGTTATGGTTCTGAGGTTCCACCAGAAATGTCTTCAGACTCTTTGGCGGTGGTTACAGAGCTCTCTAGCCAGATGTGCTCGCCTTCTGCTCACAGAGTACTGTATTTGCATCTCTCTTAAGGACTGTAGCACGTTCTCTCTGATGACACACCTCCACTACCAACACACATACTCTGTATGCCCCTCAGCCTGTTTTTGTGTTCTCCATAGCTGCCACTTCTTGCCTATGTGTCCCTGGACAAGTTACTTCCCTGTTGCGGCCCTCAGTTTCTCCATCTGTAAAATGGGGATAATAATGGTACCTACTCAGAAGACTGTCATGAAGAATAAATGAATTTATTTTCTCTCTTCCCCACTGGAATGTAAACTCCCTGGGGCAGGGACTTGTTGAATAAACGAATGAATGAATGAGTGGTTAAATGAATGCCTGTCATTCATTTCTTTGGCATTTTATCCCAAGGAGTTTATCTTCATAATACCCCTGTATAGAAGCTTTAACCTGTCCTCTGAGAGCACTTTACTTTACAGCTGAGCCCCAAATCCCCTATTTGTGAACCTGTGAACTCACATTGTTCCTTCAAACACGCTCTGGGCTATCTCCTGAACACCCTCCTTTCCCAACTCAGCTTCCACCCAACCTAAGTGTGGGCCCCACCCCATCTCCAATAAATACATTTTAAGGAAAACATGTCAAATTGTAAAGAAATTTGGGACAACTGGGGAAATCTGAATATATTCTAGATATCAGAGAGTATTAAGAGATTACTAACAGTTTGTTGGGTGTGTTGATGGTATTGTGGTTCTACAGGAGATGTCCTTGGTTTTTAAAGATGCATGTCGAGGTGTTTAGGAAAGAAGATGTCATGATGTTTGTGATTTAAAATACTTTAGGAAAGAAAGGAAGGGAGGGAGAGATGGAGGAAGGAAGGAAGAAAGAAAGCCAAAGTGTTAACAACTGGTTCAACCAGGAATTGGGTACACACATAAGCTATTAGATGATTCCCTTTACTTTTCTGAATATGTAACTTTGCATAATAAAGAGTCAAGTGAGGGCTTCCCTGGTGGCGCAGTGGTTGAGAGTCGATGCAGGGGACACAGGTTCGTGCCCCGGTCTGGGAAGGTCCCACATGCCGCGGAGCGGCTGGGCCCGTGAGCCATGGCCGCTGAGCCTGTGCATCCGGAGCCTGTGCTCCACAACGGGAGAGGCCACAACAGTGAGAGGCCCGTGTACTGCAAAAAAAAAAAAAGTCAAGTGAATGAATGAGTGAATGAATGGACTGATTGTTCATGAGGGGGCGTGTGTGTGTGTGTTGTGTGTGTGGGGGGGCGATTTCTGTGCTGTCATGTTTGTGAGCATCGCTAAGGAGGCCCTGGAGCCTCTCAGCGACAGTGGAGAGGTGACTGGTTCTCTGTCCCTCCGCCCCCCAGGATTTCCCTGGAAGACCTGAGCCCGAGTGTGGTGCTGCACATGACAGAGAAGCTGGGCTACAAGAACAGCGACGTGATCAACACCGTGCTCTCCAACCGCGCCTGCCACATCCTTGCCATCTACTTCCTCTTAAACAAGAAGCTCGAGCGCTATTTGTCAGGGGTGAGTGGAGCCCCGCCGTGGTTTTCTCTGCTCTCTGTGGAAAAATGAGCTCTGACACTTGAAGTGTTTCCCAGTTACTGACACTTGATCTGAGCTGTTAATTGAAACTAATGTGAGGCTGAGTTTCCTGAAGGTGGGATACAATAGTAGCAAAACCTGCTTCTCAGGGAGCGCTTTTTATCTGAGGTGTTTTAAAAATATTCTCCCACAGAGTTAAGCTCTGGGCAGACTCGTGAGAGATTCAAGCCTCTGTTCCTTTCAGCTTCTTGTTGCCTTTTTGGCTCTGTTTCTCTTTTCTCCTTGGGGTCCCCACTTAGATGCACTGGGGCTTGTGTAATCATAAAAGTTGGGGAGCAGAGCCCCTCAAGCATTCACCTCTAAAGCATGGTAGATGAGAAAGCCACTATTTACATTTATTTCTCTAGAAAACAAAAGTGAAACCTTGGCCCCTTCACTCAGTCTGGGCATCAGATAGTCCAGGTGTCACGTGTGTTGAAGATGAAGGAGGTAGAGCTGGGAGCCTGTTTTGGACCATGGTACCCTCATGCTTTGGTCACCTTCATCCTTCCGCCTCATGAAGTTCATACATGCCTGGATGAGGGAATTTACATGCTTCAGTATGTAGTTTTGACTAAATCAACTCTTTCCAAATGGACAATGGTTAAAAAAGAATTCTGCAAAGAAAACTGGATCCCAGGCAGTATGGATTCTGCATATCACTTCTTCTGTTTCTCCTACTCAGAATGGTGAGGACTGACCAGATCTAACAGGAAGTCAGCCAGAGAAACCTGGAATTGTTAGGAAGCCCATCTGAAATTTGATTTCATACCCATTCCTGAAGGATGACCTTCACCTTGCCTGTATGGCGCCTTGAGATCAGGTTGTATGGGGTCATCACTGTTAGGAAGACGTTTAGAATCCAGAGCGTAAAGAGGAACTTCTAGAGTTTTCGGTACTATTTAAAGTCATGTGATAGCCCGATATCACACAACATTCCACTAAACAATAGGCTTACAAACCTTTTATGAGGTTTTTACATTAAAGCTAAAGGTGAAAATTCACCAATAGTTGGGGAAATGCTGTTCTCCCTGATGAGGGAGAAAATGACCAAAATGATGCCCAGAAGACAGCGTGATCAGAATGTGTCTCTCATTAGCAAATGGATTTGGAGACATCTAGAAAACATTGCCGAATAGATGAAGAAGCTTGACGGGAGAGTTGTTAAACAATGGAACAAAAGCATAGATGTTTCGAAGCGGATTCAGCTTAGGGTATTTCCTAGATTTGGCTTCAACAGGAAATGATCCACAGACACCTTTTTTTTTTGGTGAGCCACCAGAGGAATGATGTACGTGAGAAGAAACATTATAGTAAAAGGCATTTAAAAATAAGAGCAATGTTTTATGGGGGAAAAACACATGCTCCAGAAGCAGTGATGGGACAAAACTTCGGAAGGGAACAGATATGCAGCTGGATTTCAGAGCCAGTGTCATGGTCACGGGAAAGCTACTGCAGGAGAGAAGTGGAGTTCAGAAAGCCTGGACCTTTGATACATAGTATGTTATTTATATCATTTTATTATGGGATAGGAGGGATTAAGAAATTCTCTCACACCAGAGGACAGAGGTCCTCTGTTCACCTATGATGATGAGCTTAAAAGACATGTTAGACTTGAAGCCATTTCTCTTTTATAAGAAGACCGTATGTCCTATATTTCTTTCTTATCTTATCCTTTTAAATTCCTATTTTATTGCCTATTTTATAATGTACATGATATGTTAGTACAGTACATGCTTATAATTTATAAATAAATGTGCACATACTGTAGATGCCTGCTAACAACTTTTTTCACTCATATGGGCTCAAGGTCACACCATTTAGGAACCACCATGCTAGGGACAAGTAGTTCTCAAGTAAAAGGAACAGAGGAGGGTCACACGCTGATTTTCTTTTTGAAATGATGAATGTTGTTCAAAAATTCGTTTTAAAAAATGTTTCCATGAAACTGACTCTAAAGTTTATGATTTCACATATTTAAAGGATGACATTGCTACTTTCCTGAGTGAGCTAGCAGATTCAAACATTCTTCTTTTGGAAGAACCAGTTTTCTGGATACTGATCAATAAGATAGAGGGGCTTTTGTCTTTAAAATAGTTTCTTTCCTTATTTAAATTATATTTTTTATTTTTGTCTGTGTTGGGTCTTTGTTGCTACGCACGGGCTTTCTCTAGTTCCAGCGAGCGGGGGCTACTCTTCGTTGCGGTGTGAGGGCTTCTCTTATCGCGGAACACGGGCTCTAGGCATGCGGGCTTCAGAATTTGTGGCACGCAGGCTCAGTAGTTGTGGCTCACGGGCTCTAGAGCGCAGGCTCAGTCGTTGTGGTGCACGGGCTTAGTTGCTCCGCGGCACGTGGGATCTTCCCAGACCAGGGCTCAAACCCGCGTCCCCTGCATTGGCAGGCAGATTCCTAACCACTGCACCACCAGGGAAGCCCTAGTTTCTTTCTTATGTCTACCTCCACATCTACAGATGCAAACTTTGGTTACTCACACTCTTAATCACATGGCTCATTCCAAGTAAGAGACATTTGTGTGAAACTCTTAGGGTATGTCTTGCCTTCTCTGGCTGTCTTGCCATCTGCTGTGTTTGCCCAGCATCAGGGTTACAAATGGTGCAGTGTTGCAAAGCTCTGTGGTTTTGTTTCCTGAGAAGTTCCTGGAAACTCAACTAACTTAGTTCTAACTAGAGAAGGTTCTTTCTTATTTTATTGTCTGTTTCACACTTAAACCTTAAATCATAGGACATAGCTGGTGTGAGAACCACTGTCTAGGTGGGTGGCTGCTTTTAAGAATGAATTATTCCCCACAGACAGCCATAGCTGGTCCACTCAGTAATTTCCACACAAGGCTAATTTAATTGCACCTGTGCACTGTGCCAGTTATGAATATCATTAACCAATTACTAACAACCGTGTATAATTTTGAAAGCAAAACTAATGAACTAAAAAGTAAAATATTGTATTGGGCGATCGGGATTGACATGTATACGCTGATGTGTACAAAATGGATGACTAATAACCTGCAAAAAAAAAAAAAGTAAAATATTGTAACTTAATTATTTGTCATTTCTCCCCTTATCCCTTGATTCTTGTTTCCTCTTTCTAAAACCTAGAAGCGTGGGTTTTAATTTGGAGAGCCTGTAAAGGCATCTTGTGAATATTTGTTGGCTGAAAAGTTAATCAGTCATTTAATTTCACCTGTCGCCAGAGAGGATTGCACCTAAACAGTGCCCCTAGATCATCTTAGGTGTGGTTCTCTGTCTTCTTCTTTAAGCTATATTATGAATTGCTGTGACATTTATCGGGGCGGGGGGCAGGAACTAGGGCTTTTTTTTTTTTAATTGAAGTATAGTTGATCTACAGTGTTGTGTTAGTTTCAGGTATACAGCAAAGTGATTCAGTTATACATATATATATATATATATATATATATATTCTTTTTCAGATTATTTTCCATTATAGGTTATTACAAGATATTAAATCTAGCTCCCTGTGCTGCACAGTAGGTCCTTGTTATTTATCCATTTTTCATGTCTTAGAGTGGTCTTCATCGCACCGATGAAAGGACTGAGGCCCGGCAAGGAGCAGTGATGTGCCCAGGGTCACCTGGCCCTTTCCTGGCAGAGCCAGGAACAGAAGTAGGTCACCTGATGCTGGGTGCCGAGCTCTCCCCACACTTCGTCCTTGGATGAGGCTTTGCACTGCAATTAAGTGCCTTGCCAACCCCTTTCTGCCTTTTCTCAGCCAAGCGCTGGTTTAAAAATTAATGAATGCTTAATGGACATTTCTATTTCCTGTGAGTTAAGCCAGGCTTTTTTTCTCTTCTCCTCTGGTAGAAATCCGACATCCAGGACAGCGTCTGTTACAAGACCCAGCTCTACCAGATAGAAAAGTGCAGGCCCACCAAGGAGCCCTATGAGGTGAGTGGCCCCCAGAGCAAACCCCAGGATCCCTTAGGAAGAGTGGATTTCCATTCTGGGGGGAAGCGGGGAAAGGAAACCCATTATTGTAGGACACAGAAGTAGCCAAAGACAAATACTGACTTAACTGAGCCTTTGAGACATGGTTTACAGCGGGGCCACCATCGTTCAGTCTCTAGACTGTGGTTCTCAGCTGTGGCCACATAGTGGAATCCGTGAGGAGCATTTTAACATCTGGATGCCCAGGCTGCACCTCAGACTGATTCCATCGATCCATTCTCGATCTCCAATGAGATCGGGGGTCAGTATTTTTTTAAAGCTCCCTGGATGGTTCCCAGTGGAATCCGCTGTCAGATCTCCAAGAGGTTAAAAACAAGGTGCTGAAAAATATAAGTGTATGTAACACTTGGCATCAGGAGAACAAAGTACAGTGAGGAACAGGAAAAAGTATCTGGAACAGTCCTTTCCAGTCAGCTGTCCCTGCTGACTTGATGCTACCTGGAACGTACCTGAGAGAAAATACCAAGATGCTTTGATTTCAGAATAAAAACTGGTATCATATCGCCCCAAATTTGGACCCCAAATACATGCTTGTTAAGAGACTGTGCCTGGGAACTCGAGATCCAAGGCCTGGAGCACAGGGTAAGGGTCCCGCCACCAGGACTCCTCATTCGCTGTTTTGTGCAACGGGGCCTGCCTGTCTTCTCAGTGCATTTCCGTGGAATATGGAACGAGCCGGGCTGCGCTCCACGGCAGCAGCAGAAAGCAAGTGGGGCACGGCCCAGGCCAGCCCAGTGACGCCGGTGACGGGGCTGCTGAACTGCTGGCACCACGTGTGAATGCGGCCACCCCTGAGCATCGAGGCGGGGGTCGGCTGGGGTAGCTGCAGGAGGAGGGCGGGGCTGGTCAATCTACACAGCCTGGGGGATGGTACCATTTAAGGAGGCAGAGAAAAGGAGACGCTGATGACAGAGAAGCTAGCGAAGATAACGGGGCAGCCGGAGACCCAGGAGGGAGGGATGCCAGGGAGGACATGGGAAAGGTCAAGTATAAAGCAGCCAGTGGTGACAGCTGAGCGGTTTCTTGTCCTGGAGGAGGTGGAGAAGGCAGAAAGGAGATTGTGTGGATTGGGGGGAGTGAGGACCGTGAACAGAGGTCTCTCCGTCGCTGCCGCTGGCGGTGAAGAGGGGCTAGGGAGCAGGCGGGCTGGGAGGCAGAGGAAGGAACTCCAGTGATGGGGGGGGAAGGGCATGCATTCAGAGCAGCCAGGGTGGGCCCTGGCCTTGACCCCAGGCTGCAGGCCTCCTTCCTCTGCGACTGGCTGTGAGGCACCAGCATGCTGAGGACGGAGATAAGCTTTTGGAGGGGCAGCAGGGGGGTGCGGACTGGGGCTGGGCGGGGAGCATGGCTTCTAGGGCTGGGAGAGGGAGAGCAGAGATGGTGTAGGGCCTGACTCCCCTGAGCTCCACACCCCTCCGGCCAGTTGCTCACTGAACCTTCTGTGGCGTGAATGAAGGTGTCTCAAATCCAGCATGCCTGGAACCAACCCCACCTCTCCTCGCCCATCTCCCCCCACCCCTGGCCCCTATTTTCTGTCTGCAAATGGCATCCCCACCCTCAGTACAGGGCAGAAACCTGGAAGACCTTTGTATTCCTTTCCCTCACCCCGAGAGCCAGTCTGTCCCCAAGTTCTGCTGGTTTGACTCCTGAAACTCTCCAACCCCTCCACTCTCCATCCGACCCATCCTCGCCACCATCACCTCTTGCGTGGACCTCAGCTGCAGCCTCCTTCCTAACTGGTCCCGCTCCTTCCCTGTGACTACCTGGCGCTCCGTCCACACACCGGCCAGAGCGAGCGATTCACACTCAAATCAGACCGTGTCACTTCCCCGCTTGAAACCTTCGAAGGCTTCCTTAACCTGGAAGGCAAACTCTGTGACGTGGCCACCACGCCGCGGATTGAACTGGCTTTGCCAGCAGCTCCAGCCTTGTCTCCCAGGCCCCGCACACAGCCCTGCTGCTTGCTTCATGCTCAGTCCCGTGGGCCTTGAGACTCTGTGCTCTCTTGGCTGCCAGGGCTGGCCACACCCTGTTCTCTCTTCCAGAATGTTCTCCCCACCCCTCTCTGCTGAGTTAATGTGTATCTTCAGCTCCCACTTCAGCTCACGTCCTCGTGGACCCCTGCCGTCCTCTGACCTCTGCCATTGGGTTGCATCCCTCCAGTACACACGGTCACACACGTTCTGCTTCCTGGGGCTTGTCGCATTGGCAGGGTTCTGTTTGTTCAGGGATTATTTGATTATCATGTCTTCCCCACTCCGGACTGTGAGTTCCTTAAGAGCAGGGACGGTGTCACTTTTGCTCCTCACGGTGTCCCTAGAGCCTACACAATGCCTGGCACCCAGTAGAGGCTCAATAAATATTTGCTAGATGAACAGATGAAATAGTCAAGTGGACCTTGGCTCTAGTCTCAGAAAATAGAATTGGGCCAGCATCTGGGGAAGGTCGAACCTTCCAGGTGGGACACCTAGCTTGATTAAAGTAGGGGACCCCCTGCACCATAGCGTGCAAGTCGAATTATCATCACCTGATGGCCATGCCCTGTGGCAGGGAGGGACCTCTTACAGTCACTTGCAGGGAGGGTGGGCACCTCGGCTGCGGTCCAGGGGATACTCAATTCACTGTTAGGCTCCCCTGCCTCTTGGTTTGACTGTTTAGGGCCTCAGGTAATAACACAAACTTAGACGCACCGCATGCCCCTGTGTGTGTGCCTAGGCAGCTCTAAGCCACGTGGCTGACGCCCATGTCCTTGGTTGCCCTAGTACCCTGCCCTGCTTGTGTGTTAAGTGTCAGAACCGCGATGGGAAAGGGGCCTCTTTTTTTCATCCAGATTATTATTCTCAGCTGATTATTTCATTTGGCCCGGAAAACACATAGTAAGCATTTTAAAACATTTGTCGAAATATTTAATGGTTAGGGTTTCAATAGGAACGCTAATGGGAAGACAGCATTTCAATTTTCTGTGATCCACTTGTTTTCTCCAAACTGCAGTGATCCTTGTGCTAATTAAATTACAGGCTCTGACTAGATGATGCAACTCCTCTCTCTGTTGGAACCTAGAAAGTGGAATGGGGCCAGTTAGAAAAAGTGGTGAGAAAGTCTGAAAGAAGCCAGATTTTCCAGGTAAAGCCCACTCAGAGCCTCTGTGGGGTTCTTCCCAGTTACCATCAGCTGGTCCAGGAGGAGAAGCGGCCAAGTGGCAGGGGCGGGAGGTGTTGTGAGCAGGAACCGTGGAATGAAGTTCAAGGTTGTACACAAGCCGGCTGGGGAGCGGCTCCGGGGCCATGTCCGGGCACTGAGGGCACGTGATGGTCTCTTCTTCTCGATCCTGGTTCTTTTTCTCCAAGGAGACGGAGGAGCTGAATTAAGTGGAAAGAGCTTCCCTCTTGGGACTACAGTGCCGTCATTTTACGACTTTACCACTTTCTTCCCCTCTTCTTCCTGTAACAGGCAGAGATTATGTCTGGAAAAGCGGGACACTTGTCTCACCTTAGGCGTGTGCCCCAGAGATTCCTTTTCCTAAGACAGAGGCCCTGGGGGACCATGGGGGTCGTGGCAGAGCAGTCATCATCTCTAAACTGGCTTATTAAAGCTGTAGAGAGCCAGGAGCCAAGTTTGTTTAGTCTTGAAGAATAATGCTAATTGTAGCAAAATGTAAGTTAGGACTGGAGGGCTTCTCTGGAGTGTCAAAGTAACACTGCAGTTTTGGAAGAAAAGTTGTGCAGGGGTGTGGAGGGACTGTATTCGTTTGCTAGGGCCGCCATAACCAAGTCCCACAAACTGAGTGACTTAAACAACAGAAGTGTATTGTCTCCCAGTTCTGGAGGCCAGAAATCCAAGGTCGAGGTGTCTGCAGGATTGGTTCCCTCTGAGGGTTGTGAGGGAGAATCTCTCACGCCTCCTAGCTTCTGGTGGCTCCTGGCAATCTCTGGCATTCTTTGGCTTGTAACAGCATCACCCCGATCTCCGCTTTCATCTTCACATGGCGTTCTGTGTGTGTGTGTGTGTGTGTGTGTGTGTGTGACCAATTTCCCCCTTTCTATTAGAATACCAGTGACATTGCACTAGAACGCACCCTGATGACCTCATCTTAACTTGCTTACCTCTGTCAAGGTAACACCAACACTCCTTCTTCTCAAAGGCAAAGGAGAGCAAACTTTCATACTCCCCCCTCCCCCAAGCTTCAAAGAGGATGTGATGGGCCTGTCCTGACCCTGTCTTCAAGTAAGGCCACATTCTGAGGTCTGGGGGTTAGGACTCCAACATATGAATTTGGGGGGAATAAAATTAAACCCATAACGGGGACTGTAAGTTTAAAGGTAAAATATTACAATGATTTTTCCTTGTGTCATTTTAAAATCTGTACAAATTTTTTTTTCTTTTTTTTTGCGGTACGCGGGCCTCTCACTGTTGTGGCCTCTCCCGTTGCGGAGCACAGGCTCCGGACGTGCAGGCTCAGCGGCCATGGCTCACGGGCCCAGCCGCTCCGCGGCATGTGGGATCTTCCCGGACCGGGGCACGAACCCGTGTCCCCTGCATCGGCAGGCGGACTCTCAACCACTGCGCCACCAGGGAAGCCCGTGTACAAATTTTTAAAATCAAGTATGGAATCAGGTCAAGCTGAATTGTTAGCAATCAGAACAGTGGTTACCTTTGGGGACAGGGAGAGGATGCTGGGAACGAGGGACTTCCAGGTGCCAGCTGGGTTCTGTGTCTTGATCAGGGTGCCATTGCGATGTGGTTTTGCTGTTTGAGGCAACATATTGAACTCCTTACTCATCATCAGAGCACCCTTGTGTTATGTGTCCTAGACTTTAATAAAAATGTTGCCTAGAAAATCTATCCAGGGCAGGCGTTAGGACATCTGCTGCCTGCTTCCACGACAGTTTGGCTTCTTGTCTATAAACTTTGAAATGGAGAATCCTCAACCGGAGCTGCAAGTGGGAGGGGGTAGAGCTTAGGAAATAAACAGCAAGTGAAGCTTCTTGAATTGTTGAAAAATGCTGCTTTTTACAGGCCTCCCTGGGCACCTGGACAAGAGACCTCGAATTTCACGCTGTGCAGGTAAGAACTTGGGGGGTTATGTTGGATTCCTCAGAGTTCTCCAGAGAAACAGAACCAATAGTGTGTGTGTGTGTGTGTGTGTGTGTGTGTGATGCTTGGACACCCAGGGAAGGGCTGATGTTTCAGCTTCATCCCCATGTCTCCTGGAGGCAGAATCCCTTCTTCCTCAGGACACCTCAGTCTTTTTCTCTTAAGGCCTTTAACTGATTACACGAGGCCCGCCCAGACTGTAGAGGCTAATCTGCTTTACGCAAAGCCTACCAATTTAAATGTCAGTCACGTCTACCGTATACCTTCACCACAGCATCTAGACTGGTGTTTGACTAGACACGGGGTACCCTGGCCTAGCCAACTTGACACATGAAAGTAACCATCACCTATGACCCTGAAGGTTGGCAGATCTCTGCCCAGGGCTCTGGACCTTGCACACCTCCATCCTGTCCTGAATTCCACCATGCAGAATCCTGTTGTAAGTGGATTTGTCAGAATCCCTCAGTTCAGATCAGTGCTGTCTATGCGTAGTTGACCATTTTTTTTATTGTCTTGCTAAAACTATACGCTTGGCTATGCGTTCGTGTTTCTACCTGTAAAGAAGTGGGGTTTGGCGCAGTGGTTGAGAATCTGCCTGCCAATGCAGGGGACACAGGTTCGAGCCCTGGTCTGGGAAGATCCCACATACCGCGGAGCAACTAGGCCCGTGAGCCACAATTACTGAGCCTGCGTGTCTGGAGCCTGTGCTCCGCAACAAGAGAGGCCGTGATAGTGAGAGGCCCGTGCGCTGCGATGAAGAGTGGTCCCCGCTCGCCGCAACTAGAGAAAGCCCTCGCACAGAAACGAAGACCCAGCACAGCCAAAAATAAATAAATAAATAGATTAATTAATTAATGAGGACATACTTATTCAACATCATCCTCTATTAAAAAAAAAAAAAAGAAGTGGGGTTTACAACAGTCCAGGGCTTCCCGGCTCAGTGGCCTAATTTATGAACCAAGCCCTCTTTTTTCTCAACTCAGTTGGTTGTTTCCTATGGCGAAATCAGGCCTCTGTGGCTTTCCCTTATGGGATGGGCCTCAAGGAGCCAAAATCATCCAGCAGACAACACCTGGGCCCCTGGGCCATCCCAGGTGTCCACGATCCGCACCTGGTTCTGATGTTCCAAACATCCAGGTGAGGTTGTCTCATCATCAAGGGGACACCAGGCTCCAGAAAGCCCAAGCTGAGTGGACTTGAAGGCTCCTCAAAGAGGACAGCTGTAGCTCGCCCCCAGTCCCCTGGCCCCTCCGCTGTGCCATCACTGACACCCTGTGGTCAGTTCTGCACCGCGTGAGGGGCAGGTGGCCCGGCTGGGCAGCACTTCCTCCCGCAGCCTCGGGGGTGCGGGGCTGAGGGGGTGGGCCCAGGAGGCGTGGCCGCATCTGTCCTTGTTGAATGAATGCCTTTGCCTTTCAGACAGTGAAGCAGGCGAGATGTGGGGTTCATTTATATAACCGAAGAGCTTAGGAAGGACCCGCCCTTTTGGTTATAGATGGGGAGGCCCGTCCCTCAAGGGGAAATGACTTGCTGAAGGTCACCTGGCCATACCTTCAGGAGCAAAACGGGAAAGGCAGGGGGAGGGCTTCGGCTCTTTGGAGCCAGGAGCCTGGAGTCGCAGGGAAGAGTCTAAGGGGACCCGCGCCCTGGAGCTCAGATCTCAGAAGCTGAGGACTGGCTCCCCCATACCCCCCGGCCCGGCTGCCGAGCCTGCAGACACCTCCCTCCCGTAGCCCAGTGGATCCTCACTCACTGGTTTCTCCCTCTCCTCCATCAAACAATCCACGACATCCAAAGAGTCTTGGGTAGATAATCCTTTAAGGGGTCACATTTTCAAAGTGTCCAGCTTTGTAAATGTCCACGCACATGTGTGGTGGTTGGAACATGGTTGAAAGAAAACAAGAAGCTGTTTTGTGCGGGGTTTGCTTGTGGCCTCCTCTTGGATCTGCCTTGGGGGTGCGGACCGAGCATGAGGGGGCAGAGAAGACCCCTGAAGCTTCAGCTCCACGGCCCAACCTTAGGCGCACGCGGGGGAGGGGCGCACCGCCCTCCCATGAGAATCAAAGGGAAACCAAAGAGACCCGAAGGCAGCCAGCGTTGCTGGGTGGGGTGCGCGGGAATGGGTGCAGGCATGTCAAAGGGGGAGCGTAATTAGTCCTCCTGAAGATCTGTTTCTGTTACATAAGGCAATTTAGCGTCCTGCTCCCTGGGAAATCTCTTTTGGAGAAAATAGGCCATGCAAATGAAAAGGTAGAATTGGATAATCAGTTGCATCTGTAACCTGTGTTTGGAAGGCATGAGGATGGCTGCTTGTAAACAAACTAGTTTCCTGGGGGCTGGTGACCCTTCCACCGGGACTGACTGACCCAGCGGGTTATCCCGATGAACTCTATCTGGGTGGTGATATTGGCCCCCCGAAAGTTTGCATCTGGAACCTTTAGCTTTGAGAACCCACGGAGAGTTAGAAAAGGGCTGAGCCGGACCCAGGAAGCCGTCGGCAGGAAGCCGTCTGAGCGTAGGGAACGCAGGGCAGCCCAGAGGAAGGCGTGCTCATCATTCTTAAAAAAATCCTTAAAAAGGGGCTGGGGGCGGGGGGAGGGGGGGACTCCAGTTTCGTTTTTTCTTCCAAATACTCTTGTTTTACAATGTATCACGAAAGCGTGTTTGATTTCTTTTTTCCTGTTTAAGGTGTTATCAGGTAGAACTTATGAGTTTTCTCATAAAAACAGAGATAGAACAGAGCAAAAGGATGGAATTCTGCCAGACTTTTCAGGACAGGCCCTTTGATTTTTGGGGGAGGCTGGGGAGCGTGAAAGCTCACTCTCCTTTGCCGTAGAGACGGGGGCCTGTTGGTGTTTGATAGAAATGGGGAGAGGGGGGCAGTGGAGAATTGTGTTTAGCCTTGGCCTGGAGCAGATGCCCCCTTCCCCCCTCCGTAGTGTCCTGCCCACGGCCTCCTCTGTAGCATTCCAGATGCCGACCCGGAGCCCTGGGACTACAGCGTGGTCCCTGATCCTGCAGTCGCTGTGCCCAGCCTTTCTCTATGCCACTGGAAACGCCTGGCCCTGCCCCAGGCTTCTGGAGGGCAGTGTGGAGTCAAGGGTTAAGAACACCGACTTTCACGGAGGACTGTGAACAACTGAGTTGCCGTCCGGCTCCTGGATGAATTCTTTTTTTTTTTTTTTTAATTGAAGTATAGTTGATTTACGATGTTGTGCCAGTCTCTGCCTTACAGCAATGTGACTCAGTTATACACATGTAGACATTCTTTTCTTTTTCTTTTATAAATTTAGTTATTTATTTATTTTATTTTTGTCTGTGTTGGGTCCTCGCTGCGGTGCGCAGGTTTCTCATTGTGGTGGCTTCTCCCATTGCGAAGCACGGGCTCTAGGCGTGTGGGCTTCAGTAGTTGTGGCACACAGGCTCTAGAGCACAGGCTCAGCAGCTGTGGTGCACGGGCCCAGTTGCTCCACAGCATGTGGGATCCTCCCGGACCAGGGCTCGAACCCGTGTCCCCTGCATTGGCAGGCGGATTCTTAACCACTGCACCACCAGGGAATCCCGACATTCTTTTTTTAAATATTCTTTTCCATTATGGTGTGTCACAGGATATTGAATCTATTTTTGTGTGCTATACAGTAGGACCTTGTTGTTTACCCGTTCTAAATGTAATAGTTTGCACCTGCCAGCCCCAAATCCCAGGCCATCCCTCTCCCTCCCCACCTCCCACCCCGGCCTCGGCAACCACCGGTCTGATCTCTACGTCCGTGAGTCTGTTTCTGTTTCGTAGGGAGGTTCATTTGTGCCATATTTTAGATTCTACATATAAGTGATATCATATGCTATCTGTCTTTCTCTTTCTGACTCACTTCACTTAGTATGATCATCTCTAGGTGCCTCCACGTTGCTGCAAATGGCACAGTTCGTTCTTTTTTATGGCTGAGTAGTATTCCGTTGCATATATGGACCACATCTTCTTTATCCATTCCTCTGTCAGATATTTAGGTCGTCTCCATGTCTTGGCTATTGTGAATAGTGCTGCTATGAACATAGGGGTGCATGTCTCTTTCTGAATTATAGTTTTGTCTGGGTATATTCTGGGTGAATTCTTCACCACTGCAGGCTCCTCTGCAAGAGGGGATAACAGTATTTGCCTCATCATGGGTCGTGCTCTTAGAATAGTGTCTTGCATTCCAGGCGTCCTCAGTAAAGGTGGCAGTGGCTGTCCAGAAGCTGGGGAGGGTGTTTGCAGAAGTTTCACCTCTGCTTTCATCCCACTTCACTCCTCCCCAGGTGACAAGGCGTAAGCCCCGGGGAGCTATCGTCCTCATGGTGACGCTCAAGGCGGTGCTGGGCATCCCCACTTTCCATCTCTTCCCAGTCGTTCTTTCCCACTCAAAACCTGGACATAATGAACCCCAGTTCGTAAAGGCTCTGAAAATCCTCATTAGAAAGGGGTACCTGAGTGCAAGGGGATGTTTCCTTGAGAAGCTTTTCAACAACATCAATGAAAAATAGATGAGCTCTCTTGAATTGCAAATGCTCTTAAGGTTTTAAGGCAAGAAATGTGAAAATCGGTCTCTTTTTCCCCCCCTCCCTTGTGGTGAGGTCCGGTTTCAGTTGCCTCTGTTTAACAGTAAACATCAAACATAATCTTTAGGGCCAGAAAAAAGCTTCCTCTTCGCAGCATCACCCTTCCCAGAAGCTTGAACCCAATTAATTTTAATTCAGTTCCGTTTCCACTGGCTTTTTTGTTTTTGCTTTTTAATATTTCAATAACTATTTATTAAGCTTTCTCTCTGTGCCTGGCTTCATGCCCGAGGCTGTGGAGTGGAAGATATATAAAACAGTCAAATTCACTCCTAGCAGAGGGATTATAATTGAGTTAAATAAAGGCAAGACTGACAGCACAAGTGGTTGAATCGTGCCGATTTAAGTACGCAAGTAAGAGCCCGCGTGCCCAGAGCGGGTAAAGGGGTCAGAAGCTCACCTAGACTGGCTCAGGGCTCCGTGGGCTGCTCGTCCACCTCCTGGCTTGACTGAACACGCAAGCACTGAGGAAGCAGTTGCGTTGCCTTTGTAGCATTGCCTTTGCAAAACCACTACTGTGGGCAGAATCGTAGGGCTCTGCTATAAATAAGGCAGCAGGTTTCCGGGAGTCCTCATCTGCTTTGCCTGTTTGTTCAGCTTGTTCTAGAATAATGGACTGCCCAGGGATGACCTTGCCCTTGTTGGAACACATCAAAACGGCATAAGGCAGGGACCTGGGGACCACCGAAGGCTGCTGTGGCCCAGGCGGAGGGAGGGAGGTTCCCTGGAGCATCCGCTGGGCCTCAGCGCTTCCATTGTTCAACACGTAGCTGAGAGCCTAGCGTTTTGGAAAACTGGCGTTTCTTAACTCTATTCGATAACTCTTCAGAGAGGGACTCCATTGTGTATTCTTGTGTGTGTCTGAGTACCTATGTTGCTTCTGATTGGAAGGATAAAAAGCCCAAAGAACAAGAGAAAAGAGGGGATTTTCTTCATCGGCCGTTTTCCAAGAAGTTGGATAAGAGCCTGCCATCGCACAAACAGCCCTCAGCCTCGCTCATCACGCAGATTCAGAGCACCAGGGCCCTGCTGAAGGACCGGAAGGCCGCCAAGCCTGGCTTCCCCGACAAAGGTGGGTCGGCTCGGGGGGCTCTCCAGGCCATTTGTGTTCAGCTGCGTGGCCGCTGTGTACCCCATGCTGGTGGCTGTGTAGGCCCCTGGGACAGACACACCTCTCGTGCCCGTGGGAAAGCAGGATTAATGCGTGCAAGGCAACCTGAGAATAAGCAAGTCCAGACTGCCTGGTGTTGTCCACCGGTGTGGGCAGGATTTGAGGAAGCAGAGATGGGGTGCACGGGATTGTGGGAGCAGAGATCAGGGTGTAAGGTATTACGGGAGTAGAGATCAGGATGAAGGAGCAGAGATCGGAGGAATGGTTTTGCAGGAGCAGATGGGGTGCGTGGCATTGCGGGAGCAGAGCTTGGGGTGCATGGTATCATGGAACCAGGAATGGGTGTTCAGTACTGGAGGGGCAGAGATCTTGGTGCGGGAGCCGTGATGGGGGCGTGCTCTTGTGGGAGCCTTCACCAGAAAAGTGCACCCTGAGAGGCAGTGATGTGGGCTTTGGGGTGGAGGTAGGGTGCTCAAACCCAGCTCTATAGTTGGTTGCGGCCCAAGTTCCCTCCCCTCTGAGGATCTTAATTGGTTCCCTCACTTGTGAGGAAATCTACCCATCAGAGCTATCGGGTGGCTCGAATGAGATCCGTGTGTGGGCTACTCTGCCTCGTTCATCAGCCAGCACGTGAGATAACTGATCGATACGGGTCTCCTTCCTCTGGGGCAAGCATCCAGCAATGCAGAAGGGAGGCTTAACACACACTGAGAGCCGAGAGGCGGGCACAGGGAGCCGGGGAGCATCCTGAGGCCAACTGTGGGGTAGGGGAGAGGTTCTCCTTACAGACGGCGGATGGGAGAGATTGTGGAGTCCGGTCTTCGATCTCTCTGTTTTAAATATGAAGAGACTGAGGTTCCAGGAGGGCCCTGGCTGTCTGACATCAACCAGTGGTTCCCTGGGCAAGCAGGAAATTATCAGAGAGATTCAAACAGCACCAAGCAGCGCGGTCCATTTGGCTCTGAGACCGGTTCTCACCCAGAGAAGAACACCTCCATTTAGTTCGGTTCCATTCTGCAGGTTTCAGGAAGGCAGGGACCCCACTGGAGGGACTGTGCTTGTCCCTCCTGGGGGGATCCTCCTTTCTGGCTTGGGAACAGGCAGCAAATCCCGTTAGGACCCTTGGCAGTGACGTCCTATGGATTCCCCAAGGAAAGTCTAGGTCAGGGCTGCATATTTGGGGGTAACTTTGCAGCCCCAGAGATGGAGTGCGTTCCTTGATACTTTTCTGGACCAACTGTCCTCTGTTTCTTTGCATTTTCCTGGGATTTGAGAGCCTGTTGCTGAGAAGCACCCCGGAGCCTATATAATTGCTAGCACTGACCGCTCACTGTGTGGTAGGCACTGTTTCCACTCTTACCTCAACCCAGTGAAATCATTCTCGCCCCCATTTCTAGAGATGAGGAAATAGCCCAGAGAGTTGTCCAAAGTCAGAGAGCTGGTGAGTGATGGCACCCAGATTTCCAACCATGCAACCTGGCTCTAGAAGTTTCTCTCCTGACCAGTGTAGCCTACTGCCTGCCGGGCAGGATAGGATGAAGACGAGCCAGCAGTCACGCTCGAGGGTCGGGGCTGGTGACTATGCCCTTCTTGCAGGGACAATGCAGTGTCAGGCTCTATGCCCCGGGGCTGACTCTGAGCTGGGGATCAGTAGGGCCAGTGTGAGGGGCGTCCTCCCAGGATTTGCACCTCTGGGAAGTGAAGGAAGCAGGACGGCACGGAGGGAGAAGCCGGGCTACAAGTTGGGAGCACGCAGCCATCTCGGAGGGACAGGGACCTCACATGCCAGCTGGAACACTGGAGACGTTAGCCATCGATGAAATTTTCCTTCTCTCTGCCAGTGAATCTCGGGCATCTGTGCTGGCCCGAGGAGGAGGTTTATTTCAGGAGCTGTGTATTTATTTGTGTAAGGTGAAGAGGATTCCCAGTGCCCTGGGCTGTCCCCGAAATCACTGCCGGGGGCGGCAGCTTGCTCCTGCCTCTGAGCCCCGACGGGGCCTATAAAATATGATGGTAGGAAAAGGCAGCCAAGACAGGGCCTGTTCCACAGGAACTTGGCTTTACTTCCCTCACCTCCAAACTCGTGGAGGTTTTCCCTTTCTTTTCTGGCAGAGTCTGCAAACCTGGATTCTAGTCTGTGCCAACTTGAAATGGAAACCGTGGGGGTCAGCTGGTTGCCTTAAATATACAGAGGAAGGGTGTTTCACCCCTGTTCAGAATTAGGTGAGGCTCCGGTGAGACCAAAAAACACGAGGGAGCCTTAAAAAGGAAGGGAGTTCTGACCCGTGCTATGCTGACACGGAGGAACCTTGCGGACATCGTGCTCAGTGAAACAAGGCGCTCACAAAAGGACAAATACTGTGTATTCCACTTATACAAGGGACGTAGAGTAGTCAGATTCATAGACCGGTTGCCCCTGGCAACCACTGTTAGATTTGCAAGGTGAAGTGTTCTATTTCACAGCAGTGTGGATGTACTGAACACTACTGAACTGTACACTTAAAAGTGGTTAAGTAATAAATAAACACTTTAAAATTCATGTTATGTAATTTTTACCATCATTTTTTTTTAAAAAGTCACGAGGGAAACCCTCCTTCCAGCTTTGATTATCTGAGGACCAAATTTGCAAGTCCTCAGAGAGCTGGTATCCGTGTGCTTCCCCAGTTTTGTGGTCGTTCTGTTGAGCCGTGGACCTTTTCATTCAAAGGCTCTTCGGCAGGGTCCGGAATTTTAAGCAACCGAAAGGAGAACAGATGTTAAGCTGGAGCCATGAGGCAAATCAGAATCCAGGAGGCCTCCCATCACCAGCCTTCTGTCTCCTCCATTCTAGGAAGACCGTCTGATTCCCCATGGGGAGGATGGGATGCTGAGCACACTCACTTCATGGTTCCATCTGACCTCCCTGGATAACACACTGTCTCAGTGGAGCTGGAGGTCAGACCAGGCGGGAGTGGGCCATTGGCACTGTTCGTGCGGCCGTCTTCATGTTTCCTTTGCTTTCTTGGTGTGCAGATTCCTTCGGCTGCCGCAATATTTTTCGCAAAACCTCGGACTCCAATTGTGTGGCTTCCTCCTCCATGGAGTTCATCCCTGTGCCACCCCCCAGGACACCCAGGATTGTCAAGAAACCAGAGGCCCCTCAGCAGGGGCCTGGGAGCGCTGGCATCCCTGCCAAGGAAGACCCCCCGATGCTGGATATGGTGCGCTCGTTTGAGTCTGTGGATCGTGATGACCAGACGGAACTGCTGTCCCCGTCCCATCACTATAGGATTCTGAGCTCCCCTGGAGGCCTGGCTCGAGGGAATCCCGGTGAGCGGACGCTCTCTCCCGTCCTGCTGCCCGGAAGCCCGTCACCTCTCCAAACCCCTTTGCACCCCACTCTGGTCTCCTTTGCCCACGAAGATAAGAACAGCCCCCCCAAAGAGGAGGGCATGTGTCCCCCAGCCCCGGGGCCCGGCAACAGCACCACACAGCCCCTGGGGAGCCCGAACTGTGTGAAAAGCCGAGGCAGGTTCCCCATGATGGGCATCGGACAGATGTTGAGGAAGCGGCATCAGAGCCTGCAGCCCTCCGCAGACAGGCCCCTGGAGGCCAGCATGCCCCCGCTGCAGCCCCTGGCCCCCGTGAGCCTCTCCTTCGACGTGGCTGACGGGGTCAAAGGCCAGTGTTAACCTGGGCCAGCAGTGGGGTTCTTGGCATTTCTAAGGAAAGCAATGGAGCAGCTCCATACATCTGTCAGGGCATGAAGACTCAAAGGCCTCTCACAGAGCATCTTCACGGTCTCACCTCCTCCTGACATGCGATGTCCCCACAGCTGAAACCCACAGACCCAAGAGCCCGTACAGCCCAGTCCCGAGTAGGGCCCCCTGGAGATGCTGGGATCCCCCAGGAGGGTTGCCTGCCCGTGCATCCAGCTCCAGTCATGCACGGCCTCCTTCCTCCCACCCACTCACGAACCCTCCACCCACCTCCCTCAACTGCGCTGGGGGTGAGAAGCCAGCATCGGGCTCTGCGCCACTCAGATGACAGACCCTTCTGAGCTGTTTCTCCACTTCGTGCTCTGTGTGTGCCTCTCAACGGACCGTTCTCTTTTCAGCAGTCAGATGGCGGCGTCACAAACTGGTTCACCCAGGCACGGTTTCCCCTCTTTTCATAGAGGTGGATCCCTGCAGGGGTGGCAAGAGTTGGCGACCTGGAGCTCCCAGTCCCATGAACCCCTGGGGAGGACAGGCAGGAACCTCCGAAACCAGCACCGTCCCCTCTGAGCAAAAAGGGGCATCTGGTCAAAGACCGATCCGAACAGTGGGGACGCCAGTGAAAGGAAAGGGCCGATGGGGACAAGCGAGGTCTTGACAGATTTCTTTTCTTTTTTGGTTGAAACTTGCTAATGGTTGAATTCTCTTCTCCGAAGATGATTTTTCTTTATGTGATGTCATTAGACCGAAACAACGTGATTTTTAAAAACCTGGATGGAGAGATGAGAATTGATTTCACCAAACTCCTGTTCTCACGGGAGGATAAGCGTGGAGGGCATCAGAGCTCACCCAGGTGACGTTTTGAGTGGCTGGTGGCCTACGCTGGCCTGCAGGAGGGGCGAGATCATAGCCGGCCGTGTGTTCTTCCCATCGGATCAACAGAGCCCTGATCCTGCTGGAAAGTGTAACACATAGTTGGAAAGAGAGAAGAGAATTAAGGTTGGATACCATATGGATATGGTACTCAGAAGGCGCCATTAGCTCTGTGCAATGCGGTTTTCAAGCTGCCGAGGAAACAGGCGTGATTTAGAATTCAGCCAGTTTGCCGTGGGCTGTGAGAGGCTCGTCTGGAGGGCATCACGTTCAAAACACAGTATCGTATCTTCTTTGAGGACAGCAGCGTTCCTCACGCAGGCTTTGAGTCCACGTTCTGTTTTCACACCTTTTGCCAAGGATGGAACCAAAGATGCATCTCTGGGTCTGTGTCTGTGCCGTCCCTCTGTACGTGTTCTGTGGACCCCAGCGTTGTCTGACTGTGTGTAGCTTGGAGCCCCCCGGGGGCTGTCTCCACTGGGGTCTGGGCCCTGGCAATTGGCGGGGACCCCTTGGTGGTGAGCAGAACTGGCAAAAGAAGAAGAATCAGCACAGGTTGGATAGAGGTCAGTTCGGAGACAGGTTACACTGCAGCCTGGAGTCTTCAACTGTTGGCTGGTGCAGGTGCGGCCAGAAACCACTAATGTGGCCACCCCAGGGCTAGTCCTCCCAGCCCACTGATCCCGAACAGAGGCCACAGCCTTTGAGCATTTGCAAAGCCTGCCTTCCCTTCCACCGGCAGCCAGCCTGTGCCAGAGAGGAGTGGGGATGGTCCTTCATTTCTTCTCATTCAGCACTGGTGACCTTCTTCCGCCCCAAACGTCTCTGAGCAAGGAGACAGTGGATACCTGGCTGTCCCCAGAAGCCACTGCCGTGGCCCGTCTTGGCTGACCTTGACAAGACCTGGGGCTGCTGCTTCCCCCTTGATGGGCTCGCCCCAGCCCTAGGGCTAGGGAGTAAGCCAGGCTCCCCGCTGTCGGTGGCACTCCTTTGGATGGCTGCAGACTGGGTTGCGGAACTTTCCGTTGAAAATAGAGCTTTTTAAGTCGAGAGAAGAAAAGCATCTGAAAAAGTCCCTCTCTCCATTTGACATGAAGTGTTTGGTTTTTGATCGCCGAAGAAGCCTTTTTGAAGATGGTTTCCAGCTGCAAGTGCCGACTCTGCAGGCTTGCAGGCTACGTGCCTGTGAACTTGGTCTCGCTCTTTATGTCTCTCTCTTGTGTTTTACTTGCCTCGAGAACATGAGCATTTCTGTGTCGCTGTTAGCTTGCTGGGACGTGTTCCCCGATCCTCGTATGCTTCCAGAGCAGCTGCAGGCTCTCCTACAACTGACCAAATGCATCGCCACTGGCAACTTGAACTGTGAACTCAGGTTTCTTCCAAACCCAGTGAGAGGTGAGGGGGGAGTGAGGAAGGGGGGAAACTGTATTTTGTGTGTGTGAGCACCTGACAAATCTATGGAATCGAGTGAGAGAAGAAATGTTAATTCTTTATTATTTTATTATATTTATATGGAGACCTTGATTATCCCTTTGGTAGGTACAAAGCGTGTTGTCTCTTTGACCCATGACTGTCTCTCAGTAGTAGTCTGCACCTGTGAGCTGAGTCAGCCTATAGTTACTGCAGGAAGTGACAACTATCTTCGTGTGACATCCGGGAGGAAAAGTCGGCTTTCGTTGTACCATCTGGTCATAAGTAAGGACTGTATTTGTGTCACCATTATTAAATATATGTACTTTTATAACGACTGTGAAATACACTTTTCCCTCACTATGGCTGCTTCATTTATTGGCTAATATAGCTTAAAACTAAGAGCACGTTGCAAAATAGTGGTATCATCTTCTACGTAAAGTTCTTGGCCCAGGAACTGACAGGATACAAGAGGGGATCAAGGTGTGGGTATCTGAGGGCATTTTTGGCTTCGTTTCACTTGCCACAGGGTGTCTGCCAACATCTATCTGCCTGATGTCCGGCAGATGGCAGTTCAAGACGAATCAGCATTTTTCTGTTTTGGGGGCGGGGGTATCAGGATCTTCCTTGTAGACTCTGAAAATGGCACATGAAGAATGCCATCTGTGAACATTACCTCTAGCTTTTGTCCTTGTTTGAGGGTTGGGGGAAGAGGAGTGGTGAGTAGAATGGAAGGGGGGTCCAGACGGGGTGTTCGGATTGGCCCAGTTCTGACTTCTTTCATAACTGTTCACAAAACATTTTTCGTATCTACAGACTTGCTTAAGCCCTGTGTCCCCCTTGCAGTGTGGCTCCCCTGTACGGTGCAGCATGGTAGAAAGTGAGAGGCCCACAGTTTCCACTATGCAAAGCTCGCTCTGAAGTTTGATGGGGTGGGGATGGGGGAGGCAAGAAAGTGTGTCTAGTTTTGATGATGATGTTTTCTTTTAGGAATCAGAACAATTTAGAACAGAAGGGACCTGAGATCATGGGGTTCAACCCAAGCTTTTTTGAAGAAGAGAAAACTGGGGCCCCAAATGGTTTAAGGACTCTCCAGGGTCCCTGAGTGGGTCTGGGGGGCAGGGCACCTTCCTCAAAGAACACAGAGAAATCAGAGAGCATGGCCACCGTGGGCAGAGGGGAAAGTCAACAGCAGATCGGGCTGTGCTTACAGCACGTATCTTTGGGGTTTCCACGTGGGCCAGGTCTTTGCTGTTTTAAGTTGTTCTCAAAATTGTGCAGCCTCTTGAGATCCTGAGCATCACACGATTTCTGTCTACCATCAACTCTTTTTTTTTTTTTAAACTCTTTATTTTATACAGGAGTACAGTTGATTAATGATGTTGTATTTCAGGCGTACAGCAAAGTGATTCAGTTATAGAGATCCTGAGCATCACACGCCTTCCGTCTACCATCAACTCTTTTTTTTTAAACTCTTTGTTTTATACAGGAGTACAGTTGATTAACGATGTTGTGTTTCAGGTGTACAGCAAAGTGATTCAGTTATAGAGCTCCTGAGCATCACACGCCTTCCGTCTACCATCAACTCTTTTTTTTTTTTAACTTTATTTTATACAGGAGTACATTTGATTAACGATGTTGTGTTTCAGGTGTACAGCAAAGTGATTCAGTTATACATATACATGTATCTATTGTTTTTCAAATTCTTTTCCCATTTAGGTAGTTACATAATATTGAGCAGAGTTCCCTGTGCTATACAGGAGGTCCTCGTTGGTTATCTATTTTAAATACAGCAGTGTGTACATGTCAACCCCAAACTCCCTAACTATCCCTCCCTTTCCTCCCAGTAGCCATAAGTTCGTTCTCTAAATCTGTGAGTGTGTTTCTGTTTTGTAAATAAGTTCATTTGTGTCATTTTATTTTAGATTCCACATATAAGTGATATCATACCATATTTCTCTTTCTCTTACTTCACTCAGTATGGCAACTCTTGAAGCCGGACAAAAACTCTTTCATTCTCAACAGATCTCCCAAGTAAGCAGCCACCCTGGATAGCCTCATTATCTATGTTAGCTGTTAAAAGGCTACTGGGTTTTACTAGATTAAGTCAATAAAACACTTTCTATATAGCCATGTCATAACATGAGACCAATTCAGAAAGAATGTGAAACTGATATTTTTAGGGGGTCTGGAAGCCTCTCGATTATTGTATTTGTTTTCTTTGTAAGACCCTCTAAGTGTTACAGGCACAGTTAGAATAATGCAGAGCAGTACTGGTTCAATTTAATGTCATCACTTTTCAATGAAAGGAGCATATTTCCTGAGTGGTAAGTGAGTGTACTATTTGTGGCAGGTTTTTTTTTTTTTTTTTTTTGGTCAAGGGTGCTTTTCAGATACCTGGTTCCAAAGACAAATGGAGTCTGTATTTGCACTTCGTTTCTGTGGACCTGTTTTCAGGACACACACTTATCTCTGAGAGCTGATGTCTGTGGCTCCAAGGGGCCTGGGGGTGGGAAAGGGCGGGAAGCATCTCAGCCTTTGCAATTTCCTTCTACATGTATATCCACGTTTGAGCTGGTGTGCGGATAAGGAGGTCTTTGGGGGCATGAGCTCTGGGAGTGTAGAGTAGACTAATGTGCAGCAAACTCAGGGACTAACCAATGACACATCACAGAGTGGACAATGCCAGGACGCTGCATTTTTATTTAATAAATGGCTCCAATTTAAGGGCCTGAGTTAGTTACACAACATATTCCTTGTTCAGAAGATGGCCCATAGCTGTTTTTTTAATTATTTATTTACTTTATTTATTTATTTTTGGCTGCATTGGGTCTTCGTTGCTGCATGCGGGCTTTCACTAGTTGTGGCGAGCGGGGGCTACTCTTCGTTGCGGTGCGAGGGCTTCTCATTGCGGTGGCTTCTCCTGCTGCGGAGCACGGGATCTAGGTGCGTGGGCTTCAGTAGTTGTGGCTCGCGGGCTCTAGAGCGCAGGCTCAGTAGTTGGGGCACACGGGCTTAGTTGCTCCGTGGCATGTGGGATCTTCCCGGACCAGGGATTGAACCCATGTCCCCTGCATTGGCTGGCGGATTCTTAACCACTGTGCCACCAGGGAAGTCCCCCCATAGCTATTTTGAAAGGAAAGTCTTTGGCTGATATTATATATAAACCCTCAGGAATAACAAAATTTATTTTTTCTAGGCCGTGTTACCACAGCCAGCTAACAAAGGGCAGAGTGCAAGCCTGTGTCAGGACTAAGGCTTCTTGTCCAAGGTTAGGTAGTGAATTCACGGCAGGTCTGAAATGAGCGTAGTGCCTTCTGTGATCCTTCACCAGTGTACTCTTCTCTGACAGCCAGTGTGTTAGATAGATCAGGCTTTGCTATGAGAAATTCACCCCCAAATCTCTGGGATTTGTGCAATAAAGCTTTATTTCTTACTTACACAAACATTTATGCACTTTGGCTGACTCCAGAGTAGCTGTCCTCCATGTGGTGACTCAGGGATCCAGGCTGCTTCCAGCTTCCAGTTCTGTCCACTCAAAATGAAGCTTCTCTAGCTGCTACAGCCAAGAAGGGCGAGCTGGAGGGCTTCCCCTGGCCCTTGAGAGCTTCGTGAGAGCTGGAACTAGTCCTATGGCCCTGCCTGTGAGCAAGAGGCTGAGAAATGTGTGGGACCATATGGATATTTTGGGTGCAGTGAATGTTTCTGCCACAGGGGAAGTACAGATGCCTCTCCCTTAAAGGTTCCCTAAAATTGGGTTGGCCTTTCCCATTGTTCCACAGTTATGGCCCCTCTTCACGTGTAAGGACTATTTGTTCTACATAAAGGGATAAGCATTGTTAATTATAGGTACTTCCTTTAATTTAAGAAGAGTGTTATAAGCTGAATTGTATGCCCTCAAAAATTCATATATTGAAGGCCTAACCCCCCGTACCTCAGAATGTGGCTGTGTTTGGATATAGGGCCTTTAAAGAGGTGAGTTTTAAAAAGGCCACCATTAGGGTGGGCCCTAATTCAATCTGACTGGTGTCCTTATAAGAAGAGGAAATTTGGATACACAGAGGGGACACCAGACAGAGGAAAAAGACCATGTGAAAACACAATGAGAAGGCAGCGTCTGCCAGCCAAGGAGAGAGACCTCGGGAGAAAGCCAACATGCTGACACCTGGATCTTGGACTACTGGCCTCCAGAACTGTGAGGAAATAGATGTCGGTTGTTTAAGCCGCACGGTCTGTGGTATTTTGTTATGGCAGCCCCAGCAGACTAACACGGTGGGGAGGCCAAATAGTAATATTTATATATTCTACAAATCCTACAGATTTTGTCCCATATGTTGAATCTCGTTTACCCTTTTCTTGCAACTAAATTACTCCCAGAAAGTTGTCCTTTTTTTCGGAGTGAAATTCCACCTTTTCCAAGTGTCCCCAATATGCTAGACCCATGAGCCAGTTGTTTTCAAGTATATTTCTTCCTTCAATCCAGAGACCCACAGACTTTTCTGTAAAGGGCCAGATAGAAAATACTTTACGCTTAGTGGATTATCGTGCAGTCTGTGGTATGTTCTTCTTTGTGTTTTGTTTTTGTTTTTCTACAACCCTTTAAAAATATCTGGTGGGCAGACAAAAACAGGCCACAGAGACTTTGGCCCTCAGGCCTCCCGCTTTAATCCTCACAAGAACCCTGTGAGATTGGGTTCAGATTGGTCAGATTGTCAGATTGTCTCTATTTTACAAGTAAGTTGAGGTAGCTTTGCCCAGTTCACACAACCAGCACTAATGCAGTCACAGACCACAGATGTTCAAAATGTCCCACCACCTGAAAAGAAGAAAAAGAGAGCTCCTTCCTTATTGCTTTTGGTAGACTTCCAGCGGTGGTTCCAGCCACAGGCGCGGCGACACTCCAAGAGAACGTCCTGGTCACCGGTCTGCCGCTGCCACTATTAGTCCCCATTCTCGGATTCATCCTGCTTCACCCACACAGAAGAGCATGGCCCTGGTGCTCAAATCACATTCCATTCAAGCCGTTTCCCATCCTCTTTGGGAATGGCCTCTCCAAAATGGGCTCTTGCTTGCTCATAAAAAGAGAGAGCTTAGTCAACATTTGAGGGAAAAAGTCTAAATCTAGAGCAGATGTGTAGCTGCATGATGTCTTGTAGATGAATCATGACCATTACTCAAACCTGAATGACATGGTGTGGCCACTGGCTGGACCAGCATCCCCTCCACTGAAAGATGAATCGTGCCATCTGAGTCAGAGAGCCCCAGAGAGCCCATTCAGAGCCCTTCCCACCATGGCCACTTCAATTACGTGAGCCATTCTCACTTTCAGAGCCTTTGGGTCCAAGTCACAGAATCACAAGGACCTTGGGGTCACCTAGTTCCTGGGCTTAGTCCCCCCCCAGGAGTTTGGGGCATTCCACAAAGAGCGACAGGAAACATGGGTTCTCAAGATAAGCACGAAGCAGCTTCTTGGAGCAGAGCTTTTGTAACTCACTGCTAATTAAAACAATTTTTTTGTTTTTTTATTTAAAACTAACATATGTCATGTATTCAGATGCAAAATTAGTGTGCATATTGTGAATCCACCCCTGATTGTCCTCTCTGCTTTGGATATTTCAGGGGATAATTTTAAGAGGCAGAGTCAGGGTCAACCTCCCTCATTTACAGATGATGCATTTGAGGCCAGAATGGAGAAATAAGGCATGAGGAACTCAAACTTGTCATTGGCAACATCTGCCTCCATGGTCAGTTCTCTTCCCACCACCCTGCGTGAAGAGCCCAGAATTAAAGGAGGGGCTGGGGATGCTTAGGAGTGTCACGATGTCTGGGGTCTACTCATTCCGTCTTGCAAATTTTGGGCCACAGAGAGGGTGGATAATAGAAAGAAGGAAATTGATTTGTGAGGAGTATTTGAAGGAAGAGGGTATGTGTAACTGCTCTCTCCACCTTCCCAAGCATGGTTTGTCTTGCCCTTCTCTGGGTACTCATGGTCCTCCACGAGTACATCCAACACAGGGATGGATGGGTGGGTGCATAGTAGGTGGATGGGTGGGTGGATGGGTGAGTGGCTGATGGATGGATGGGTGGGTGGTGGATGGATGGGTGGGTAGATGGGTGAGTGGCTGATGGATGGATGGGTGGGTGGGTGGGTTAGTGGCTGATGGAGGGATGGGTGGGTGGTGGATGGATGGGTGGGTGGATGGGTGAGTGGCTGATGGATGGATGGGTGGGTGGTGGATGGATGGGTGGATGGATGGGTGGGTGGATGATGAATGGATGGGTAGGTGGTGGATGGATGGGTGGGTGGATGGGTGAGTGGCTGATGGATAGATGGGTGGGTGGTGGATAGATGGGTGGGTGGATGGGTGAGTGGCTGATGGATGGATGGGTGGGTGGTGGATGGATGGGTGGGTGGATGGGTGAGTGGCTGATGGATGGATGGGTGGGTGGATGGGTGAGTGGCTGATGGATGGATGGGTGGTTGGTGGGTGGATGGGTGGGTGGATGGATGCGTGAGTGGCTGATGGATGGATGGGTAGGTGGTGGATGGATGGGTGGGTGGATGGGTGAGTAGATGATGAATGGATGGGTAGGTGGTGGATGGATGGGTGGGTGGATGGGTGAGTGGCTGATGGATGGATGGGTGGGTGGTGGATGGATGGGTGGGTGGATGGGTGAGTAGATGATGGATGGATGGGTGGGTGGTGGATGGATGGGTGGGTGGATGGGTGAGTAGCTGATGGATGGATGGGTGGGTGGTGGATGGATGGGTGGGTGGATGGGTGAGTGGCTGATGGATGGATGGGTGGGTGGTGGATGGATGGATGGGTGGATGGGTGAGTGGCTGATGGATGGATGAGTGGGTGGTGGATGGATGGGTGGGTGGATGGGTGGGTGGATGGGTGAGTGACTGATGGATGGATGGGTGGGTGGTGGATGGATGGGTGGGTGGATGGGTGAGTAGATGATGAATGGATGGGTAGGTGGTGGATGGATGGGTGGGTGGATGGGTGAGTGGCTGATGGATGGATGGGTGGGTGGTGGATAGATGGGTGGGTGGATGGGTGAGTAGATGATGAATGGATGGGTAGGTGGTGGATGGATGGGTGGGTGGATGGGTGAGTGGCTGATGGATGGATGGGTGGGTGGTGGATAGATGGGTGGGTGGATGGGTGAGTGGCTTATGGATGGATGGGTAGGTGGTGGATGGATGGGTGGGTGGATGGGTGAGTGGCTGATGGTTGGATGGGTGGGTGGTGGATGGATGCGTCACCATCTTCTGCTGTTACCGAGGCCAGAGGCCTGGCAAGTCTGGACCTGGCACAGGGCCTTGGGAACCACGGGGGAGTCAACTCTGTGAAGTCTCGAGATGTTCAGAGTTGAGTATGTTAGGAAGTGATGCTTTGGGTGGAAACTTTGGGATGCTCAGAGGCGGGGAGGAGAGGAAACCACATCTGACCATGTGGAGTGATTTGCAGGTCCACCCCAAGGAAGGCAGACACTGGGACCAAGTTGATAATCTGGTCACCTCCTGACATAGACTTTCACAGAGAGACAACCCTGGAGGGGAGGGGGGATGCTGAATTGTGGGAATGCTGTGTCCAGGGGTTTATGAAGTCTCGATTCTCCACAAAATCCATGGATCAGCATACTGTTTGTCCTAAAACTCTATCTTCACATCAGAATATTCTCTGGAGTTTCAGCCATGTTTATCAAGCCCCAGAGAAGGACCACATTCAACTCAGTGTATCCAAAACAAATTATCTCATTCTTCAGACCAAATTCTCCTGGTCTCCCTCTTGTAGTGAAGGGCACCACAGATGCCTCCTTGCCCGAGCCCCAACCTGAGCATCATCCTGGACCACATTCTCCCCTCACCTCCCACCTCTAGTCCATTCACAAATCTTGTTAGGTCCACCCTCCAAAGACGAAGGGCTACCAAGGGCTAGTATGATCTCCACATGGAGGTATGAAATCCACTCTCCTCTCATGCCACTTAGCATGGGGCAGTGGAAGACACATCAAATCCAGAACCATCTGCAAAATAAGAATTTGGGGTAATAAGTTAAATGAGGATTAAATAGTTAATATATGCAAGACACTTAGAAGTGTCTGATACAAAGCAAGTGCTGTAGGTGTGTAAGCTATCTTGTGGCAGTTTGCTGTGCTGTTGTACAGAGTACCAGAGTCGAGGGGCCTGCGTCCTCAGCCTTGATCTGCATTAAGGAGCTATGGACAAGTTGTCCCACTCTCTAGGGAGAGATTCCTCACTGACATAAAACAAAAACAGTTGAATTCAGCCCCTTGAGAAAGTGAACTCGTGTTCTAGCATTGCTGCCAGTTTTCAGAATGCTTTTGTGGAATTCTGTTTTAGTATTTCTCTTGGAATTCAAAATATTCTTTTTTTTTAATTGACTTTTTATTTTGGAAAAATGTTAGATTTACAGAAAAATTACAAAGATAGTACAGAGAGTTCCCCTTACCTGGATATTCCTTACCCAGTTTCCCCCATTGTTAACATCTTACTTTATTAGAGTATATTTGTCACAACTAAGAAACTGACATTGGTGCATTACTATTAACTAATCTCCAGACTTCATTTGGGTCTCATCAGTTTTCCCATTAATAGGACAATTTCTGTCCCAGGATCCAATCCAGGACACCACATTGCATTTAACTGTCATGACTCCCCAGTCTCCTCTGGCCTGTGGCAGTTTCTCAATCTTTTGTTGTTTTTCATGACCTTGCGGGTCTCAAGGAATACTGGCCAGGTGTCCTGTAGAATGTCTCCTAATCTGGATTTTTCTATTGGTTTCTTCATGATTAGACTGGAGTATGGGTCTTTGTAAGGAATTCCATGGAGAAGAAGTACCCTTCTCAACCCATTGTGTCAGGGCGTACCTGGGAGCCACATGGCAACATGATGATATGAACCTCAATCATTTGGTAAAGGTAGAGTTGTCAGGTTTCTCCGTTGTCAAGTTCCTGTTTTTCCCTTTTTCTAGTTTTTGGAAGCCAGTGACTAAGTGAGAAGAGGGGAAATCAAGCTCTACCTGTGGGAAGAGGGAGTATTACATACATTATTTGAAATTCTTCTTTAAGAAAGATATGTCTCTTTTTGCTCATTTGTTTATTCAGTCACTTATTAATATCAGTATGGACTCATGGTTTATAAGTTTATACTTTAGGTTATAATCCAATATACATTATTTATTTTGTTGCCCAAATTGTTCCAGTTTTGGGCATTGAGAACCCTTTCAGGTTGGTTTCTGCATCCCTTTGACATGCTTCCTCCCTTCTGTTTTTTTAACACTCCCTTACTTTCTGGCATTCTAAGATGCTCCAGGCTCATCTTGTATTCCCTGCCTCTGTCCTAGAAGCAGACATTTTCCCAAGGAGCCCTGGTTCATTATGTTCTTTTGAGTGCCATCAACAGTGCCAAGTCCAATTCCTTTGTGAGTGGATTTTAAAAATGTTTTAATAACTAAACATCATTTGGAATCTTATCTGGTGACATAGATTGGTAATCAAGTGAGTTAAATAATCTCATTCATCAAAAACTATGTGACAGAAAGTAAGTGGTGGACCAAAGCAAGGGCATGGTTGAGAAGCAAATCACAGCCGTCTTTTTTTTTTTAAGTATTTAACATTTCTCAATGATTTCTCTGTTTATGCATTAGAAAAATCTGATCAACTCTTGGCTTTTGTGGGATGAATTAAGCATGAACAATGTCACTGATGCAAAAGAAACAAATGAACACTTCCTTCCCTTTTGCTTTTGAAGGGGGTGTTTTTCTTAAGTCTTAGGGATGTTGAAGTTTTCCACCATAAATGTTGAAACTTAGCTTCTGGATCACAATAGAAATACCACGTTCCATGATTAGTTACTATTTTTCTCAAAAACCTGTGCTTGTTCATTTCTTCAAACCCCCCTTGAAAAATCAGAGCAAATGCCAAGGCTTTTTAGCTTTAAGTTCATGAATTAAAATTCTTGGCAAGTTTTCACAGAAATCTCTCTAGTGTTCAAGTCCTCTTCCATCTGACTGTAACACTTCAGCCATCATGCTCACAATTAATTGTCCAGTGTGCCGATCTTTCAGCATTTCCACTGCTCTTTTGAGTGAGAAGGCAACTCCCCGTTCTCCATCGCTGAACCAGCTCCTTCCTTTCTTAAGCCTTCCATGACAATCAAGAACTCTCTTCTTTGCCATATGTTCTTGGCTTTTTCTCCCAATGCTTTCTTTTGAAAAAAAAGTCAGATGTCTAGCTTACCCATTGTTTTATTTTATACAAAATTGGAGACTCTTTGCTCTTAAAACTGCCATCATTTTTACTCAAACATGAAGAAACATGCACATCCTCTTCAACCCCCTGGCGCAGAGCTGTCTGCTTGGTGTGGGAAATCCTGCAACCGTCAGGCAAAGGCCGGTTATAGCAAGTCCCTTTTAAGATCAGTCTTTGACTTCCACAAGTCTCACGGGCCACCCCTTTGGATACACAGAAATCCACTGCAGTGGATGGACTGATATTCCTGGTGCAAAGAGTCAAAAATGTTTGTCTTGTCTACGATGATGAATTTTACATGTCAACTTGTCTGGCCATGGAGTGCCCAGATTCAACATAATTTTGAGTGTGTCTGTGAGGCTGTTTCCAGAAGAGAGTCGCACATGAATGGGTGGACTCAGTAAAGCAGATGGTCCTCCGCAAGGTGGGTGGGCATCATCCAATCCATTGGGGGCCTGAATAGAACAGGAAACAGAGGAAAGAGAGATTCTCCCCTTTTATTCCTGCCTCACTGCTGGAGCTGGGACTTCTCATCTCATCTCTGGCCTTTGAACTGGGGTTTATACTAGATGCTCCCCTGGTTCTCATGTCTTTGGACTTGGACTAAATTATATCACCAGCTTTCCTGGGTCTCCAGCTTGCAGAGGGCAGACTGTGGGATTTCTCAGTCCCCAATTCCTCATGATAAATCTCTCTCTCTCTCTCTCTCTCTCCCCATGTGTGTGTGTGTGTGTGTGTGTGTGTGTCCCCATATATGTGTGTGTGTGTCTCTCTCTCTCCCCATATATATGTGTGTGTGTGTGCGTACACCTCTATAGGTATATATGTTCTATTGGTTCTCTTTCTCTGGAGAACCCCGACTAATACACTCTCCTTAGAAGGACCACATGTCATCTGGCTAGGAACCACCGCCAGAAGTTCCCCACCAAGCTGTCTTCTGTAGAGCCTCATACACCACTGTGAGCCCCTCCAGTACTGCCCTACCTCGACCCAACACAATTCCAACTTGGATCTGTTCCCTCTCTTCCCCTTCTCATCCTAACATATCCAAACTTTTTGAAGATATTCTCACATTTGCTGCCTCCGTTTCTTCACGCTGTTCCATCCACCAGGCACCACTGCCTTCTGGTCTTCTCCCACTGTGTCATTGAAATTGGTCTCCAGCATCATTAGGAACTTCCTCATTGCCAAATATAATGAGTATTTTTCATTTATTTCACTGGACTGTCTCTGTTATGGACTGAATTATATCCCCCTGCCAAATTCATGCATTGATGCCCTAACCCCAATGGGACTATATTTGGAGATAGGACCTTTAAGGTGGTAATTAAGGGTAAATGGGGTCATAAGGGTGGACCCTAATAGGATAGAACTGGGGGAATTTATAAGAAGAGGAAGACACATCAGGGATGCACAAACACAGAGGAAAGAGCATGTAAGGACACAGTGAGAAGACTGCCATCTATACAAGCCATGGAGAGAGGCCTTAGGAGAAACCAACCTTGATCTTGGACTTCCAGCGGTATTTTGTTATGGCAGCCCTAGCTGACTCATACACTTTTTTTCCTAGAAACTCTCTACCCTCCCAGTTCCGTGATTCTCCTCTCATCTCTTTGATTCTTCCTTCTTTGTCTCTCTGGATTTCCTCTCCTCTCACCGCTTTCTAAATGCTGGTGTCCCCACCTCCCATCCCCAACCACCTCACTCACTGTCATTGTTTCAGCTCCTCCCTCCAAGCCAAAGTTGTTAACATCTATATCTCCCTGAACTTCAGACATGAGCGTTCAGTCTCTGGTTGGAAATCTCAGCAATCTCATAGGCACCTCAAAGTCAACATGTGCAAAGCCAGACTTACAAGTGTCCCCTCTGAATCTGTTCTCTCCTCCATTCTGTTTTCTTCTGCCCTGAGGCCCCCAGGCCAGAATCCTAGCTCTCATGCTTGATTCCTCTCCTTCAGCTCCCACGTTCAACCAACCTCAGGATCTTGCTTCTTCCACCCCTTCATTGAAGCCACTTCCCTTCAATAGCCTTTACACCAGTCTTTATCATCTTGGGTCAAGCCTATTGCAACAACCATCTAACTGGTCTCCTGAAATCCACCCTTCATCCACTTGGTCACTGATCTTCCTAATATTAAACTCTGACCATGTCACTGCCCTACTTACAGACCTTCATTGGCTCCCTAATAGCCACAGGCTACAACCCCCACTGCTTAGCAAGAACACAGCGCTCTGTGCAACCTGGTCCCTGCTTATCTTCCAAGCTCAACTCTCACCATTCCTTGTCTGTAACTGTGCTTTAGCCATGCTCAGCTGCTCGTATTTCCACACACATATCTGCTGTCTTCTCTGCTGGGCCCCTCTCTCCCACTTTTCCTGCCCATTTTGTAAGGCTACGTCCAATGTTCTCTTATCAAGGAGACATCATTGTCCCCACTCCTACCATCCTGGAGTGGGTCATCATATGCCTGTATTAGTTTCCTATTGCTGCTATAACAAATCACCACAAACTTAATGGCTTAAATAATACAAATGCATTCTCTTACACCTCTAGAGGTCAGAAGTCTGAAATGAGTCTTATGGGGCTAAAATCAAGGTGTTATCAGGACTGGTTTCTTCTGGAGGTGCTGTTTTCCTGCCTTTTCAGCTTCTAGCAGCTGCCTGGATTCCTTGGCTTGTGGCCACTTCAAAGTTATATCACTCTTATCTCTGCTTCCTTCATCATACCTCTTTTTTCTGACTCTGACCCTCCCTTCCATTTTGTAAGGACCTCTGTGATTAGATAGGGCCCTAGATAATCCAGGGCACTGCCCACCTCCCCCACATAGTAACATCTTTATATCCTTAAGTTAATCACATCTACAAAGTTTTTGCCATAAAATGTAATACTTATAGGTTTTGGGGATTAGGATGTGGATATTTGGTGGGGGGCATTATTCAGTCAACCACAATGCCCCTCTCTGATTCTCCCATAACTATTGATGCATATCCTGATCATTTCACTTATTACGTTAGTTTGTAGTTGTCTATTTCTGCATCCATCTTGCCCGTTTTACCCCCAACTGCTCTTCAGCCTTCGGAATCATATCTTTCTCATCTTGTATTCCCAGTAACAGCTGTGCCTGGAGCATAGTGGGTGCTTAGCAAACATTTGTTGAATAATGAAATGAATAGAGATCTCATCCTGGTTTTAAGATCTGACCTTTGGCTGGACTTGATATATGCTGAGATTGCCCAAGAATTTAGTAGTTCAGAGAGTAAAGAGCATGGCAAGTTGTTTGCCCCCCTTGTACCTAGCGTCCTTCCACCCACCAAGCCAGGAGAAGCAACATGCACCAGTTTCAAGGAACTGGAGGTCAGTAGTGCACAGGCAGAGCAGCCCTGCAGAATTTGGTTGGGGAAGACTCCCTGAGGGTCCTTTCTCCACACACAGTGGAGGTTTGAGGTTTGGAGATATTAGTATTGCCAGTTTTTCATGCTGCCAAACCACACAGAGTTGAAGCTCATGATCCCATTTGGACCCACCAACCACCCTCCCCAATGTAGTGTGTGAGCTGTGAATTCCCTTGATTCTGGACCAAGCCACAAGCTGTGGGTTTGGGGCCACCATCCAATCCTCCCATGGTGGGAACCTGGCACCCTGATCTGTGGCTGTGGCCATGCACCAACTGACCTGGGAAATGCAAGGCTGTATAACAGCTGTTTAGCAAGGTTACCACAGGGCCACATGTCCTGCCTTTAGCCTCCCAGTGTGGCTGGCATCTTGGATCCCGAAGGTCATCAGGTCCTGTGGTCCTTGCTCTGGACTGTGGCAAGGTAGAATTGGGGGAGGGGTCTTCCAGTTGTGTATTAGTGTTATTAGTCAGTTTTTTGGTGAGCAATCCACCAGACTGGAAAATAACAAAGGTAAAAGGGCGGGAGGGACACAGAAGACAAATTTGTGTCTTTGAGGTACACAGGGGAAAACAGCCATTTCAGATTTGGGTCTGGGCAGGAGAGTTTAACAACAGCTGATCCAAAGGCAGAGCCTACCCTTCGGTGGCCTGATATGGGCTTGTCAGGCAAGTACCTGGCTTGGAAGATGAAACGAAGGGTAGTGTGTTAGTTTCCAAGGGCTCCCGTGACAAAGTACTATAGGCTGGGAGGCTTAAACAACAGAAAAATATTGTATTACAATTCTGGAGGCTACAAGTCTGAGATAATGGTGTCAGCAGGTTTAGTTTCTTTTGAGGGCTCTGAGGGAGAATCTGCTCCAGGCCTCTCTCCTAGCTTCTGGTGGTCTCGGGCTCTCCTTGACTTGTAGGTGACTGTCTTCTCCCTGCATCTTCACATCATCTTCCCTCTGTTCATGTCTGTCTCTGTATCCAAATTTCCCCTTTTTCTAAGGACACCAGTCATTTTGGATTAGGGCCCATCCTAATGACCTCATCTTAACTTATTTGTCTCTATAGAGACCCTATCTCCAAATAAGGTCACATTCTGAGGTACTGGGGATTAGGACTCCAACTTATCTTTTTGGGGGGGGATACAATTTAACCTATAACAGCCAGTCAGCAAGGAAATGAGAATTTTTGCTCAAAATGACGTTTCTTCTTGAGAAGAACTTTCTCTGCAGTTTGTGGGGTGGGTTACTATGGGAGAAGGGGTTAGAAAAGGACAGGGAGTCTGATGAAAGACACCAGAGCCCCCAGGTTGTGATTGAACTTCGAAGAAAAGCTTCCTGATCATCATGACAAGGCCACTAGTCTGTTTGTGACAATAACATTCTTTCCTGTTCAGAATAGAGCATCCCATCTTTAGCCTGGGCGGGGACTGATGCCTTTGTTGTCTTTTCAGCAATTGCTCTTCTGGTTTTCATCTCACCATTCATTATAGGGATGGTTATTATATTTCCTTCAATAAAAACATTTGTGTTTATAAATATAGATTTATAAATCTATAAATATATGTCTATGAATAACTTTTTGTGAGTCTTTGGGGATCTAAAAATGAGACTTTGTTTTGGCCCTTGAATATCAAGAGACTCATGTTTCTATATTTGACTAGAAAATAGCAGAGGGTTTTTTAAAAGTGAGGGATTTTTTTCCCCTAATTGTAATAATACTGTTGCATTTTAGCAAATTTAGAAGGTTAGGAAAAAAGGAAAAACCGTTTACCCCAAATCCCATGCCTAAAAACATTTGTAATTCTTTCCCATGCATTTATAAATACAGTTTTACCCTTTATAAGGTTTTCTCATCTTACTATTATTTTTTAACTTTTTATTTAGAAATAAATTTAGGCTCATACAAGTTGCAAAACTAGTATGGAGAGTTCCCATGTACCCTCCCCCAGTGATTATTTTATTTTATTTTAATTTTTGGCTGCACCACGCAGCTTGCAGGATCTTAGTTCCCCAAACAAGGATTGACCCGGGGCCATGGCAGTGAAGGTGCTGAGTCCTCACCACTGGACCACCAGGGAATTCCCTTATTTTTTTAAATTGTGGTAAAATATACAAAACATAAATTTTAAGTGTCCCATTCAGGGTCAATAAGTACATTCACATTGTTGTGCAACCGTTACTACCATCCGTCTCTAGAACTTTTTTCATCTTGCAAAACTAAAACACCTGACCCATTAAACAAGAATGCCCCATCATCCTTCCCCCAAGCCCCTGACCACCTCCATTCTACTTTCTGTCTCTGAATTCGACTGTGCTAGGCACCTCATATAAGTGGAAGCATACAGTATTTGTCCTTTCAAGACTGGCTTATTTCACTTAGCATAAAGGCTTCAAGGTGCACCCATGTTGTAGCATGTCTCAGAACTTCCTTCCTTTCTGAGGCTGAATAATAGTCCATTGTATGACTATACAATGTATACTATGTATAATACATTTTCTTTATCTATTCATTCATTGATGGATACTTGAGTTGCTTTCACCTCTTGGCTATTGTGAATGATGCTGCCATTAACATCGGTGTACACATATCTCTTCAAGATCTGGCTGTCACTTTTTTGGGGTCTATACCCAGAAGTGGAATTGCTGGATCACGTGGTAATTCTACGTTTAGTTCTCTGAGGAACTGCCATGGTGTTTGCCATAGTGGCTGCACCATTTTTACATTCCCACCAGTGAAGCACAAGTGTTCTAATTTCTCCACATCCTTGAAAACACTTGCTATATTCTTTCTTTTTGATAATAACCATCCTAATGGCTGTGCCTAGTGATAATATCTTCTATAACCATAGTGCGATTGTCAACATATATGATTTTTTAAACCTTATTTTTCTTTTTAATTGCATATGCAATCTTTGTGGCCACCAGCTTTATTTACTTAACAAAATACAGATACATAACAAAAGCACTTGGCCCTGTCACTAAAACCTCTCCATAAATACCATTTTATTTGGCAGCCTCCTACTCCACTGCAGGGCTATGGCTTCCCTGCCATGAGTGGACTTGTAAAGAGAAGGGAGGGTAGTGCTTACTCTTCCCAGGCTTTGAGGCCAGCAGGTCACTGGGTCTCCTGTGTCCTGGGTGACTCCCTGAACCTGATGACCTGGAGTGGGGACACTGAGTGGGAGAAAGAGACTTGCTGAGTGATGCTCCTTTTCAGCTTATTGGTGCACTAAGCCACCAGACTTAGAAATATCGCGATAGCAGGTCCATAGGGAGCCCTGATTTCTAACACTTGTTCTTGAGGCTCAGAAGGGAAAACAAAAGTTTGGGGTTTGCTTCGGTCCGGATGAATGTCAAGCTAGCAATGGCTGATTGCAGAGGCAGAGCTGCTCCAGTAGCAACTGTTTTGCCTGGACATCGAATCCAGGGCCCTTGCACCTCAGGACCTTAGCAGCTTCCCTGGCTGTCCCCACTGGATAAAACACCCCTCAACTGTCCAGGGCCCTTACAACTGTTCCCCTGAGTCCATAATTACAGAGCCCTCCTGGCTTAGTTTCCTGTAGCTGCCATAACAAAGTACCACAAACAGAGTGCCTTAGAACAGCAAAAATTTATTCTCCTACAGTTCTGGAGGCCAGAAGTCTGAAATCAAGGTGTCGCAAACAAAAGCTCGCTGGTTTTGGGCAAATTACTTAATCTCCCTGTACCTCAATTAGCTCATCTGTAAAATGGGAGGATATTAGCACCAGGGGACACTCTTGATGTCCAGGTGTCCAGGAATCCCTTTTACCCATTCTGTGCGTGCATCCCCCAGCTTCCATGTGCTTTGCTCCTATATGCTTGCACCTGTGTCCTTCAGATGCCTGCCACTGGATCTGCTTCACCTGCAAGGGCATGGAGTGGAAGTGCCAGGGAGTTGACATCCCTGGGGATGGCCGGTAGCCCAGCACTGGCTTGTGCTCCTTGGAGATGAGGCAAAGAGCAATGACCCCCCCCGTGGTGGGAGCGGGGCTTGCAGTATATACACTTGTGGCTTTCCAGGAAGGGTAATGAGGGCATGGGTACCTCTAGGTAGGGTAAGGGCCTTGTCTTGGTTTTCCTTGGACTTGCCCAGTTTTCATACAAAGTCTATTGTATTAGTCTACTCAGGCTGCCATAACAAAGCACCACAGAATGGGTGGCTTGAACAACAGACATGTATTTTCTCACAGTTCTGGAGGCTGGAAAGTCCAAGATCAAGGTGCTGTCAGGGTTGGTTTCTGGTGAGACCTCTCTTGCTGGTTTGTAGATGGTTGATTTCTAGCTGTGTATTCACATGGCCTTTTCTCTGTTCAAGTGCAGACAGAATCACTGGAGTCTCTTCTTATAATGGCACCAGGCCTATAGGATTGGGGCCCCACCCTTATGACCTCATTTAACCTTAATTACCTCCTATAGGGCCTATCTCCAAATACAGCCACATGGGAGTTAGGGCTTCAACGTAAGAATTTGGTGGGGGGGTGTTGGGGAACACAAGTCAGTCTATAGCATCCTCCACAAAGGCTGGTCACCACTACATTAGCAAGACACACAAGACTAAAAGACAGCCTACTGCTACTGGCCTCCACTTGATGCTTCTGTGCTTCCATGGATGCGGTGGGACCCTTGCCTTGGCTGCCACAGATGCACCTGGCACTGCTGCCGAGGGGATGGGGTTTTCCAGGGCCCCCTATGTATTTCCCCCAGCCTGACCTTTCTTTCTGGCAGCTGACTGCAGCCTCAGAGAGTCTGAGCCAGGAGTATGAGTGGCAGGGACATCCCAGGCATTGCCCCCTTTCAGCATGATGGGTGGGGAGGTTCCCAGAGGAGTTCATGTTGGCAAAGGGCAGGGAAACTGTGGATGAAAGGCAGCCTCTCAGATATCCTCATCCGCTGCCTGGAATAGGCATGCAGGTCTGGCACCCAGCCTGTCGCCATCCGTGTGATGCCAAACAGCTCCTGGGTGGACACAGACAGGAATTTCAAGGCAAGGCGTGTGTCAGTGATCCTCCCTGACAGCCAGAAACCCCAGCTTGATAGTTTCAAAGGCTTGGGGCAAAACATACCACCGTAGTGAGTTAGACCAGTTTATAAAAGAAGCTCCAAATAGGAGGTTTTGCCAGCATTTCTGTTTCATGTCATCCTGCTGTTTGATTTAACTGCTGTGGTGAACTTTCCTGATGGTCACGATGGTGGTGGCCAGGGAAATGTTATCAAATCTTCTTGCATTAATTCTGGAAAATGGTTCTTAATGATCCCACTGCAAGCGTTTCCATCTCTTCATCTCATTTGGAATGATTGCAGAACTTTCCAAGGGATCTGCTGGATTCCCTGCAGAAGGTGGCCCTCACTCATCCTGTATCTCTGACATTTTGCAGAGCTGTAACTTTTGGAGGTAGGCTAGGGACAGACCAATTCACAGGAGAAAGAAACGCCTTATGGCGTTTCTGCAATGCAGGAAGTTTCAAGTTCACTTCTGAACTTTCCTCTTTCTTGATGGAATAGGAGGAAACTGAGAAGGGAAGGAGATAGGAAATGGCATTTGGTGTGTGGAATAAAAATCTGTCCTTCTACTGGACAAGGGGGGAGGGGACATGCAGACATTCCATCTTGTAAATGTCTGTTCACAGGTGATGCTAGGTGGTTTCAGTTTCATTTCAGAGGGGAACCCAGCCAGAAAGCTCTTTGCTGAACTTCCAAATCTCAATTTTCTCTGGGCAGGAAAGGAAGAAGATCTGCTAATGAAGAAGGTACCCAGGTATCGACAGCTTATTAGTTCTATAGTTCTGTTGCTCAGAATCCAGTGCACATGTGAACAGGCAGGACTGGGTCAGGGCATAGATGGGAGAGTCTTTTAGGAGGAAGAAAGAGAAGGGTCTGGGTAACACAGAGGTGGGATAATTTCCTCTTGCAAAACTCAGTGCTGGTTATAGACTCTGATTTCTCCAAATGAAATCTCTACAAAACCAATGGCAAAGAAAAAAATGACTGTCATCTCTCAAGACTGCCATGAGTTATGATTTCAATAAACCCTGGAGACCACGCTTTTATTAAATCCCCAAATACCTGCCACTTTTGTCGGTATAATGGTAGTATTTCACTATCATTAAAAAAAAACCTCCAAAATCAGAATCATGTCCATCTTGAGGCAGACCTAGGGAGTTATAAGCTTAAAGGTCTCCTTACTTGGAAAGAGTGGAGACCACTTCTCTCAGTTGTTCAAAACCCTCCTAAAGAATTGTATTGTTGCTTTTAATTCCTATTTCTGGAGTTCCTAGTGAGGTTGAACATCTTATATTTATTGGTCATTTATATTTTTCCCAGAGCGTTTGGCCCACATCTTTTTCCTTAACTCTCTCAGAGCCATTTCAGAATTACTGGGGATTATTAAGGAGAAGGGTGTATTATTAAGGAGTAGGGGATGATGTTGAGGGAGAGGAAGGAAGGATGAGAAGAGGAAGATTCTCAAACCCAATCCCCTGCCCCAGTAGCAAATCACCTTCCACTCCTGAGGGCTACATTCCCTCCACTTTATTCCCACTTTTTCCTCCAAGGCCAAGTCCAGTCTCTTAGGGAAGATCTCTCTTCTAAGATAATTTATTTTTCCAAGGCCCTTCTTCCTCAATCATTCCACTTGGAGAGAGAAAAAGTTTAGTCCTGGATCCTGATCTCCTCTCGGGTAGAATGCCTCTGAGGACAAAATCATAGATGGTCATGGTGATCCTCTTTCATTTAAAAAGTAAAATACTAGTATTTTAATTGGCATGAAGCAAAAGAAATACCCAAATCCTAGCTTCATGACTTTTCCTTCCCACAAGGGAATCAGTAAGGCAGAGGGTTGTCTGATTCAACATTTGCGTGAAAATTCAGACTCCTCCCCAGGGATGCGAGGGAGCAGATGCTGCCCCTGGAGCCTCAGAGAGCCCTGCCTATGCCTTCCTCTTTCCTTCCTTAAAGGTCTGTGATGTGCTGGGTCCACCCCTGAGTTGTATGTCATTTTATAATAGTTTGTAATATTTAATCCTTGCTGTCGTGTAGGAAATCACCTTGATCTAGTGGTAGCCTACCCTGAAAACAATTCCAGTGGTCCCTGAACAGACAGCACACAGACCAAACTAAGATGCTTGAATCTCATGGTTTGTTAAGTCAACTTAAAACACACAGCAAGAAGCAAAGGGGCTGCGATGGGGTAGTTACCATAGTTAGCATAGCGGGCAGCCCACGTGAATCCTGAGTTACATGGCATACCCACACCCTGTCTCTACAGCTACATCAACCTTCTGCAGTGATGGTTTGGTGCCAAGGTTGAGCAGGGGTCAGCAGGCAGAAAGCACCTGGGGTCAACATACACTTGTTCTGCTGGAGAGATGCAGGGACATTTATGCCCAGTCATAGCTGGAGTTTGCCGACTAGCTTACTGAACAGCTGTGGATTTTATCAGCATTCCTTGGGCAGAGCACATGGGGATCAGAATGGGACATACTGAGTGCCACAGACGGGTGGCCAATCCAGGGATGACAAAACAATCAGCTTAGAGGTGGCGTGACCCATACATTATGACTTGGTCTTTCCATTCCTTTCTATCTGTAAGCAGCAGTCTTGCTAGTCCATCCATTTTTTTAAAAATCATACAACATCACTTACAGGTTACTAATTTATTATCTATACTTGACATTTCTTACAAATTCTGCTTATGTCTTACAAGCTACTTGCTTATTCATTCTTTGTACTTCACCTTATTTCATCCAACTCATCTCATTTCCTATACTCCATCACAGAATTAAATATCCTCAGATAATATGACAGATTCATGTTATACCTGCTCGTGACCTGAACTTTAGATGACAAAATCCCAAGATTACCTTTAAAAAAAATGAATCCGATTTGTCTTACACTTAAGGCATGTAGACGTCACCTACATGGAAGGTTTCAGGGAGCTGCACCAACTTTATTCTCACCAACCTCCACTCCCATCACTGGCGGACCCCGAGGACTCAGGATTAATCTAGATTAGGGTTTGGAGATGACATCTGACCTAGAAAAGACAAACAGGCTGAGGCATTGAGTCTGTCCAGATTGATGAGGCCCAGTGAAGAAAAGCAAATGCGACGCACGGCAGGATTCCTTTGAGGGAGAAAGAAGTCTCATCTTTTGTGTGGAAAAAATTCAACCTTGCCCAGAGAGAGTCTGGCCTTCGTCCTCAGCTTCTAGGAGGGGACATCCAAGCCCTTGGGATGTCATGCTTGATGGGAGTGTCTTTGTTTGCCTGGAAGTTTTGAGCCACATCAACAATGTGACTTAGGGTGGGTGCTTTGGGTTATGCGGTATCAGCTGACGTCTGGAGGAGCTGGAGACTGAGGTCAACCACGTGGGGGCCTGGCCAGGTTTAAACCGATGGAGCACCAATAAAGGCTGTGGACTCCAAGGCTTGCTGAGCTTTCCTGGTTGGCAGGACCCTGTGTGGATTGTCACACACCTGTGCTGGGAGAGTGATGCTGGCCTGACTCTACTGGGAGAGAACAACTGGAACTCTGCACTTGGATCTTGCTTGGCCTCCACCCTATGCTTCTCTTCCCTTGGCTGAGTTTAATCTGCATCCTTTTACTGTAATAAACTGTAACCGTGAGTAGAAAGCTTTCAGTAAGTTCTGTGAGTCCTTCTAATGAATCATCAAACCTCAGGGTGGGGAAATGTGCCCCCCTGAACTTAGCAGTTGGTGCCAGAGGCAAGGGCTATGTGTGTACAGCCCCCAGCCTTCACATCTTCCCAAGCAAAGACCAGCAGTAGAGGGAGGAAAAAGGATGGAAGCTTCATTTTTCCCTTGTGACTAATTGTGCGTCTTGCCTCCTCCATCATCCCCTTCCCTTCCTTCCACTGGTCCTGCACTGGTCCCCTCTGGGACCAGATCTCCAGTTATCAATGAAGAAGTGGAAATGATTGCAGAGCACTTACCTTCATGGATTTCTGAGCATTTCATACATGGATCCAGTTAAACCTTTCCTACATTACAGGGTGAATTAGAAAAGCAGGCTCAGATTAGCATCTTTTATTTGCTCTTAGGTGCAGAATAAGTTCATTATTTGGCCCAAATGGAAGAGCAAGCCTCTCATAGCTTCCACGCAGTCATCATCCGTGGAAGACAGGGTTTCTGTGCCCTCTCTGACCCAGCACCAGCCTGTCTTTAGATATTACTCATTCAGTGTCCCAAAGCAGGACTGCCTGGGCTTCATTTGAGCTGAGGTGCTTTTAACTCTGACAACCAAGCACAGACACGAATAAAAGAGAAGCAAAGCCAGCTCTTCAAGTGAAATGTCAAGTTCAACCATATGAATTTTCCTTTCTTGTAGGCCAATTTTACATCAGCTTAATACCTACAAGTTCACTAACAGCTAAAGCGCTGGTTCACAGTTTGACTGTACATTACACTGGGGAGCTTTAAAAACAAAACAAAACAAGAACAATGCCCAGGCCATACCCTAGACCAATTAAATTGTAATCTCCAGGGTTAGAACCCAAATGACAAGACTTTGTTTCAAAAATCCCCAGGAGATTTCAATGGGCAGCTGAGGCCAAGAATTTCTAAAACAAATTAAAATGTGTGGTTTCCATGAAATCATCAGTAGACCTTCCTTGTTGGAAACAGTCGTTTAACACGTTTGCTGAGAGCTCACCATGAGTCAGGCACTGATTCGACCCTAGGACAGCAGGGAGCCCCTGCCTTGACTCATGGCAACTCTGCTTCCATCGCTCTGCACACCTGTACCTGGGGTTATGCCAGCAGTCCTTCTTCAGGTGTTCTCTAGGCTGGGTTGTTTCTTCTGGTGGGCTCACCTGTAGGCACCTCTTAGGGCTCTTTTCAATGACTTGGAAGGTTATACTTCTCCTATGGCCTCCTCCAGGAATAACAATCTTCTCTGTCCTCTGGGGCCATGTTTCTCAAAATATGGCCCAGGGACCACCTGCCTCAGAACCACAAAGGGATGTTTGTTTAAATGAAGGTTTTGGAGTCAATATTTTAAACAAGCCCCCCTTCCCAACCAAGATGATTTTAATGCACCTAGAGTTTGAGAACCAGCTGAAGGACTTGACCTGGTGGCCTGACCACAAGGTCTGTGTCTTACCTCTTCCAGCCATGCCGGCCACCCTCGCCACTGACCAGAGGCCACACAGGGTGGGCTGGCCTCCCAGGCCACAGCTCTTGGAGTTTCATCTCTGGGGTTTGCCCTGACTCTCATGTCTTAGTAAGATGCTGGGGCCCTGAAGTACCTCATACCTCCCCTCAGCTTAAGGGAGAGGTCTGTGTTCATGTATTATTTATCTATTATCTATCTATCTGTCTATCTATATATCTATCCATCAATCATTTATCACCTATCTATCTGTCTATCTCCATGATTTATCCATCCCTTTCTTTCCTCCCCTTTTCCCTTCCTTCCTTTTTCCTGTCATTGAACCCACTATGTGCCAGGCACTGTTCTAATCACGTGGGATGTATAAATGAACGACACAGTCTAAAATCACTACTGTTGTGGAGCTTGCCTGCTGCTGGGGGAAGAAAGACCATGTTTTCTGGGGCAGCAATGACTTCAGGGCACAGACCTGTTTGGAAGTTATCCTCCCTGGGAGTGAAATATAATTTCACTTTTTTTGGACTTTTTATTCCCTCTGTAAAAATCTTTTCCCTTCCTCTACAAACTTTTGCTTCTACAAAGCAAAAAACTTTCTTGCTTTACATGTGAGAAGTTGGAGCTCTATTTCCACCCACTACAGAGAAAGTACACACCAGGGCTGTTTCTTAAATGAGTGTGGATTGTCAGTTTGGGGGGGAGAAAACAGAATTGCGGGGTGGGGGGCTTTGCTGGCCAATTCAACATCAGATGATGAGTGCAAAAGAGCTAGAAGTCTGAAAATATCGCATCATTTTCATCACAGTGATGGTTCACACCAGACTCCATGGAGCCAGTCTGAATCCCGGTGGCTCGTTTCCTCTTTATCTGCTGGGTCTGGATCCTGGTAGGAAACAGGTATTCTCAAGCTGGGTAATTGAGGAATGTTTCCTAAAAGGACTATTTACAAAGGTGTGGGCTGATTTAGAGAAAGAACAGGGACGGTGCATTACCCTGGGGGATAACATCAGCGGGAGCCGTTACCTCCCCTTGCCTGGAGGGGAGGGACAGCGAGCGGTTACGTCCGGGTGAAGAGGACAGTGGAGCGGCGAGGACCGCCAACAGAGCAGTGACATTTGCTAGATGGACACAGCCAACTGGGAGCCTCTCAGCAGAAAGGGACCCTGGAGAATAAACAGCCCAAGCGCATGCTCTGCCCCTCCATCTCCCTCCGCTGCTGCCTCCCACTGGCGACCCCAGGTGGAGGGAGGCTGGCGATGCAGTAAATGCAGGCCAGCCCCGCAGGTCGCAGAGCCGAGCTGGGAAGGACAGAGGCAAACGAAAAGCATCGGGCATGTGCACCTGTCACGGCATATTCCAGAGGACCATACTCCCAGGGGAAGGGTTTGCAAGCCCAGGCCTCCATGCCCTCCCTCGGCCCCTTCACCCCACAGGCAAACCAGCTGCACAACTAAACCTCTTGTAGCTACAGAGAACCTTCCCCTGCTCGTCCCTTGTCTGGTCAGCCAGAGCTGTGCCCGGGCTGAGAGAAGGCTACGAAACAGCGTGAGGTTCTTCTGAATCCTTCATTCAGATTACCCGTTTCTCCCCACCCTGCTGCGTTGCCTGCAGTTCCGGCTTTGTGGGGTGCGTGTGTGCACACGTGCGTGCGTGTGTGTGTGTCCTTGGTCCACAGTCCCTGAGTGAGAGCCACAAACGTCTCACTAAGGGGTCCTTCCAGAGCTCAGTGCCAAGTGTAGCCAAAGCCTTGCTTTCCTTTCTCCTCCTGAGGTGTAAAAGTAAGACCTTCACCCATTGGACCCTACAATCATTGGGGTTCTCAATCTGGTGTTTGGGGAACTCAGGTTGTCTGAAGAGGGGAGCTGCTAGTTGGTTGAACAGAGAACTCAGTGAGAGGAAAAGTTAAGGAATGTTTCCCAGGACCTAAAACACAAAGTCTCCACTCTGACCTCAGACTCTCGAATTTCCTTTTTAGAGGCTCCGTGCTGCTTTTTAAATCCCTGAGAAGACAGGGTGACATCATGAATGCCACGGTAAAAATGAGTTTATCAGGTTCCTGTCTTCCAGGGGGCAGGGTTTGCAGCAGGAGAGCTGGGGACCAGCCTGGGAGAGGAGGTAGGGAGGTTGAAAGGTACTCAGGGGGTTCTCCGATATTCTAGGCTTTCACCCAATCCCAGCATTGGTCCCTGAAATTCTAAATTAAAGCACGAACTCCTCAGAGGGCCCAGGCACCCCTGGGGACCTTCTCTAGAAATAATGTGAATTCGCCTGCATTTCCGCCTCCGCGTGGGGTAGAGTGGGAACTCCGGCACCCTCTCTCTCCCAGGCCTTCTCTTCTCCTGGGGGGATCCTGGAGCTTAGCTGGGAAAATGACAATCTCAGAAATCACCTTCGCCAGCCAAAGTGTTCCTGGAACTAAACGTGAGGGCTTCGCACGCGGAAGAGATAGCCCCTCTGTACCCCACTTGTGGTTGAGCAGTGGGAAGGGACGGAGGCAACAGACAGAAACAGGGCTTTCGGGAGAAATTCTGTTTGTATTGTACAGGCCAGGTTTGCAATTTCTGGAAGGGCCAGTGTGGTAGCTTGACAATCAACTACACAGTGAAATCAGGGGAAAGAGACGGCAAGGGCAGTCTTCCTGGAAGTGAAACAAACAAACAAAACAAGCCACCGTACAAGGTGGTGGGGAGACCGACCCGACCGGGCATCCTCAGGCCCCCAGAGGATTCTGTCCACTGCCTGGCTTTGGGCCTTGGGTCTGGCTCAGCACGAGCCAGCCACACCACCTACTGATCTACTGCAACCAGCCCCCAAGTCACTGTCCTACCTGGCTGGAGGTCCCACAAACTTGGGACAGTCACCCCAGTTTGTTCTTCTAGACCCTCTTTGTCTCACAGGCCACGTGAGGGGAGTTTCTTACAAGCTGTGCTTTGTCAGTTGAGAGATCTTTTCTCTGAGAAATGAAGGAAAGGATCTGAGGTGCCGCCATCCACTTCAGTGGCTATCCCACCCCATGGACCAGAAGCCTGGCTCCACTACTCACCTCACCTTGATGCTCCAGAACATGGCCTTGAGGTGAGGAGACCCTAGTCACACTGGCCTCTTTATCAAAGAATAACCTTGGAAATAGCATTTTTTCATTCTTTTTTACAGCTGAGTAATATTCCATACATATAGAGATTGTCATACTTAGTGAAGTAAGTCAGACAGAGAAAGACAAATGTCATATGATATCACTTATATGTGGAATCTTAAAAAATGGTACAAATGAACTTATTTACAAAACAAAGATAGAATCACAGATGTAGAAAACAAACTTATGGTTACCAGGGAGAAAAGGTAGCGGGAGAGATAAATTGGGAGATTGGGATTGACATATACACACTACTGTATATAAAATAGATAACTAATAAGGACCTACTGTATAGCACAGGGAACACTGCTCAATACTCTGTAATGGCCTATATGGGAAAAGAATCTAAAACAGAGTGGATATATGTATATGTATAACTGATCCACTTTGTTGTACACCTGAAACTAACACAACATTGTAAATTAACTATAATCCAATAAATTTTTTTTAAAAAAAGGAATAACCTTGTCCTTCTCGCTGTGTGATGCTGCTGGCCTGCTGAGGAGCCGTAGACTAATTGTGAAGTATGAACAGGGTCTCCCTACTGACAGCGAACTGTTCATGCAGGTTTGTTCGTTAATCAGCGAAGATAACCTGGAGTCTAGTGTCTTAAGATTCCACCCTTTAAGAATATGACTCAGCCATAAAAAGGATGAAATATTGCCATTTGCAGCATCATGGATGGGCCTAGAGATTATCATACTAAGTGAAGTAAGTCAGACAGACAAAGACAAGTATCATATGATATCAGTTGTATGTGGAATCTAAAAAATAGTACAAATGAACTTATTTACAAAACAGAAACAGGCTCACAGACATAGAAACAAACTTATGGTTACCAAAGGGGAAGGTAGGAGAGAGGGATAAATTAAGAGTATGGATTGACAGATACACACTACTGTATATAAAATAGATAAACAACAAGAATTTACTGTTTCGCACAGGGAACTATATTCAACATCTTGTAATAAAGTATCGTGGGAAAGAATTGGGAAAAAAGAATATCTATATCTATATATCTGAATTACTTTGCTGTATACTTGAAACTAACACAGTATGGTAAGTCAACTATACTTCAAAAAAAAAAGATTCCACTCTTTAAAAAAATTTTTGTTTTCAAACATTTATTTCGTCTTGACTGAAAAGAATCAAGAGGAAGTCTCCCTAGTTGGTTGTCTACAGAGCAGAGTTTCTCAGAGTCGGCTCTGTTGAGTCCTGACCAGATCATTCTTTGTTATGGGGGACCATCCTGTGCATTGTGGGGTGTTTAGCAATATCCCCGGCCTCTCCTCACTAGATGCCAGTAGCAGCCCTCCCCTTGGCCAGTCATGACAACCAAAAATGTCTCCAGACATTGCCAAGCAACTCCTGGTGCCGGGATTGGGGGTGGAGGAGCAAGGTCATCCCCAACTGAGGACCATGGCTGTAGAATGACTTTATTCAAAGAGCAGACATGGGTTGCACATGTCTGTGATAACTCATTAAACTTCTTACCTGAATCAGCAACTGGAAGGGTAAAGCTATGACTGAGACATCATCCCTGTTCTCTGGAAGCTTGCCACGTGGAACTGGAGATGTCTAACAAAGGACTGGAGGTAAGAGAGAAGGTGAGCGCCTCAAGATAGAAGGGGGCCCCTCACCTGCCTCACTTTTGATCAGGGCGGAAATAACCTTCCCCAAAAGTCCCCAGCAGATCCCTCCTTACGTCTCATTGGCCAGTATTAGGTCACATGTTCACTCCTAGGCCAATCACTGGCCAAGGGGAAGGTGATTGAAAGACAGGCTGGGCCAATCGTGACTCATCCTCTAGGATGGGCGTTCTTATATGCCCACCCCCCCCCACCACTCACCCCAGAACACTTTTTGTTTTTTAATCGAGGAAATAAATGGACAGAATACTGATGATTCAGCCAGACGTGTCTGCCACACCATGTCCCAAGATTGGGTCCTCCTGACCTTCTTTTACTACCACCCACAGAACATACTCTGCTCTTTGCGGTCACAGACACTGCTTTTTATTTTATTGTTTTGGCTTTACTTTTTATGAGAAAGCTAAGTTTGGGCTGCCTTTAGATAATATCACGGTAGAGTTAAGTGCCTCTAGTCAAGAACAGACATTGAAAAAGAGTTGAGCTGGTTCTGCCTCAGAATGTGAGCAGTTCATCGTGATTGCTAAGAGTTGATTCATCCTCTGGCTGAAAGGGTTTGGCAAAGCCAAGAGGCCACCATCTACTTTATTAATGAACTCACAACCAGGCCACATAAAGAAACCACTGGCTATGCTTGTAATGCATGGATGCTTGCATTGAAGAACTGTCAGATATCGCCCGGTGTCTGGTTGGTTGTGTGTCAGTCTTTCCTGCCCACATTTGCTGTATGTCTGGGCGTGTACCATGACAGCTGCCACTTGCTGCACACTTACTATCTGTCCCTTTATGTACATCATTTCATTTAACCTTCACAGCACTCCTGGGAGGCAGCTGATTTACTCATGAGAGAAATAGTAGCTTCCTGAGGTCACCCAGCCGGGACCGGTGCCCACCCAGTCTGCCTAATGCTTGTCTGCATGTCAGACCATCTCTCCAGAGGCCGAGCAGGCTTGTGAAGAGAAACGATGGGCCCTCTGTTCCAGTAAGGGGTAGAGAAAAGAAAGTAGCCACGGAAGGAAGATTCTGGGGGCTGTTAGACCCACCTTGGAGGGTGTGACACATAAGAATTGCTGTGCCCTTTTGGGCCACCGAGACTGCCCTTCTTCAAACATCCCCCTGCATTGCCTGATGGTTTTCATCTTTTCAACCTCCCACACCCAACAGTGTAGGAGAGTTCCCTTTTCTCTACACCCTCCCCAGCATTTATTGTTTGTAGACTTTTTGATGATGGATATTCTGACCAGTGTGAGGTGATACCTCATTGAAATTTTGGGTTGCATTGCTCTAATAACTATTTTGAGCATCTTTTCATGTGCTTTTTGGCCATCTGTATGTCTTCTTTGGAGAAATGTCTACAGTAAGTCCTTCATACGAATGAGTTCTGTTCTGAGAGCGTGTTTGTAAGTGCAATTTGTTCATAAGTCCAACAAAGTTAGCCTACGTACCCAACTAACACAATCGGCTATATAGTACTGTACTGTAATAGGTTTATAATACTTTCCACAGAAGTAATACATAAAAAACAAACACAAAAAATAAAGAAAACATTTTAAATCTTACAGTACAGTACCTTGAAAAGTACAGCAGTACAGTACAACAGCTGGCATCCAGGGGCTGGCATCGAGCGAACAGGCAAGAAGAGCTACTGACTGGCGGAGGGAGAGGAGGTGGGAGATGGTAGAGCTGAAGGATCGTCAGCAATAAGAGATGGAGGGCTGCAATTTCACTCACGCCTGACGTTGATGACACAGGTTCTGGTTCCTCGCTGGAACCAGATGCACATTTGCATCTTTGAAAGTTCGAAACTTGAAGGCTCGTATGTAGGGCACTTGCTGTATTTAGATCTTCTGCCCATTTTTTAATTGGGTTGTTTGTTTTTTAGATATTGAGCCACCTGAGCTGTTTGTATATTTTGGAGATTAATCTCTTGTTGGTCACTTCATTTGCAAAGAGAGTGATCCTTTTAAATGCATGAGGCCCCAGCTGTCCCTGGATTTCCCATCCCAGCAGGGGTAAATCACTAGGAACATTCCATCCCAACTCACACGTGTTCCCTCTGCACTTTATGTTTCTTTATAGCATTTACATTGTCATTTCTTTTATTTATATTTGGCCCCCTCCATCCCAACCCCACAACTGGAAAACGCACCCCATGAGAGCAAAGTTCCTCTCTATTTTGTTCACTGCAGGATTCTCAGCACCTGGAGCACAGCCTCTCTCGTAGGAGGCACTCAATCGATGAGAGTTTATTTACTGAACGAAAGCAGGAATGAATGAGTAGGGAATGATAATAATTTGTCCGCCGGTATCTCCCAAATATTAGAAAGCCACCTCTGAGAGGCAGGGCAGAGCACCAGTGCAGGAAAGGTGTGAAGAAGTCTGGGGTCCCCAGGATCAGGGCTTTGGAGGAAATGATCGGATCATCTGGGTGATAGTAACCAAGAGAGAAGCAGAGGACCAAGGCTGCAGCAGGAGGGCTGCCCTAGAAAACATCCCTTCACACCAGCTTCCTTGGGCCAATAGCAGACCATGCAGAGTTCTCCCACCATCCAGAGGAGCACAGGCACTCAGCAGCCCCGCCAGCCATATGCACGCGCACACACACACACACATACGCATGCACACACGTGCACGCACACACATGCACACACACGCACGCACGAAAGCACACACACAAGTGCACACACACGCACATACATACACACGCACACACACGCACGCACAAACACACATGCGCGCACACGCGCACACATACTCACACACAGATACACACGTACGCACACACACATATGCACACACACAGGCACACAGATACATAAACGCATGCACACACATACACATGCACACACACGCAACACAAATACATACAAACACGCGCACACTCGCACACACACGCACACACACACGAAAGCACGCACACAAGTGCACACACATACATACACACATGCACACACACGCACGCACACACTCGTGCACAAACGCACACACATATGCACACACACACATACAGAAACACACACACACATACACACACGTGTGTGCACACACGCACACGCACACACAGGGGCCTCCCTCAGGGGGTCTCATCTGATCTGTACTCCGTGAATTTGTCAACTGTCTACTGCATCCTGCCGGGTGGAGGGGCAAAGTTGACCCACAGAGCTTTGTCCAAGGCTGGTCACTATCTCTTTAGATGCAGGGGAGAAAGGGGTGTGTGTGAGTGTGTGAGTGAGTGTGTGCATGTGTGTGAGTGACTAAACGAGTGTGTCTGAGAGTGTGTGCATGAGGGAACATGAGAGAGCGCATGTGAATAAGAGTGTGTGAGCTTGAGCGTGCACACGTGTGTAAAAGTGGCTGAGTGTCCAGGAGTGTGACTGTGTACCTGTGAGTGAGCATGAGAGTGTGCATGTACCTGTAAGTAAGAACGTGTGTGTGTATGTGACTGTGGGGTATGCACATGTATGCACGTGTGCATGTAGTTGAGTGATATGTACGTGGGTGTGTGAGAATGTTTATATGTGTGAGTGCTCACACACACACACACACACACACACACACACACACACACACACACCCCGAACCATGTCAAGAAATTCTAAATCAAGAAAATAGGAGGGTGCCTCAGAATCTATAAATCTTACATTTTACGTGGACAAGCTCCTAGACCATGTTTTACAGCATCCTGGAAACATGGGCAAGGTGACCCACAGCCATCCTATCTCTCAGCCTGGCAAATACACACCTTGAATTATGTGGTATTTTGGGTTTCAGTGGAAAGTTGAAACCCAGAACTAAAGATGTGCATGAGCATATGCTTCTCAAGGGAAAAGCATAAGAGAAGGAGTGATGATCACACAGAGAAAGGCCCAGTTGTGGCACCTGTGTGCAGTGCAAAGAGTTAGGGTGAAGGGTGAGGATCATAATTCTGAGTGTCTGAACTCAGGGATGGGGTGGGGCACTGAAACCTCCAGCTGGACTAATAGGGGTGGGTTAGGAAGCAAGTTCACGTGTGAACATGAACCATCATTCAGGGGAAAGTATGTGAAGTTCAACCCAAGTGTCTGCAGCACAGGGATGGGTGAGGACAAAACCACCCTGGTCCCAGCCGTGTTCTGATTGAACCACATGTGTGGGTGTCCAGTGACATGGGTCACACCTGTGACCCATGGAAGATACCAGAGATCATCTGACCTTACAGTGGCCCCCGTCCACGTGACTGGCTGCCACCCAGGGTGCCTTTGTCTTTGCCTCCCTCCCACGGTGGAGGTCCCTGTGTCTCACCCCTTCTGTCTCCCGCTGCATGAAATGGGTCTGGGGCCCTCTCAGGATGGAGTTGGCATTTACCAGTCATTCTGTGAGGGGCTTGAAGTGCTCCCAGACAAGGCCAGACACTCCCAGGCGTTCATTTTAAGATCTGGAAGGCTCGTCCTTAATAGTGTCCTTTGAACATTGGCACAAGGTCCCTTCAGGCTGCCCCATGGAACTAATGCCTCCATCCCCTGGGGCATCCTGGGTAGAACAAAGTCCATGACTAGTCAGTCAGAGGGAGGTGAGCTGATAGCCCTTCCTTCATCTGCTGGACTTCTCCACGTGAACGGAGAGCTGTGTGTGTGTGTGTGTGTGTGTGTGTGTGTGTGTGTGTGTGTCTGCAAGGGGAATTCCCCACTTTAATTCTGTGGGAACACAGTGATTGTAAAGCAGCAGGCACATGGTAGTAACACAACACCCAAGCATATCCTGTTCAAACTGCAGAAAATCAAAGACAGAGAGAAAAGCTTGAAAGAAGCTGGGGGAGGGAGGGGAAACACTTACCTATAGAGGAACAAGGATAAGAATTACATTGGATTTCTGTTCAGAAACCATTCAAGCAAAAAGATAGTGGAATGAAATATTTATAGTGTTGAAAGAAAACCCGCACCAACCTAGAATTTTGTACTCTGCCCAATTATCCTGTGAAAGTGAAGAGGAAACAAAGAGTCTCTCAGACAAACAAAAGATCAAGAGAATTTGATTTTTGAATCAAATAGACCTGCCTTGCAAGAATTACAAGAATTTCTTCAGAGGGAAGGAAAATGATATAGGTTAGAAACCTAGAGCCTCATGAAAAAGGAAGAGAATTAGAGATGAAATAAACGAAGGTAAAATAAAATATATTTTTAAAAATTCTTGATTGATCTAACAGATAACAGTTTGTTCAAAATTATAATAGCAATGATGTATTTTGTTATTATAGCTTATGGATAAGTGATATGAATGACAGTAGTGTTACAAGAGATGGAAAAGAGGAATTGGAAATACTCTGTTACTAAGGTGATGTTATTTGAAAGTGGACCTGGATTAGTTGTAAATGCATACTGCAAGTCAAGGGCAACTGCTAAATATCTTTTTAGAAGAAGTATAATTGATATGCTAAAAGAGGGGATAAAATGGCATCATGTAAAATGCTCAGCTAAAATCAGAGAAGGCAAAAAAGAGTGCAAGACCAAAAAAGTAGTAAAAGACAATGAACAGAAAAAGTAACAAATATATTAGTCCAAATATAGCAATGATCATTTTAGAATCAAAGTTCTAACTACATGAATTGAATGACAGACACCATCAGTATGAATCAAAAACAACACCCAACTCTATGTTGTCTACAACAAACCTACTTTAAAGACATAATTAGATGAAAAGTAAAGGGATGAAGGAAGATATACCATGCTAACACTAATTGAAAGAAAGTGAGAGTAGCTATATTAATATCAGACAAAGCGGACCTCAGTACAAGGAAGTCATCAGTGGTTTCCAGCAGTTCCAGAGGAGAAAGGGAGGGATGAATAGGTGGGGGACAGTAGGTTTTTAGGGCTGTGACACTATTATGTATGATACATGACATTACCCATTTGTCAAAACATAGAACTGTACAGGACAAAGAGTGAGCCCTCAGGTAAGTCATAGACTTTAGTCAATAATAATGCATCAGTTTGGTTCACTAGTCACAAATGCACCACACTAATACGAGATAGTAATAGTAGGAGACATTTTGCAGGGAGACAAAGACATATATGTAAAATCTCTGTACTTTCTGCTCAATTTTTCTTTGACCCTAAATCTGCTCTTTAAAAATAGTCTGATTAAAAATTTAAAAAAGAAACAATGCTCACTGTGGGCACTTGGCCCCCTCCTCCCCTCACTATAAGACCTGGTCAGAGCCTCGGCTCTCTCCATCCATACAGCCCCTGCAGCCTGAGCCCTGACACCCCTCAGGACCCCCAGACTGGCCTCTGCTGACAGTTCTCTTGTTTCCTTCTCAGGTAGATGGACTGGGGATAAGAGACTCATGGCGGAGTCCCAGGGGATGGACAAGGGGGCTCTGAGACTGGTCTACCAAAGAGATACTAGGAGAGTGAAATGTGGTTTAATGAAGTAAAAGGGGGCAATTCAGCCAGAAGAAGAACCCACTCCCTCCCCAGAGGCCCACTTCTGAAGAGGTCTCAGTGGATTAGAGACCCTCTGAGGGCCACCTTGGGAGGCATGGGCTGAAGATGGAGAAAGAACATGAAGGAAGAACTCCGGTCACTGTGTCGCTCCTGGAGCTGAGTCACCCCCTCCTAGGAATCCTTGGATTGAACAAAACTGGTTCCACAGAAAATCCTTGAAATTATAAGACCTTGCCAGTTCCAAATGATTTCTCCTGAGTTGTTAGGATTGGAATCTTTGTCTCTTAGTTAATAACTTCGGGGATACCTTTCAGTCTGGTGCCCCTGCCTGCCTGTCCACAGTGACCACACACAAAGAAGAGAGGGAGCCCCAGAGAAGGGAGATCCCCAGGGCCTTTGAGGGCAAGACCAGGCTTCCCTGTAGCAGAAGGAAATTTTAAATCAGGAGAATGGGTCTCACTTGGGGACAGAGCTCCACCAATCTGCCCCAATGTGCTCTTGTATATGAAAAAGGACATAGCCTGGCCCTGCTTTGATCCCCTAGGTTGGCTGTAGGGCCAGGTGGGGCCTAGAGTGGCTGAGCTCCAGGCTGTGACCAGCCCTTTCCACCTCCCCAAGGGCCTGTATAAGTGAGATCACTTTCTGTTTCAGAGCAGTTAGGGAGAACTGTTTCCTAGAACCTGGCTGGCCCCTCCCCCTCCCCCAGCCCAACTGATCTACCCTGGTTATGGAGCAATTGTTTACCTTGAAGACGGAACACTCCGCAGGGTTCTGAGCCGTTAGCTGTGGCCAGCTGGACACTGGCTCTCAGAGGCAGAGCTGTGGAGCCCTCACAGCCATGGAGAGCCTGCTGCCTGCCTCAGGATCCACTTTCTGCGGGGTGCTCTTGCGGTGGTCTCTGAAAGTTTGACAAACATCCCAGGTCTCCCTGCCTTTCCCTGGGAGATCCTGGTATGCGCTGTGATGCTAGTTGTGATAGTAAAGAGACAGCACGCTTTTAGAAGTGTGAAGTTGCTAGGCAAAAGGAGTTCTGCCCATAATGAAGCCTGTAGTGAGAATGAGAATGTTGGACCAAGGCACAGGCTGATGAAGTCCTCAGGTGCCCTGGGGTGGAGGCCAGCCCTCCCACGTTACAAACCCTGTGCTTATTAGCAATGAATACAATGCTGAGCAAGTCCTCATTTCGGGGAAATGATGACTTTCTGGAAAAGGCACGGGAGAGCCAGCCTCCTCAACTTTCCCAAGTCACTGATGGAAAACCCATCTTAAAAGCATCATTGAAGGGTGGAGAACAACCTCAGAAGAAAATGGATGACTTGAATAAGACCACTCGTTTTCCAGAAGGTTTGGAACTGCTCGCCCAAGAAATCGCCAGGTGGAAGCAGAGAGTCCAGAAAATGAAGGAGAAAGAAAGTCTGGAGCAGTCAAAGCCACAAACAGAGCACATCCTGAATGGTAAGATCAGCCAACCGACCTCAGTGTCTGAGCACGTGCTGAAGACCATCCCCTTACCTGACCTCCTTGGAGATCATGTGGATGGTGGGAACTCGAAAGTCCCACAAAAGAAAGAAGCAGAAAACAGCCCTCAATCCATCCATTGGTCAGAAGCTGATCTGAAGGGTGTCATTGGTGATGCTGACTTCGATGTGTCCCTTTGGAGTCCTAAAGAAATAGCCCGACCACTGTGGGAAGAAAAGCAAATGAATGAAGAGCTTCCAGTACAAATACCAAGTCTTGAAGTGGAAGAAGCATCTCTGCAGTACAAGAATTCACAGCCGGAAAGAGAGATTCAGCAGCTGAAGCTGCAGCTTCAAATTCTGCCTGAAATGTTTGAATATCTTTTAACAGAACTTCAGAAAAAATTTCTTGAGGAGGAACTGCACTGCTTAGAAATGGAGGAGAAACTTCCCAGCGTGTGTAAAAACGTGAAATCCATGACTGAGGATCATGACCTCTATAAGAAGATGGTGGAAGACATGGGCAAAGAGTTGAAGAGAACCAATTCGGGCTTCCCTGGTGGCGCAGTGGTTGAGAGTCCGCCTGCCGATGCAGGGGACACGGGTTCGTGCCCCGGTCCGGGAGGATCCCACGTGCCGCGGAGCGGCTGGGCCCGTGAGCCATGGCCGCTGAGCCTGCGTGTCCAGAGCCTGTGCTCCGCAACGGGATAGGCCACAGCAGTAAGAGGCCCGCGTACCGCAAAAAAAAAAGAGAACCAATTCCTACCATCGAAAGGAGATCTGCGTCCATGAGAAAAGAGCTCAAGCACGTGGGATGGCAGCTGTGTCAACTGAGAGAAAGCTCAAGGAGCTAAGGAAAGAAAATGAGCACAACAGGAAGACGCTGGCCAAGGTCGAGCCAAGTTCCAGCCTTTCCCAAGGAGCCCTGGTGCTCCTGCGGCACCACTCACAGCCCACAGGGGCCCCAAAGTGTCAGGGGATGCCCTGGGTCATCAGGCTTCCCAGGAAGCAGGAGAGTCACGCTTTAAGGGCTCAGGGATCTGAGGTCACCTGCAGGTTTGACTCAGTTTCCCCAGCCGCTGAGTTCTGAATACTCAGAACCACAGCACAACATCTGCATATGTTTTCTCTTTAAAGTTATTTTGATTTATTTCTTTTTAGTTTAGCTACTGTTGTTTAACCGATGCCACAATTATTCAAGTAGATGTAACATTATCGTTTTAGGATAGTATTTTTAAATAAAGATTTATTTAATATGTCTTATGAATTTTTATTCTTAATATATTCTTAATATAATCCTTAGGAATACATTATTTTCACACCATCTGACCCTCTAGAATTAGATAATATAAGCACTGTTGTAGAATTTTGATTTAAATAAAAGGTCTATTTTTACTCTGACCATCACTGAAGTTTAACATCAATACAGACACTTAAAACAATAAAGACCGTTTTTTATGCCATGAGCTGTTATTAGAAGTCTGTACAAGCAACACTTACCTGAATAAATGTTGATTAATTTTTTAAAAACAATTGAAAAAAACCCTAAACAACAACACTCCATTCATACTTAACAATATTTTTATTAGATTAGTCCTAAATTCATAGGTTAATTTAGGGGAGTTAAAATTTTGTGACCATTTTTTTCTTATTTTGTAATTTTTAAACATTTCCCGTTTTGTTTCAGATATTGTTTGTTCTTTAGATGGTTTGAAATTTTATACAGTTATAAGAAAACTTTTCCCTTGATGGCAAACACATACACACACACACACACAACCACAGTGCAGATACAAGGCACTTTTAGTTTGTATGTCAGTGACAGAGAATGGTCTAAAAATAGAGTCGCAAAATTAAAAAAAAAAAAATGTTTAAAGAAAAAAGAAAGATAATTCATGCCCACACTAGTTTGTATATATGTAGAAAAGGAGAGTTGCCTGTCTTATCAGACAGGATTCCAGCAAGAAACACTTCATCCCACATGGTGCAGATAGAGAGAGTGTGATGACGGCTCAGCTGTGGAGGGAGGAGGGAAGGACCAAGGATGGAGGGCTCCCAGGTGCTGACAAGAGGGGATGCTGTTCCCACCCCTGGGCCTGGGGGGAGGGGGAGGAAGTGGTGTCTTCTGGGCCCCATGAGGACCTGTCAAGGGCGTGGGGAAAACTGTTCTCACCCTCTTCCCTCCCGTGCTCCCGTTTACTGCTGGGGCAGCAGCCAACCAGACGGCCTGGGTAGCGCAGGCAGGGACTCAGCCTCCCGGACAGAGCAGGCCAGAAAAGGGCACAGGTGAATTTGGAGAATGACCTGCAGGCCTGAGTCCGTTCAATCGAAAGTCTGCGTGTATTTTGTCGCATTTATTCCCACTCATTCATTGAATAAACATCTATTGAGCTCCTACGATGCCTTCAGCACAGTTCTAGGTGCTCGGGACGCAGCGACGAAAAAACCAGGCGATGAGACCCATAGACCCACAGAGCTAACTAACATTCCAGCGAGAGGCAATGTCAGATAATAGAAGGGAAGCAGAAGGGGTGATGTGGGAAAGGAGGAGGACGAGAAGATGACAAGATCACGGGCTTGGAGCTGTAGCTGGGCTGGGTCCCTCCACCTTCTGCGGGGACCTTCGGCCTGTGGCCTCTGCAGCCCCTGACCCGCCACAGAGCCTTCCGGGGCAGCAGCTTCAGAGCCCAGCATGCAGCCTGTTGGCTCTGGGGCTGAGGCTGCTTTCCTTCTTCCCCGCTGGGGGCTGGAGCCCCAGCCTGGTGCAGAGAGGCTGTGCTCCTGTCAGCTGGCAGCCGCAGCCAGAGTGGAAGCATAACACCAGCTTCACCTTTGGGAGTCCCTTGTCATTCTTGCCGTATGTGATCCCTCCCATCTTGAGGGTGTTATTTTGTGACTGGACCCGGCCTCCTCATTGCCCGACTCAGCATAACGTGGCGGTTAAGAGACTGACTCTTGGTACCATCACATGACAGCTGTGTGTCCTTGGCCAAGTCTCTTAACCTCTCTGTGCCTCAGCTTCTCATCTGTAAGATAAGAATGCTAACAAATAGTACTTATGGTTGGCGTGTGGTCACATGAGAACACCGGTAAAGTGCATAGAACGATGCTTGTCACGCAGCAGAACCTTTGTACCTATTCGCCAGCGACAGCAGCAACGGCAATATTCCCCTGGACCAAGTGGAGCTCCGGGGTGGTGGGCTGAGCCAGGCCTGGAAATCAAACAGGCCATCCGTGGTGAGGCAGGTGAGTGGGGATCCAGCAGCTGATGCGGACGCAGGGGGTGCAGCCAGCCTGGTGTGGGCTGGCTGAGCTGAGCGTGATGGTAGTGGGAAGGCTGGGTGCTCAGGGTGCTTGGAGGGCAGGTCTACAAGAGAGTGAGGTGGCCGCAGGGAAGCAGCTGTGTGGCCCCAGGCCACCATGATCCGCTGAGCCTTGGGACCCCGGCTCTTCCAATAATCTTCCCTCAGGCCCTCAAGGGTAGGGCAGAGCTGAGCCTGTAGGTTAAATCCATCTATGGGGCAGAGCTGGGCTGGGCGTCACGCGCGTCACCTGTAGAGGGGGGTACCTCCAGCGCGTTGTGAATGAAGTTTATTCTCTAATGACCATCATGGGGGGCAGGGGGGCCAGGAAGGGTAAGCCTGAGACACAGGTGGGCAGACACTTGGCACGACTGCGAAGCTGGTGGGTTCTCTTTTCTGAGCTCTTGAAGAGCTCTTTTCCTTTGTCCCCGTGTGCATGGGTCTTCCCCGCTGCCCTCTGGCTGGCTTCTAACGATCGTCCGTCTAAGCCTGACCTTTCCCCACTGGGCCTATTTAAAAATCTCACTTTAGGGCTTCCCTCGTGGCGCAGTGGTTGGGAGTCTGCCTGCTGATGCAGGGGACGCGGGTTCGTGCCCCGGTCCGGGAAGATCCCACATGCCGCGGAGCGGCTGGGCCCGTGAGCCATGGCCGCTGAGCCTGCGCGTCCAGAGCCTGTGCTCCGCAACGGGAGAGGCCGCAGCAGTGAGAGGCCCGCAAACTCACTTTCTTCTTTCTTCCACTCAAATGGCCCCATTCTTGAATACTCATCAGCTGGGCACAAGATGAGCTTAACTGATAGATCCATACTTCACTGCTAGAGTCTGACGACCCCCACCTCCCCTCCAAGAACATTTGTATTTTTCAAAATGCTGCCGGGTAGCCAAAGCGCTGGGATTTGAGGAGGTGTCAGGCGGTGCTTCTTTCTGATCCCAATACCTCCTGCTCATTTTTTCTCCCCATCTTTCCTTTCTCTCCCACCCTCCCACCCCTCCTCTCTCCCCATTGGAGGGGTTTCTGCTCCCTAAATGTGTGCAGCAAGAGGGAAACGAGGAAGAAAGTGGTGGATTCAGAGCACTTCCTTTAAGAAATCGTACTGCCCTTTCATTTCTACCTCTTCCAGCAGTAACGTGTTTTTCCCAGCCTTTGAGATTTGTTTTGTTTTGCTTTGAATGTCTGAGCTTTTCTGGTCTTTTCTAAAGTTTTTAGAAAGAAAATGTTAATTGCTCTCTAAAGGACATACATGAAAGTGTACCTTACACACATAAACATCAGAAATGTACAATCCAATGAATGATCACAAATGGACACATGAATGTAGCCCCAGCCCAGGTCAAAAAATGGGTCCTTAACAGGATCTTCAGGTTTCCTTCCGATGCCCACGTCCTTCCCTCTACTCTGAATTCTACCACCATAGGTTAGTGTTGAAACATTTTATATTTGTCGTCTTTTAAGGTGGGCTTCTTTCCCTCTGCATTTTTTTTTGCTTGTAGCTGTGCTGCCTTCATTTCATTGTTACTTAGTGCCATTGTATGAAGATATAATTTCTTTATCCATTCTCTTGTTAATGGACTTCTGGGTGGTTTCATCTTGGAGTGATCACTAATAATGAGGCTATGAACATTCTTGTTCATATCTTTGGGTAAACATAGTATATAGAGGTACAACATTAGTAAATGCTGCCAACGTTTTCCAGAAACGGTGCCGTTTGACCTTCTACTCAGCAGTGTATTAAGAGTTCCACTTGCTCTGTATCTTTGCCACCAAACGGTTTGCTTCATCGCTTTAGCTTTTCTGAGGGGGTGCGTATGGTTTTTCTTTTGGCTTTAATCTGCGTTTCTCTGATGACTAATGAGACTGAGCACCTTTTCATTTATTTTCACTTATTTTATTTTTTGATCTAATTGAACATCTTCTGGCTGTGGCCTCAGCAGGATCTGATCCATGGCAGACCCATGGCAGGGAATTTCAGATCTAAACTCATTTCCAAAATATCTTGGGCATCTGCATTAATTTCCCAGGGTTGCCATAACAAATTACCACAAACTTGTTTTTTTATTGATTTTATTTTCACTGCTCATTAGGATAGGCTTTTCTATGAGGTTTTTCCTCTCCAGTTTCTTAATAGCGTCTTTTGATGAACAGAAGTTCTCCGTTTTGGTGAAATACAGTAAGTCAATATTTTCCACTATGGTTATTGTTTTATGTGTCTCGAAGAAACCTTTGGTGACTCCAAAGTCATGAAGACATTCCCCTGTTGTATTTCTAGAATTGTTATCGTTTTGCTGTTCACATTTAAACCTATAACTGATCTGAAATTGATTTCTATGTATGGTGTGAGGGGGCTGATAAGAGAAATATTTTGCCCTACAGACAGCCAATTGACCCAGAATCGTTTATTGAAAAGCCCCCACTTCCCCTCCGTTCTGCAGTACAAATCTTTTGCTATAAATCAAAAACCAAAGTGTTCCTTTGTATGTAGTTCTGTTCCTGGGTGCTTTATTCTGTTCCATTGGTCTACGTTTCTGTCTTTTTGCCGATAACACATTATTTCAATGACTAGCTTGGTAATAAGTCTTGCTTTCCAGGAAGGGTAAGCGTTCTAGCTTTCTTGTCGAATGTTTTGGCTGTTCCTGAACTTTTGGACTTTCACACACATTTTAGAATCAGCTTATCAATTTTCACAAATATCTACCTAGATTTTGATTGTGGTTGCATTTCATCTACCTTGTGACTGCATTAATCCATTTGGAGAGAACTGATACCTTTACATTCCTGAACCTTCCAATCCCTTAACTTAATATATACCTTCATTTATCAAACCTTTACTTTTTCTTAATAATATTTTACTTTTTGTGTGTAGAGGTCCTGCATGTCTTTTGTTATAAATTTATTCCTAGCTATTTAACATGGTTGATCCTATTGTAAATGGTAAAGTTTAAATCTTTTATTTTCTAATTACTTGTTGATTTTTGATTTTTTTTCATACTGACCTTGTATTCAATAAAATCTAAATTAACTTCCAAAAATATTCTTATCAGTTAGCATCAGTATTTGTTTCCTAGGGCTGCCGTAACAGATGACCACAAACTTGGTGATTTAAAACAATGCAAATTTTAAAAAAATGCAAATTTATTCTCTCACAGTTCTGGAGGCCAGAAGTCCAAATACAAGGTGTCAGTAGGACTCTGCTCCCTCTGAAATGTCTAGGGAATCCTTCCTTGACTCTTCCAGCGTCTGACAGCCCCAGGTGTTCTTTGGTTTGTGGCAACATAATTGTAATCTCTGCCTCCATTTTCATATATCTTCTCTCTATGTGTCTGAAAGCTCCCTCTCCAGGAATTCCCTGGTGGTCCAGCGGTTAGGACTCTGTGCTTTCACTGCCAAAGACCTGGGTTCAATCCCTGGTCGGGGAACTAAGATTTAGGGCCCGTCCTAAATCCAGGATGATCTTATCTCAAGATCCCTAACTTGATAACATCTGCAAAGATCCTATTTCCAAATAAGTCACATTCACAGATACTGGGGGGGATACAATTCAATCCACTACAGCATCCAAGCAAATACATATGTTTAATCCTTTCTCCACCCGAATGAGTTTCCACACTTGGCTTTTTTTCACTTTGCAGTGTGTCTTGAAGACTGTTTCCTATCAATCCTTCAAGAGTAACCTTGTTCTCTTGAAGGCTGCGTAGTTCTCCACTGTGTGGAAATACCACCACTTATGGGACCTGCCCACTATTGCAGGGTGTTTGGGAGAAAGCAGAACCTTAGCGCACACTCAACCCCGTTCTAGCAGGTGACCCTCCCCGGGCAGATGGTTTCTGTCCCTGGCCTCAGGCGCCTCCTCCATAGGATGGACGTTGGAGAGATAGTCTCAGCCTGCCCTCCAGCTGCCGGGCATCGAGGTATGATACTCTCCAGTGCTTCCCCCTGTGCAATCTCCAGTCGGGGTCTGGGGGTCCCTGCTCCCTTCCCTGGGCACAGATTGATGGTGGTTTGCACACGTGGGAGGGAAGTGCAGGAAGAGGCATAGGGTTCTGACTTAGGCAGAGGGAACTTCCTGAATGAGGTCCGTCCGTCGTGTCCAAACCAGGGGCTTGGGGTGGAGTAATATTGCCAGCTAGATGACCTTTACCTGCGGCACTGCTCCCACTCAGAAGCACAAGCAGGACTGTCCCCACGCTCTGTAGGGTCCGGGCCACTTGTCAATTTCTTGCCTTTGTTTTATAATCCTCTTGGCGACTTCTATGCCTTATTAAGGTTTGGGTTTCTGAAATAAAAACCAGATGCTTGATGTCTCAGGGCCGTGAATGCTTTTCTAAAACCCCCTTTGAGCTGCGTGTCTCAGAGAGTACACGGCTGTTGCAAGCAGTGTGGCTGCCCGTGGCTCCGAGGTGCTCCAGAGCTTGCTGCAAAAATCATGTGTCATAATATTATTCTTTACCATGGGTTAATTATAGGAATTTTTCTCAGCTTGCAGCAGTTAGAAAATCCTCTGTGACAGGCAAGGATCCGAGTTCCTGAGATCTGGGTGCATCTTGTGTTTATGTTCCCATTTCCCTCAGCTCATCCAGCCTCGGTGATCCAGCCAAGGTCACCTTGGTCTGAGTTTGCGCAGAGGCCTGTCACACGCTGTAGGGCAGTGTGCCCTCACCCATTGGCACAGCTAGTGAATTCCAGAGATTTCATAGCGCAGCAACATGTGTCTAAAATGTCTTCCCCCATTTATCCTTTTCACCAGAAATGGTTCCCGCTTATTTGTAAGAGCAAAGTCTTCAGATATCTAAACCGACAGTTGGGGCTCGGGGGTCGACATGGCAGAGTGAGGGTAGAGGGCTTGGGATTAGGACAGATGGGTCTTCCGGCTCTGGCTCAACCATGAAAATCCTTGATCTTGGGCTCTCCCATTATGGACGCCGAATGTCTGAGCATCAGTTTACCAATGTATGCATTCAACCATGTGCTGAGGCTACAGAAAGGAATCAGGCATGACCCAAGCTCTCAGGGGGCTTACAATCTAAGATGGGAGACAAACATGAAAATCAGGGCTTGAAGACATTTTAGGGGGTTTGACAGAAGTATGTAGGGTTGACCATGAGGACGCAGTGGAGGAGAAGCTCAAATCTCCCCACGATGTCAAGATGCATAAGACTGGGTGGCACCAAACGTTGAACCGTAAGTCGGCATCTACCTCACTGGGCAGGAGGACAGGGCATTTGTGCAGGCAGCGGAGGGGGGAAAAGCCTGGTGTGCCTGGGGAGCTACAAGTGGCCCAGCGTGGCTAGAGCATAGGGAGCAAACAAGGCAGGGCCGAGTCGGGGAGGACCTTGTGTGCTCTGCAGGGAGCTCAGGCTTTACTCCCAGGGCCAGGGTTCTCAACAGAGGCCATTTCCCAGTATCTGAAGACATTTTTGATTGTCACCACCAGGGAGGTAAGGATGCTACTAGCAACTGCTGGGTAGAGGCTAGGGATATACTGATCATCCTGAATGCACAAGACAGCACCTCCCTCCCCCGCCCACCAAAGAATTATCCAGTCCCCAGTATCGATAACACCGAAGTTGAGAAACCCTACTCTTAGGCTAATGGGGAGCTGTTGGAGAGTTTAGAGCTGGAGAGTGGCGCACCCAGCTTCCTTCTTGAGAAGATCGCTGTAGGAACGCCGTGGGAAGCAGATCTGAGGAAGGAATCCTGGAGAAAGAAAGATTGTTTCGGGAAAGAGATGTGATGTCTTAAGCTAGGAGTTGACAAACTATGGCCCATGGTCCAAATCTGGCTTGCCATCTGTTTTTGTGTGGCCCAGGAGCTAAGAATGGATTTTACATTTTTAAATGGTTGAGAAAAATCAAAAGATGAATAATATGTTGTCACATGTAAAACTTATATAAAATGCAAACTTCAGTGTCCAAGAGTAGCTCTGTTGGGACACAGCACATTTATTTATTTCCTGATTATCTAGGACTGCCTCTGAGCTACAAGGAGAGAGTTGAGTAGTTGTGACAGAGACCACACAGCCCACAAAGCCTAAAATGTTTACTATTTGGCCCTTTATAGAAAAAGTTTATCAACTCCTGACTTAAACCAAGGCAATAAGGTGGAGATGGCAGAAAGATACAGGCCCAGTAACAATGTAAAAGGAATAGAATTAATGGGCTTGGCCACTGATTGAATATGGGGTCAGGAAAAGAGATTATTTTCTAGCTTGGGAGCTTTGGTAAGAGGGAAAAAGGATCCAGGTTTCAGGGGAACATAATAAATTGGGTCTTGGATATATTGAGTTTGATCTGAGTGACATAAGAATAATTGTGAGACATCTAGGTTGAACACACACGACTGGGGCTTAAGAAAAATGTAGAGGCTGGACATGAAGATTCACAAATCTTCACCCTTCGGAGGATGGAGGAAGTCAGGACAGCAAGTGAAATGGCCTAAGACAACGGGTTTCCCCCTTTAATGGGTCACAGCACTCTTGTGGAATCTACTAAAAGCTTTAGTCTCCCTGCCAGAAAAAGAACACACTCAAAAATCTTCATAGCATTTCTGGTTCCAGAATCACCATGAAGTCCCGGACTCAAGATTGAGAACCTCTGGTCTGGAACAAACTTAAGGGCAAAAAGAGGGTCAAGCATAGCCTTTAGGGGGCACATCAACATTCACGGTGTGGGCAAAGAAAAAGGAGCCTGCGAAGGAGGCTGGTCTGAGAGATGGGAAGAGACCCAAGATGCTCTAAGAACTAAGCCAAGGAAGACAATATCTCAAGAAGAGCAGATTGATGGATCAAAGTGTTCTGTGCTGTGGAGAAGTTCAGCCACATGGTTGAAGAAAATCTATCAGGGATTGGGTGGCAGTGGTCATGGGTGAGCTCTGTCTGGACCTCTCGGGAAAGTGGAGACTGGGTGAGGGCTGGAGGTGGGGAAGGGCAGACAGTAGGTACAGGCTCTTCTGTCAGAGGTTGGGTATGGGAAAAGAAGAAAGGCACAGCAATAGTTTTGGTTGGATACAAGGAGCTGAGGGACATTTAGTGTGTGTTGCTTGTATAGTCTTAATCTGAGATGACTTGAGTTTTACAGTATTTTGGTAATGAACCGGAAGACAAGGAGAGTTTGAAAACTACAGAAGAGAGCAGAGGAAGCTGAGGAGCAAGATTCTGGTCCCTGGGGGAGGTGGTGCAGACGAGTGGGGTGGGGAGGTCAAGAGATCTCGTGGCTGACCCTCCAGGTCTCCATGCTCCCCTCCACCCACCAGACAACACCTCCCTGCTCACCACAGCTAGAGTGGCTTCAGCTGAATGTCTGTAGCCTCCCTTAGTCCTTCCTGACAATCTGTGAGAAACATTGATCTGGGTGGAAAAGTTTTTGGAACTCGTATCCAACATACTTAGCCTAACTTGAATCTCAACAAAAAAGTCTGGAGCCTAAGCTATATGTGAGCTCAAATGTACTGATGCCATTCACTGCTTTTAAGGGAATGATAAGTAGATGTTGATATTTTAAGGACAGTTATCTTGTTGAGTGTATAAATAAAAGTAGTCAGTTTAAGATGTTTGAACCGATCAAATACACACTATGTCAAATCAGAGGTGCAAATTAGTAGCAAAATATATAACGAATCTTCCTTTCACAGTATTGCTGAGTTTAAGAATTTCTATATATGGAAATATAAATCATATTAGTAATCAACCAGTGTACATTTCCAGAGAACTTGCTAACATATTCCTGTAAATGCTGAGTGTGGGAGATTGCTTCTTTGGTGGCCTCCAGTGAAGACAGGCCCCTCCCAGTGTTCCCTTCCCCCGAATCTGGGTTGGCCTGGACCTTCTTTAAAGAATAAAGTGTGTCAGGAGTTATGCTGAGCCAGTTCTGTGTATATACTTTTTAAAGGTCCAATAGCTTCAGCTTTTGTGCTCTGGGTAAGCCAGCTGCCATGAAAGAAGTCCAATCACCCAGAGATGAATATGCCAGAAGAAGCCCAAGCTAACTGTGTAAAGAAGCCGTGTGGAGAATAGTTGACAGACCCCCACCCCCAATAGTGATAGCTGAGGCCCCAGACACATGAACCAAGCAGAACCATGTGAGAAAGCCCCAGATGCTCAAGCTACCAAGTTGGTACCATGTGGAGTAGAGATAAGCTCTCCCCACCAAACTATCCAATTTGCAACAACTTGACCACATAATAAAATGGTAGCTCTTTTAAGCCACTAAATTTTGGGTATATTATTTTGCAGCAAAAGCCAATAGAAACATGGACCTTTCTGGTGCAGTTAAGATACACAGAATGGGAGGAATATGTGCACATTAAACGTTTGCAAAGGATCAGATCAGTTGGTTGGCCTTGGGTGGCGAGGAGCGGGATAAAGTTAGATCCTTCACGTCAACCTAGACGAACATTAATTCCAAATAGTATTTGTACAACACTGCTGTAAGATGTTATAGGATATGTCTGTAAGATTCTATTGTTACTGAACCAAACTTGTGTCTGCTTACCTGCATGCAGCAAAGCCAGTCTACTGACGCTGGGTTGTGCTGAAGGAAAGTGCAGCATTTATTTCTGGGTGCCAAGCAAAGAGTCCAGGCAGCTAGTGCTTAGAAGGCTTGAACTCCCTGTTGGCTTTCAGGGAAAGGTTTTTAAAGACAGGGTGAGGGAGGTGGGTTGTGGGGTGTGTGATCAGCTCATGGACATTCTTCTGATTGGTTGGTGGACATTCTTCTGATTGGTTGGTGGTGAGGTAATCAGGAGTCAACATTATCAACCTTCTGGTTCCAACTGGTCTGGGGTCTACATGCTTGTGAGCAGCATGCCATTAACTTCTTCCCCCTGGTGGGGGCTTCAGTATCTGCAAAGCAGCTCAAAGGACATGGCTCAGAGTATTCTCTACAGTCCTTGAGGAGGAACTAAAAGTCCTTGACTTTGTTTAGTGGCTAAACTATTATTATTTTGTCTTGGTTGACTGTTTTCCTTTCCTTCTGCATTTTCTCACTTCTCTGATTAAATTTACTCTTTGGAACTTGGGAAAGTTAGCCTAGGAGGCTAAAATTTTTCTACAGACAAGAGGCAGGTAGAGGACATGGTGGGTAGGTTGGGGCGAGGGTCAGGTCTGTTCCAGGAAAGCCCTATAAGGTCCTGCTTGGTTACAGTATGTTTATGAGCTTTTGGTCTACTTTGTCAGGTTGTGTGGGTGGGAAGGGAGCAGAGGCAAAAATAATCTATGTTCCTTGTATAAAAGTCCTAAAGTCCAGAGAAACAGAAAAGGCAAAAATAAAAATTATCCACAATCCCATCACACAGAGATATCCACTGCTGGCGTTTTTGTTTATATTTTTCTAGAGGATTTTCTATGCATGCTAATTATCATATTGTATAATTGTTATAATCTATTTTGTTTTACTCTACTCTTTATCATGAATGTATGTTCATGTCTATCAATAATGTTAGTATTAGGGCCACGTAATATTACATCGATGGATGTCCAACAAGTTTCTGGTTGCTGGACATTGAAGCTGGTTGCAATTTTTCAATTCCACGGTGAATGCTTCAGTGAACACTGGTATAGCTAGATCTTTGTGCACATATATAACATTTCTTAGAATAAGTTCTGAAAAGTGGAATTGCTAGGTAAATAAGTTTGCATTAATGAAGCCTTTTTGATATGTAATTCCAAATTATTGCAAAGAAAGATATGAAAATGGTCCACCCTTCGCAGCAGTACCAGAGAATAAGTTTCCTTGCATATATGTTCTCCCAAACCATAACTAATATCACCATTGTTAGTTTTCAAAAAAGGCACTACTTTTTGAAAATTGCTACTAGTATTTGACTGAAGTGCACATACATTCCAACTGAAAATAAGCCAAACACCAAGGTGGAGGTGAGGGTGTGGGGAAGAGCCAGCTAGTGAATATTTTAGGCTTTGTGGTCCGAGAGTCAAACTCGAGGGCGTTACAGAGGTACTTACAGAATCATCGAAAAATATAAAAATTGTTCTTAGCTTGAGGATATACCAAACATGAGGTGGGCTGGATTTGGCTCTTGGGCCAGAGTTGGCTGACTGCTGCTCTAAACTGTCGCCCCCTCACCCCGAGCCTGAGGCACTTTCTCTGACCGTTTTTTCAGAAGTTGGGGAGGTGAGTCCACATTGGGTAACTCTCAGGGTGGAATTTTCCACAAAAGTCCCCTGAGGAAGAATTTACTAGAATCCTAGGTTGCCATCATATTCTGTGGTCTATTAAAATACCCCAACCACGGCTCCAGTGTCTGGGTGGCCATGGCTACAGTCGTGTGAGTGTGCACTCAACCAGCTAGCAGAGCTCGTGCCATGAACCCACTGCTATTAGATGGGGCTCGTTCTCACTGTGTAATTTATAATATGAATGTGAGTTTATTTTTCTGATCATAAAAGTATTATATACTTGTTTTAAAAAGTACAAAATATTATTAATATACTCACCTATCAGAGATAACCTCTATTAATATTTTGGTTAATTTCCTTGTAGTTGTGTGTGTGTGCATCTGTGTGTGTGAGAGAGAGAGAGAAACGGAGAGACAGAGAGATAAAAAGAGAGGTAGAGAGAGAGATAGAGACAGAGACAGAGAGAGGAATGGGGGAGAGAGAGACAGAAAGAAAGAGAAAGAGAGATTGAGAGGGGAAGAGAGACAGAGACATAGAGAGAAATGAGGGAGAAGAGAGACACTCCAAAACTGGGATTATACTTGTGTATAGTTTTCTAGTGGTATAGTCTTAGTCATTTAGCATTGAGCTATGGGTGTCATAGGTTAGTTGATACAGCATCACATGGTTGTATCTTTTTCAAATGATTTCCCAGCTGATGGACATTTGGGCTTTTCCCAATTTTCCAATGTTATAAATAATGCTGCATGAAATGTCTTTAAATGTAAGTCTTCACCCATGTCTTTATGTCTTTTATTATTTCCTTAGAACAGATTCCAAAAGTAGAAATTGCCTTTCAAAGAGTGGGAATGTATTTAATATCTTTTATACTTATTGCCACTTGCTTTTCCAGAAAAGTTGCACTAATTTATAACAATGTACTCATGTGATTAGAATCACATAATTGGAATGACAGAATTTTCCAAATTTTTGCTAATTTTGATAAGTAAACTACAATTTTTTGTGGGCTTACATATTTATTTTTTTTCCAGCTGTTTTTACCATCTTCCTATGTACATTATCCATTTGTATTTGTTTTATGAAATATATTTGCATTTCTTACCCATTTTGCTAATTTTCCATTTTTTAATTGTTTTGTAAGAATTCTTTAAATATTAACAACATTAACTCTATTGTATATGTTGCAAATATTTTGTGACTTGCCCTTTAATTTTTTTAGGGTGTCTTTTTGCTGTGGAGAAGCTTTGTATCTCTACGTATTCATATCTAACAAGCTTTCTTTGTGACTCCTTCCCTTGCTTTTATGTTTGGGAAATTCATCTGTGGGATCATCCTTTAACCCGCTGCACCTTTGAAGTTCTTTTTTTTGATGGCTCCTTGTTTTATATTTAATTCTTTAAGCCATCTGGAATTAATTTTAGTCTAGGTTAAAGTGAAGGATCTAACTTCATCCTCCTCCCCCCTCCCCAAAGCTAACCATCTGATCTGGCTTTATGGACTAATCCTTTCCAAGCATTTAATGCATGACTTTCTCCCCCCTGTAGTCTTGGGGGTGGGGGAGCGGGAAGGGGAAGGGAGAAGGGAGAGAAAGAGATGGAGATTCTCTGAGCTACTCCCCAGAGCTGCCCAATAAGACCTGGGGTGGAGGTGGGGAGCTTCTGTCCCCAGCAGCCTGTGATCCTCTGCGATGCACTGAAAGTTCCTGTGCGCAGAGCAGCGATCCTCAGCAGGAGTAACAGAGGCCATCTCCAACCCCGGCCCCAAATCGGAGGGCTCTGACACAACTTTGTTGCTGAAGTTATCAGCCCGAGGCTGGGGGGTGGTATCTCCACCTCAGGCACTCACGTGGGCGCAGCGTGCTTTGTTGAAGCATCGCACTGACTGTCCAGGTGAAGATCTCCCTCCAGGCTCCTCTCCCACGTGTGTATATATGTGTCCCATTACTCAGGGATTTTCAGAGATTCCTCTGTCTGGTCATCTGTCTCCTGGAGACCACATCCTTGGCCACACCTTTAGCTAGTCCTGAGCTCCCCTTGCTGGTTTCTGCTCTGCCATGTTGTCTACATATTTACCAGGTGGACCATGTGGGGTGTCAACCAGGACATTGGTCACCTTCCCTGCCCTCTAGGAACTCACAGTCTGAATAGCATGTGACCAAGAAATGTTTCACTACTACCTGATCCAGAGGATGACTGGCTGGGGGCTTCCTGCTTGGGACTGTGACCCTAAATCACCACTAAACCTACCAACATTTACTCAACCAGTGTTTCCAAAGTGCCTCCAATGTACCTGGACACTAGGCATTGGAGGAAAGCAGTGCAGATGCATTTTAAGTAAACATATTCATATAGGTACAAACATCATTATAATTACAAATGGATTTGTTTATATTTTGAGTACATATAAACATGATACAGTTGACCCTCGAACAACATGAGGCTCAGGGTCACAGCCGAAATTCCACATATAACTTTTTACTGCCCCCAAACTTAACTACTAATGGTCTTCTGCTGAATGGAAGCCTTGCCAATAGCGTAGTCAATTATGTACAAACATAATTTGTACATTATATACATTATATAATGTATTCTTACAATAAAGTCAGCTAGAGAAAAGAAAATGTTGTTCAGAAAATCATAAGAGAATAGATATCTAATAAGGACCTACTGTATAGCACAGGGAACTCTGCTCAATATTCTGTAATGGCTATATGGGAAAAGAATCGAAAACAGAGTGGATATATGTACATGTGTGACTGATTCACTTTGCTGTACACCTGAAACTAACACAACATTGTAAATCAACTATACTCTAATAAAATTTTTTTAAAAAGTGAAAAAAAAAGAGAAAGTTGTAAGGAAGAGAAAATACATTTATAATCATGTACTGTATTTATCCATATTGTAAATTTACATCATCTGCTTATAAGATGAGTTGTCTGTCATACCCACAGCAGTATTATCTTATATGATACAAAACAATGTAGATGTCATATGTATTACTAACACTAGACATCGAAAATGAAAACATAATGTGAAAAAGAAATTCATATTCATTTACAAGTATAATGATTCATGCATTGATAACGAAGGAGCAGCCTAATGTAATCATTACAATTGCTTCACGGTAGCCAAGCAAGCCACTAATGAATGAATCATTATAAAATTTTCATGGCACTCAGTGTTACAGTCATCTTCATAATATAATATTGGAAACATTGTTACATTTTTTAAAAACCACTTACCTGTGATGATAGGCTGATATGCAGTTTCTCCAATTACCAGGGAGAGAGGCATACGGTACAGTAATGTAATTCTTTGAAAGTGAAGTTGTGAAACAGTAAGAAAACTAACACATTATTAATTTTATATCCAATATCACTCACTTTATGCCTATGTAAGGATAGATTCATATCTATATTTTATGCATATATTTTATTATATATGCATATATACAAATATATATACATATATTTTTTTCATGACATTCTTAACTTTTTCTTCCTTCTTTCGCTATTTCTTTCTAGGCTATGCAGTTCTTCTGAGAGTCTTTTCAATTGACATAAATCTCAAAAAATTTTTCCGATATATTAGTTGAAAAAAAATCCACATATAAGTGGACACACACTGTTCAAACCCATGTTGTTCAAGGGTCAGCTGCAGCTCATGAAGTCTTTCCCGGCTAGCTTCCCACTACCATGGCTGGGATAATCAGACATGGGTCAGGATCAACCCCAGGAAACGGCAGCCCTGGGAGTCCACCCCGAGGCAACCTATTCAGGTCCTGCCTCAGTTTCCCCTCTCAGGTTCATGGCCCTCGATCATGATGGGTCAGTGCATCACCACCCATCATTTTTCCCCCTTTTGCCCCATCCCCAAATGTATCCATCTCCATGCAGCTCGTCTTGGCCTTTTCTCATCCTAACTCTAGGGATGCATCTGGGTTACTTCTCTTTCCTTTCAATTCCCTTGCTTCCTGCTTGCATCCGCCAGCATAGCTGCCTGTCCCCGTGCCCAGATGGCTCCTACTCTTTCTACAGCTACATTTGCGAAACGATGGCCTTTGTATAGGATGCTTTGGGTCCTCAGCCCAGAAGGGTGCAGGCATAGTACGTGTAAAATTGGGTGTGGTGGCTCTTATCCTAAAGCTCGATCAACGTGTGCAGACGGCATGCCAGGCGAGAGAGGTCACATGTGCAGAGATTTGCACATTAGTATCATAATAAGCCTTGAAGGATTTTGCTTTTATTTCTCCCTTATTTTCCTCCCTCCCTCAATATAAATATTATTGACGTTCCTAATGGATGATTTTTTTTTTTAACCAAAGAAAGATCTTTGTCTTCGGCAGACAGTGTTTCTGCAAGAATATCTGAGGAAAATCTGGGCGCTTCTACTGCGTGGCTTGATGTCTGCATTTCCAAGGTCACGTGGAAAGTGGTTTGTGGTCGGTTCATATGTCTCTAAAGTGTGCGCGGGGGAAACAGATGTAAAGCACACTTTAAAAAGCATGTTCTTTTTTAGGTAGACCCAGATCCCTTTGTTCAGGGAGTGTCAATCTGCCTACCTGCCTACCTCTTCCTCCCCTGATACAGCCACGTGAGCACAGCTCACAGAGCCCACCTAAAAAGAATAATAATAACAACGGTAACATTGTGACCTCGGCTGCCATTCCTGTCCCTGGGTGCCAGGCACTTTGCTTGGTACGTTATGTGGATAATTCCATTTAATCTCACAGCAGCTCACGGAGGCAGGAACTCTTTTTGTCATGCCCATTTACAGGTTGGGAAACAGAGGATCAGAGAAATTAAGAAACGAGTTCAAAGCCACACAGCTAGTCGGTGGCAGAGCTGGGGTTTGAACCAGGCTTCCTGGCTCCAGAGTCCCCACTCCTGGCTTTCGGAGCCTCTAACCCTAAGGCTTAGTTTACAGGGCTGTGGTAGAGCGTCCCCATGCACACCTGGCCCCTACAAGGGCACTGAATTGTAGCAGTGGTGGGGGCTGGGGCTGGGATTTGTGACTTACTATATGGCTGTCCTCAGGCCATGTCCCGATGGGGTCCTGGTGCCTCCCCCTCGCAGCTGGAGTCACTTGATGTCCGCCTGTGGAATCGGGCCCTGTTTTCAAGAGCAAGGCTGAGCTGTGGGCAGGCCCTCCAGAAGCACAAACACTTCAGTTTTTCACCTTTGAGTTAATCTGACATGGGCCCCTCTCCCCTCTCTCTGCTTGTCTCTGTCCTTCCAGTTGGGTGCCACCTTGGGCCCACGTCTCCGACTCCCACCATGTCACCACCTGGTGCAGGGGCTTCCAGGACTTGGGGCCACACTCTTGCCAGACCGGGCACTGAAGTGCTTCCTGTGGACTTAGGCCCCTGCTGCCAGCACTTCTGTGCATCATCTGGGTGACTGGGCCTAGGTCTGGCTGATTTTTCTGGAAGCATCATCTGCCTACAGGCCTGCAGAACCAGAGCTGAGGCCATCGGCTTCTAGGGTGATTGGGAATCTAAATGCCCCCTGGGTCCTCTGTAACCTTGGCAGAGAAGGGGGGACCACAGTGTAAAGCGAAAGAGAGAGAAAGCGTGGCCGGAGAGAGAAGTTGGGGAGCAGAGGATGGGAGAAGGCTCCTGGGGAAGGTGTCTTTGAACAGGCGAGAGGGTGGGCGCTGCCATGTCGATGGCTCCCGTGTGGGCTTGGGAGGGCTGGAAGGAACGACCGGCTGTGCTCCGTGCCTCCGTTGGGATGCTCTGCACATCATCTTGGTTCCCTCCCGGTTGCCAGGAAACATTTGGGTTGCATCCGCCATCACCGCAGCCCCTGGGTCCAGAAGCAGCCTCTGCAGCTGTAACAGGCACCCGTCACACCTCCCCAGCCGAGGGGGCCCGTCTGAGCCAGGGCCGTGCCCAGCTGGCTCACCAGCCAGCACCGGCACTAGGGCTCAGAAGCTCACAGGTATTCCTGTGCATCGTGAGCGGTGATTTGCAAAACAGGGCCTGCACTGTGAATCGGCACTTTCAGTTTAGTCCCGTGTCCACAGCGAACTGTACCTGCAAATAGAATCTCCAGGGGAGCTTGTTAAAAAGGTTGGTTCCTGGGCCGACCCCAGGTACCCGGAAGCTTGATCAAATCCAACCCTTACTCTGTGCCTTTTACACATGTTAATTCACTTAGACTTCACAGCCCTATGAGGTGGAGGCTGCCATTATTGTTCCCATCTTACACATGACGAAACTGGCACAGAGAAGATGGGTAACTTGCCCAGTCAAGCAGCTAAGTGGCAGAGGCGAACCCAGCTCGGAACCCAGATTGCATAGCTCCAGAACCCTCTGTCCGGTCCGTCTGAGAATGTGCTGTCTCAAACACAGAAGCCTTTCCACTCTCAGGACCAGCTTTTCAATCTGCTGGGCCGATTAGTGGTCAAGTCATAAGATTAAAGAAAACCTCATTGATCTATAAAATTCATATGAATCCAACAATCGCACTCCTTTCACCCACAGGAGTAGAAAAGTTATGTCTATACAAAAAATTGCACATGGATGTTTACAGCAGCTTCATTCATAATTGCCCAAACTTGGAAGCAACCGAGATGATGCTTCCAGATGTTCCTCACTAGGTGAATGAATGAATAAACTGTGGTACATCAGACAATGGAATATTATCCAGCACTAGAGAGAAATGAGCTATCAAGCCATGAAAAGACATGAAGGAAACTTAAATGCATGTTACCAAGGGAAAGAAGCCAATCTGGATAAGGCTACGTCCTGTGAGATTCCAACTGTATGACATGGTGAAAGAGACAAAACTATAGAGACAGTAAAAAGATCCGTGGTTACTGGAGGTTAGAAGGGAAGGAGCGATGAAACGGCAGAGCACAGGATTCTCAGAGCAATGAAACTACTCTGTGTGATACGATAATGGTGGATACATGTCCTACATTTGTCCAAATGGGCTTTGAGTGATAATCATTTGTCAATGTAGGTTCATCGATTGTAACAAATGTACCACAGTGCTGGGGCATGTTGATAATGGGAGATGTTGTGTATTCACGTGGGTGGGGAGTATATGGGGGGAGTATATGGGAAATCTCTGTACCTTCCACTCAATTTTGCGGTGAACATAAAACTGCTCTAAAAAATAAAGTTTATTTTTTTAAAAAAATCACAGTATGTGGTTCTTGGTTCTTGGATCAGCCACCACACTGTCCTCTAGATGGGATGGAATCATCGTTCCAAACTCTGTAACAAGGTCCTGAACCTATTCGGGAATCGTTAACCATTTTGAGAATCTGATGAAAGTATGGATTCTCTCCTCATGAAAAGGCACTTACACACAAACACACATGCACATTTTATACGTAATAGCAGGGATCCCCAGGAAACCCACAAACCCCATGTTAAGAACCCCAACCTAGAAAAACATGTTAATCTTCCCCTCAGCCCTGCCCCCCTGCTCCTACCTTGAAGCTTGTCTCTTTTAAAATTCTTAGTAAGAAAGAAAGAATATTTAGGAAAATTATTTGGTTGGAGGCAAAGTAATTAAGGCACCATTTTACTTTTCCTTGATACTTACGAACATTCGTCGCAATTAAAGTACTCATAATGAGACCAGAACTTGGGGCTGCCAGGAGACAGGATGAGACAGGGATTATGAAAGGTCATTGCCTGCCGAACCCGGGCTGCCTAGTACTGAAGTGATCCTCTGCCTTGAGTAGCTTAAAAAGATTCTCTCTGGCAGCAGATGTGGGGTGTTTTGTTTTTTTTTCCCTTTGAAGTCAGCTTTTGCCATAAACTGTGGAGTTTTATTACTGTGTGTTATTCAACAAATGTTCTTTTCCTCCAGTTCTACCTTGGGTAATTATAAATAAATTAAGAAATACCCTGTGATGGTTAGTTTTATACGTCAACTTGGCCAGGCTACAGTGCCCAGTTATTTAATCAAACACTAGTCTAGGTGTTTCTGGGAAGGTATTTGTAGAAGCAGTTAACCTTTACATATGTTGACTTTAAGTAAAGGAGATTACCCTCAATAAGGTGGGTGAGCCCCATCCAGTGAGTTGAAAGGCCTTAGGAGCAAAGAACTGAGGTTTCCCGGAGAAGAAGAAATTCTGCCTCGAGACTGTAGCCTCAACTCTTACCAGAATATTCACCCTCCCAGCCCGACCTATACATTTGGGACCTGACAGGCCTCACCACTGCACGAGCCTATTTTTCAAAATAAATCCGTTAGATGGATGGATGGATGGATGGATAGATCCATTGATCAATTGATAGATAGATCTAGGTCTAGATCTATCTCCCTGTCGATCTATCGATCCATCCATCTCTCCCCTAATCTATCCATCCGTCCATTTGCCTGTATCTCCTACTGGTTCTATTCCTCTGGAGAACCCTGACTGACGCACGACCCCAAAACCCAGCGATCCACGTGGATGACAATCGCTCCCTAACAAATGAAAGACCTATATGTTAGCAAATGCCGCCTGCTTATCCACAGGGCAGGCTCAGAGCTCCCGGCCCCTGGGAGGAGAGACGTGAGCTCAGAATGGTCAGCTAGCTGGGAGGTAGGCAGTCACCTCGGTGCTCCAGCAGCTTTCCTGGGCAGTGGTGTCACTGAGGCCAGTGTGGGAGGTGAGGGGTGAGGTGGGGTTTGTTTAAAATGCAAACTCTCAGAGTCCCACCTCCCAAAGTGCTAAATCTATGCGTCTGGGATTGGACCTCTACATTTTAACAGTCCCTCAGATTGATTCTACCACAGGTGAGCTTTTGAGAAATAGAGCTTACAGGATAGCCTCCAAGCCCTAGACCAGACTGAAGCCTGCTCTCCACCCCCAGGACTTCCCCGTCAGTCCATCAAGTTCCAATGCTGGGAGTAGGGGGTCCAGTTTTTACCCTCTGGGTCTCTTGACAAGATTAGTGGGCTGGCTGTGCCTGTTGACACCCAAAGGCTTAATACCAGGGAAGGCAGATGCCAGGCGCTGTGGCTTCCATGGTGTAGCAGTTAAGCTTACGGACTCTTAGACGAGACTGCCTAGGATTCAGATCCCAACTTGGTCTCTTACAGTCTCTTACAGATTCTTCTTCTTCTTCTCCTTCTTCTTCTCCCTCTCCCCTCCCCCTCCTCTTTCTTCTTCTTTTTAACTGCCTCTTTTTATAACTGCGTGTCACACGATTTCTCTTCCCCTGCAGTTGTGATACTGGCATACAGTGGACTTGCTGAACTTGCCAATCCAATAGCACTTCTGGTTTTCCCGCCACAATCCAAAGTTTAAACAGTAAAATAGGAATGTTTTGGTCTTGATACCCTGGTGGTTTCGCAGTTGGATACTGATCTGCAATCTCATTTTATGTTGCAAACCTTACTGAGTAAGGCAGAAGGGAAGCCAGGACTCACACCAGGCACGAGCCCTACAGCAATCACCAGCCTGGGGGCTTCCCTTCCCCTGACCTGCCTCTCCGGGTACCTGTGGTGGAGCTTGGTCCCTCCTCCAGCCCATCCCTGCTCAACCTCAGGATGTGTGTTCTCAGCAGATGATGGGAATGTTGTTGGCCTGCATTTGCAAGTGATGAATGGGGCTGACCTAACGGTGCCCTGGTGTTTCCTGGGAGGAGAGCAGTCAGGATGCAGGGTGGGTTTCTGGGGCAGAAGGAGGAGGGTGGGGGTAGGGGTGGTCATAAAACAAGAAGATAAGGAGGCACAGTGTTTGTTCAGGTGATGCAGCTCTCCTGGCCCTCGGATGGTACTGAGGCCCCTCATCCTTCCAGCACTTGCTTTCTCCCGGCACTCCTTACCTCTGGCCTCTCCTAGAAATGGGCTGGGAAAACATCTGGAAAAATAGTACTGTGGGCTGTGCTGGCCAGTGAAAGAGGCCTTGTGGAGTCTGTTTAGTTTTTAGGTTCTGATTTTATCTTGTTTATAAAATCCATCTGCAGAGAGGAGGGAAAGGGGAGTGGGTGCTGGGGAACGAATAACTTCAGGCTGCTACGAGATTGGGTGTGTTTCTGGCAGACGTGGCATCTCTCCTGGGTCTGGGGCTTGCTTTGCCTATCACACTGCTCCCAGCATCTCCTCGGGGCAGCCTGTCGGCTTATCTGAGAGCAACCCATAGGAAGCCTTTATTCAAAGAAGAAGCTGGAATTCAAGGCTTAAACTCCAGTGTTGGGATCACTACCGAATTCATCATCCAGCTCGTCCACTCTCATCAACTAAGGAGACCACGGGTGTATCTAACCTGGGCTGGGCTCATCTCGGAAGACCTGGTCCAGATCGCTGCCACCTGCTCGTGTGTGAGTTCATTAACCTCTCTAAGTCTCAGTTTTCTCATCTGGAAAGTAGAGGTGATGCCTTAAGGATTGCTTGTGAGAGCCTGGCATACAGTGAGGGCTCAAAAGATGCTAGCTGATGACATTATTTGTGACTCTGAACAAGTGCTCATTTCCTTTCCTGGCATCACCCTCCCAACCATACAGGGTTGCTGGAGAATTGATTGTGACAAAAGCTGTGAACACACCTTGCAAATATGATTTGAACTCCACTCTAACGCAAGGATTATGGTTATTACCTGCCTAACCCACACCATGCTGTTGTTCATCTTTGCCTCTCTATCTGGAATGCCCACCCCCTCCCGCATTTTCTGCTTAATGAATCCCTGCTCAACTAAATGTCATTCCCTCCAAGAAGCTCTCTCCTGCCTCCTCAGGTTTTTGACTACTTCCCTCACTGAACACAAAGAGTTGTAGTTACAGGTTTACAACATGACTCCGCCACTAGAATCTAAGCTCTTCTGAGGGCAGGAACTAAATTTTTGCTTTTGTAAATCCTAAGGTCTAGCAGAATACTTTTCACAGAGTAAGGAACAGTGAATAAATGGATGATCGGATAGACAGATGGGTGGATAAATGGACAGATGAATAGGTAGATGGATGGATGTGTGGATGGATGGATGAACGGATGGGTAGATAGATGGAGGGATGGATGGATGGACCGAAAAGTGGTTGAATGGATGGAAAATTTGGTAGACATGCTTCAAGAACTACCAACAGTTGATCTCTCTCTCAGCTGTCTCAGAATATTGTGCTAAAATTATTCCCTTGTCTTCAGCTCACATTAATCAGTGATCTGTACGATAAGCTTAGGAGGACTGATGGACTTTTAGCAAAAGGTTAGTTCACTCAACTTCTCACCTAAAATATGGTCTTGGGAGATTCCAGCCTGCATTTGCTCCCCCTCAGGGGAGTCTGCAGCAGGTTGGGTACCTGTCCCAGTTGGGAGTTACGGTATCTGTCCCATTTTTTAAAAATTAATTAATTAATTAATTTAATTTTGGCTGCTTTGGGTCTTTGTTGCTGCGTGCAGACTTTCTCTAGTTGCAGTGCGCGGGCTTCTCATTGTGGTGGCTTCTCTTGTTGCAGAGCACAGGCTCCAGACGCACGGGCTTCAGTAGTTGTGGCACGTGTGGGTTTAGTTGCTCCACAGCATGTGGGATCTTCCCGGATCAGGGCTCAAACCTGTGTCCCCTGCATTGGCAGGTAGATTCTTAACCACTGTGCCACCAGGGAAGTCCCTCTGCCCCATTTTTTAAACTCCCATGGAAGATCTACCATGGAAAACCTGACCAAATACATCATGGCCTTGGGGATCAGAAAGGGCTTCTCAGCATCCTTTATGAATCTCTCAGGCGGTGGAAGAAAATTACCCCCTCTTGCTAAGATGGAACATGGTATTTAACAACGGTTGCTGGATCGGAAACCAGGACCTCTGCTCTTGGCCTGGTTCTGCCACTAATTTGCTTCGGGGTTTGGGACCAGTCACTTCACCTCACTAGACCTCAGCCTCTTTGTGAAAAAAATGGGGACTGTGTGAATGTCAAGGTCCCGTTCAGCTCTACAGGGTGTGATTGTACGTTCAGCAGGGCCAGCAGGCTCCGGAGGGAGACACGATGCCTGGACCAGGCCCTCAACCTCGTCCTTCACGACTTTGGGGGCTCTATCAGCCCTCCTGGCCTGCCCACAGTCTGCCCGAGGACGCCCCCAGCGGGGAGGACACAGCCAAGGTGGACACTGTTTAGAACAGTGGTTACTAGTACAGAGCTCAGCTCCACCATCTATAGTGCTGCAGCCTCGGGCAAGTTTCTTAATCCATCTGTGCCTCACTTTCCTCGTGTGTGAGATGGGCTAATGAAAGGATCCCCCCACCCCCAAAGCAGGTAGAAGATGAAAGACGCAGCACACATGAAGTGCGTCACAAAGAGTGAGGGCTGGAGGGATGTGAGCTGTTGTCATGGAGTCTCTGGGAGGTGGTGGTGGAAGCCACGGCTCCTGGCCTTCCAACCTGGGTCCTCCCTGAGGGCTCAACCCCAGGATGCTGAGGTCCGTGGATTCTGGTTTCTAAAGGTGCATTCGCCTACGCACTGCTGGCATGAAATTGGGCCGAGGACGGAGCCCTACTGACTTGAATGAAACCCTCGTCTGGATAAAGGGAGCCCAGCTCTGAAAGCCGGTCATTAGGAGGTGGTAGAGCAGGGCTTCTGGCTGCCCAGGCGCCTCTTTCTCTATTTCCTCCTTCTGTCCTTGTAGCCCTGTGGGGCTCTGACCACCGACCGGGAGATGGCCGCCCTCTCCCTGCCTGGTGATCATTCAAAAGTGCAGCAGAGCTAGAGCCTCCTGGGCCCAGGAGGTTGCCCCATGCCTGATCATTTCAAGAATAGCTTTGTCTCCCAGCAGCAACCTTTCAGCTGCCAGGCCCCTGCAAGCACCCGAGTAACAGAGCAGCAAAGTGGGCCATCACCCACAGAGAAAGTAACAAATGTGGCTGTCCCTGGCAGGCCAGAAAAGGAGCCCTGAGTTGGAATTGCAGTCTGTTCGGGTACCACACGCTGGGGGCTGAGACAATACACATGTGTTGTCCCACAGGTCTGAAGGCTGGGAGGTTGAGGTCAAGGTGTCAGCAGGGTTGCTGCCTCCGGAGGGCTGTGAGTGAGAAGTTGCTCCAGGCCTCTCCTTTAGCTTCTGGTGCTTTCCAGGCACTCTTCACTGTTCCTTGGCCTGGAGATGCGTAAGCCCCATCTCTGCCTGCATCTTGACATGGCCTTCTCGCCATGTGCGTGTCTGCATCATAATTTCCCCCTTTTATAAAGACACAGTCATTGGATTTGGGGTCACTTTGCTGCAGTGCGACCTCATCGTAACTAATTACATCTGCAATGACCCTGTGTCCAAATGTTGGTCACATTCTGAGGTTACTGGGTGTTAGGACTTCAACATGTGAATTTTGGGGGGACAGAAACAATTTAACCCATAACAGCTGGTTTTTCCATAGGGAGAGGGCAGTATTGGGTCCACATATGCCTGTGTTTCAAAGCTGGTGGGAGACCATCACGGAGTGTTTCCTAGGCCCCTGTGTAGAAAGGAGCTTGGAGGTCAAGATGATTTAGCCTCTGCTGATGCGTCACCGCTCTGACACCCATGCTGGTGACTGTCCGTTCTGAGTGTGAATACCTCTAGCAAGGGGAACTTACTCCTACCTTACCCCTCCTTGGGCCGCTCTTAAATAGAGCTGAAATCTTTCTCAGTAGCTCCATCCCATTTATCCCTTGTCTACAGCTAACATTAATCAGTGAACAGTACAATAAACACAGGAGGACCGATGGACTTTTAGCTCTCGTCACTGTAACCCAGACCAAGCCGAGTGTGGCACCAGGCCCTGCGGGTGGGAAAGGTGCCCCGGGCTGGCACTGGAAGATCCCGAAGGGATCCTGTCTTTGTGATCCACTCCAAGAACTTGTTGGATGAGCTCGGACCAGTCATCTGGCCTTGACAACATGGGACATTGTAAGTAGTCAATCAAATAAGGCATGTGAGGGAGGAGGGGCCCATAGTGGACTCTCAGAGGAGTGAGGTGAGCAGAGGCAGAGCCTGGAGGGAGGGCTCACAGGCTCCCACCACCCAGCTGGGTGACCATGGGGAGGTTACTCACCCTCTCTGGGCTCCCGAGTCCTGGGTGTAGGCATAGCAGCACCTGGCCGAGGGGTTCTTGAGGATGATGCATGGTGTGGCCAGCACTGGAAGGGGTGTGGGCAGGAAGCAGGAGGCCCAAGTTGGGGTCCTCTCCCAGACGCTGGGCCAAGTCACCAGATCCACTCGTGTCCCTCTTTCCTCCTCAAAGTGGAGTTGATGAGAGCTGGGTCTGAATCGAGCAAACACTTGAGGTGTGATCTGAAAACGAGAAACTGCTATTCAATGCGTTATTATCCCATTGGATTCCACACCTCGGGAGGTGAAAGTCCTTCTCCATGCTCTGTGCGTCGGCTCCCCAGCCCACTGTATCTCCACTGAAGAAGGGGGAAGGGCAGGCGGAGGTCAAGGGTCATGAGGGAAGGACGGGAAGGCAGTCAGGCGAGTCCCTTGCATTCTGCTCCCCCAGCCTGAGCTCCCAGGATGAGTCCATCGCCCAGCTCACTGGTCTCTGCGGGGCTCTGTCCTGCTCTGGCTCTGCACGCTCCAAGCTCAGAGAGCCCTGGACCATAGCCTTCCCCCAGGCTCTCCATCCTCTCCCCATCCACCTCCACGGGGAAACTGCCTCCCAATGGCTGCTTCCCGCTTGGCCGGCCGTGAATGCACCACCATGTAACACTGGAGCTGAAAGACCAGTTTCTCACTTGAGATCTCTGCAGCTGGGCAGAGTTGGGCCCAAAAAAAAAAAAAAAATTTGTTTTTAATCAGTATTAGCTTTGCAACTTTCTTACAGTAAATTTGCTTTAAATTAAGATATTAAATCATTTACAAGGTCCCTCCAGAAATGATATACTATCTATTCTTCCATGGAAGGCAAGCAGTTTGAAAGACTTTTTTTAAAGAAAGGATAAAAGAACAATATAATATGCCAGAAGAGAAGGCTAAAAACCATATTTTTCTAGAAAAACAAGAGATATTCTCGTTATAGTGTCTGGCTAATGGATATCAAAACCTTTTCAGGAAAATCTATGGCGATGACAAGGCTTCCCTTCGTTTGAGAGCTGTTAACTCTGGGAGGAGGGTGGCTCACAGAGAGCGGAGATGGCTGGGACCATCAAGTCTGCCCCACCAACTCTTGCATTTCTCCTGAAGAAGAGACTGCGGTCCAAGTGGTAACTGATGTATGTTTATTGAGCACCTCCTATCTCCCAGGTCTTTTACCTGAATTACCTCAGTTCTCTAACAGTTCTGCATGGAGACATTAGCATCCCCACTCTAGAGAGACAGAAGCCGCGACGCAGAGCACAACACAGACACTGTAGTGTTCCCCGGGCCTTGCCCCTTCCGTACCAGCAATGCATGCATCACAGACAGAGCTTAGGGCGGCCTTTCTCCCAAGCTTGTGCTCCGGTGCTCCAGGAGGCTTGGGCCAAGCCTGCCTCCATCTGGAAGGCAACAAGAGCTTGGGTATGAGCAGTGGTGGGAGCACAAAAGAAAAGACGAAGAGGGGGCTGACAGGAGGGCCGGGGTCATCCTCTGGGAGTGCCCCCCCCCCGCCCTTGCTGTGATCACAGGAGAGAGGCTGGAGGACAATCTTTGTGAGGCCTCCCTGAGAGGCCCGCAAGGCTCCAGGGAAGCGTCGGGCTCCACGGACCAAAGGCATCATTCTCCTCAGGTGTCAACCCTCCTTGAAACTCTGTGGCTCCCCAAGGGTGATGGTCACTCTCCCGGGCTGTATTTAGGCCTCCACCATCTCCTTTGGAGACAGCATTATAATTTGATCACGTTCTCTCTCTCCCGCGGACTGTGGCCTCTTCACAGTGCCCCACAAATGTCGACCTAATAAGGGACCCCTGCCCCCATCCACCCTACCCCAATAAGGGAGGAAGGAAAAGGCCTCGAATCTATTGCAGAAGGAGGTGCCTGGACAGAATGTACAGCAAGGACTGGCAAAATACCTTGAACGTTTCAGCCGTGGGGCAGGAAGCAGCAGCCCCAGGGCCCTGTCTAGTCCCCGTGAGGATTCTGCCCTTCTTCGTGACACTGGGCAGGTCACTTCCCCTCTTTGGGGTTCACCCACTCGTCTTTAACAAGGGCTGAGCACCTCCAGGCACTTTCAGGGTAGCCAAGAAAACCAAGAGGACAGATGCCTGAAGATCAAATATTTTAGAATCTACAGGATTCTTACAAATATACGGCGTTGTCAACGGTACCTAGTTATTTGGAGATGAGACCAGGCATATGGACTGACTGCTCTATATTTTTTAAAAATTAAATAATTAATTTACACTCTGCCTTGTTCCAGAAAGTATTACAACTGGGCGGCTAAAAGTTTCCGTTAACTTCTTTTCTGTATCCCCAAAGTAACTCATTTTTATTGTAGAAAATTTAGAAAACACAGATTTTAAAAATGCTAGCCATCATCTGCCCCCAACTGTATCCATTTTAGTATTTATTCTTCTGGGCTTTTATTCTGTGCATCGAGACACTTTTAAATATTTACTTAACGAAAACAGGATCTTACCAGATGATTGTTTTTGAACTTGTTTTGAACTTTCTCATAAATTGGGAATATCTAACCACATCAATAAATAGAAATTTGCAATTATGGTTTTGAGTAGTTCCTCGTATTCCATTATAAGACTGTGCATACATTTGAAACAAATCGTTGATTGTTTTATCTACTGTTTTTTCTAGTTTTTCATTACTGTAAGTATTAATAGTAGATTAAATATCTTTATGCAGAGTGTGGATAAAGATCTAAAGATAAGAAGCATGGTTCCCTTGGCCTGGTGGAGGGCCCTGTGGATGGGAGTTGAACTAAGTATTTTTGAGAGACGCTCTTCCCAAAAGAACCACATAGACCAACGAGGTACTGCAGCAAGGGTGCTAACCTTCCAGAGGGACCAACCAGTGTCTTCATTCCCAAGCAAGTTGGTCACCACTCACTACTGAGAGGTAGTAAAATCTATTGCTTCTGCTATACTACTGGGAAACGTCTAGCCAAATCTTTTTTTTTTCCAGACAAAGAGTTTTAGAATGTAATTTGTCTATAATTTGACAAATTTGTGGATTTTTTTCATCTTGTAGCAGTTTTTATTTTTATATTTTTTTATCTTTTGATTCCCTTGCTGGCTCCTGGCTCAGCCCTCTCCCACCACAGAACACTTTAGCGATGACCTTCACCTTTATACTGCTAAGGATGAGTCTGATAGCCTCTCCTTCCCTGATGTCCCAAGGACTAAGGTCCATCTCCTGCATGGACCTTTTAACATATTTTCTCTTGGCTTGAGGGAGATGTCTGACAATTCTCTCGTAAGAAATGCAGCCTCTCAAAAAAAAAAAAATAAAGATCTAAAGATAAATGACATAGTGAAAAGAAACCATGGTTTCTCCCACTGCATTCCCTTGTCTAGTTCAGATTAGAAAATAAAAAGAGTAAAATCATAAAAAAGGTTCAGCAAGATTCTGATTTATCTAAGATGATACTCCTCCGGTCCTTTTTTGAATATCAAATATATAAGTCTTTCCTTTTTTATTTTTATTGAAGTAAAGTTGATGTATAATATTACATAAGTTACAGGTGTACAATATAGTGATTCACAATTTTTAAAGGTTATACTCCTTTTACAGTTATTATAAAATACTGGTTGTATTCCCCATGTTGTACAATATATCCTTGTAGCTTATATTGTACGTAATAGTTTGTACCTCTTTACCACCTACCCCTATATTGTCCCTCCCCACTTCCCTCTCTCCTACCCCTTTTTATTTTAAAAGAAAAAGCTTTCTTTGCTCTGCTGATGCCTAGGCACGTGTTTAACTTTGTGCTTTTGCACCAGCAGTTCTTAGAATGACTTCCCCAAAGGAGATGAATCTTTGCAAGACTGTGAAGACTTAATACTTAATTGTCTTCCAGAAACATGTTACCAGTTGATATTTTTTGGAGATGAACCTATTTCTCCATACCTTCTTTGCTAATTTTTTAGGCCAAAAGTGGCTTTGTTTTCGTGTGCATTCTATTGACTAAGGAGGTTGAATGCTTTTTTTCATATCGGCTGTGTGCACTTATTGTAAGAATGGTTAGTTCTTACTTTATCTCATCTATTTTATACTGAACTATTTACCTCTTTCTTTTTTCTGTCAGTATAGCTTTGTATTTTAAGATCTTAAATCCTATGTATGTCACATGTGTCATAGCTCTTTTCCCAGATGTAATTTGCCTTTCAAGTTTCTTCGTTTTTTAGATTTATAAGACTAAAATATTTTTTTTATAATCGTTTCTCCCAGCATGTTACTTTATTGATATTTCCTTTGGTGTTATGCTTAGAATGCTTTTCCTACTACAAGTTTACATAAAATTTTACCTCTTTTTCCTTCTGGTACCTTTACATTTTAAAAAAAATATATAAGCCATGTGCAAGTTATTACCATGGATGTTACGAGGAGGAAATCCAGCTTGATTTTTTCCAAATGGTTAGCCAGTTATTCCAAAAAGATGTATCGACTGGTTCATTCTTCCCCACTTAATTGTAATTCCATCTCTATCATATCTGATTATTTATTATAAGTAGAGCTCTTTCTTTACTTTTCATTCTGTTCTTTATCTGTTTGTTCCTAAGATAGTATCATTCTGTTTATATTTTTGTCACTTAAAAAAATATGTTTTAATATCCGGTAAAATCAATGCTCCTCCTTTAAAAAAAAAAAAAAAAAAAAAAACTCGACCGGTTTCACCCATTCTGCCAGTTCAACTTTAAAATCATTGTCAAGTTCCAAAAATAATTTCATTGGGACAGAGACCGGAATTCTAATGAATGTATATAGTTAGTTTGGGATGAATAAATGTGTTTACGATGTTAAGCTTTCCCAATTCTATTTTTTCTAGTAAGTTTTAAAAAACGTATTCAGTAAAGTTTGTAGTTTTCTGACTTCAGATCCTATATACCACTTGTTTCCTCAGTATTTTATATTTTTGTTGCTACTGTGAGCAACTTTTCTCTCTCTCTCTCTTCCTTCATGGTTTCTTAACAACCACACAATGTTGTTAGTCGGGTCTCCAAGAAGGCAGGGGCTTGGGGCTCAGTGCCTGCAGGCCATCTGAGATCATCTTTTCCCTCATTAATGTCAAAGCTGAGAGTTCTGGTGGAAGGTTCTTCATGGACTTAAATTGGTTGGGAGCTTCTGGGAATTCATAGAACACTCTTTCAGAATCTCTCACTACCCCTAGATGTGATAAAGCAAAATACAGCTCTCCTGGACATTTTCATTTGCTCCTGTCTCCAGGCAGTGTGCATTCAATTTTCTCTTCAGATGCTTCTGAAAGGGAAATCCAGACACCTCAACCTCACTCTGGGATGTCCAGACTGAGGGGTCCTTGATGGTCTGTTTCACTCTTCCGTGCATCTGTCACTCCTAGAACAGTGATGGGCACAAAATTAGGACTCATAACATGAATAGTTGACTTGGACCACTTGGAAACAAGACTATATCCAATGGTCCTCAAGTCTGGCTGAATATTAGAATAATCTAGGGAATTTTAAAAACTACTGATGCCTAAGCCCTAGCCTTGGAAAGGCTGGTTCAGCATCAGGGATTGGCCATCAGTATATTTTAACTCCCTCCTCCTGCCCCAGGGGACTCTAATGCACAGCCAGGGCTTAAAACCACTGCTTTAAATTATGCCCAAATTATTCATCAAATTCTCATTTACAAGCAGCAGAAACAAACTATGTATAATTTATGCAAAAAAATGAATTTATTTAAACAATATTTAAATAAATATCTTTGGCCTTTGGGTAGGCCGAAGAACAGTACATATGTCCCACAGCATACTATAGACTGGTACCGTGATAACAGTATTGCCCACGGCTGCACACGTATACCCAGGGGCAGATCTGGATTTTGAGGGGCTGGTCTCTAACAAAACATCATGAACAGGAAATTAGGCACAAAAGTAAATATTTAGAATGAGAGAAAATAAATCACAAAAATTAAATATTTAAAAACCTGATAAATACCATAAACATCACAAAATCTAGAATATTACATAATAGTTTAATTATTTGCCTGACACACTTCACATTACATTTTTCCATTTCAATCTTGGGCTATGTAAGGATAGGGTTATAAAATGTAATTTATAATATTTTCTATAGAGAGAATAGATAATTCAGTCTTTCTTTTAGCATGGTTGATCCAAATTTCTTTTCTAAGCAACTTTTAAAATATAGAAGAGTTTTAGATTTGCAGCAAATGTGAGGATAGTGAAAAGAGTTCCTGTATACTCCTTATCCATTTTTCTCTATCATCTATTTGTTATGAATGAATCAATACTGAAACATCATTATTAAATAACTCCACACTTTATCTGAATTTCATGAGTTCTTCCCTAAGCTCTCTTTTCTGTTCCAGGATAACACATCATATTCATTTAGTCACCATGTCTCCTTAGGCTCCTCTGGGCTACGATAGTTTCTCAGACTCTCCTTTTTGGTAACCTGGACAGTTTTGAGTTTTATAGGTATTTTGTAGAATGTCTCTCAATTTGGGTTTGTCTGTTTTTCTCATGGTTTGATAGAGATTCTAGGTTTGGGAGAGGAAGACCACACAGACAAAGAACCACTTTCATCCCATCTCAGCCCACCTGGCTGAGATCCAAAGTTGTTTCATATTTTTTATAATTTAGAAAAGTTTCTTTCAGCTTCATACTCATTATTGGCAACGTCGTGTAAAGTTGTTGGACTGTTGTCAGACTTGGGAAAACCTCTATCAAGTTTCATTTGTGATCCTGAAGGTTTAGAAGGATTTCCCATAGACGAGCTTCTGGCTCTGTGCATTTGTATCTTATTTCTCCTCTGCTCTCCACATAGTTCAGGACCTGGCAGTCAGGACGTATCCTTTTGCAATACAAATTCTGTCCCTGCACCTTCATGACCAGAGGCTGGGTGAATTGGCACAGTGAGAGGTTGAAATGTTCCTGGCAGCCATTCTGACCTCAGGATGGATAGCAAAGACTATGGAAATAATCATGAACGACATAAACGTGTCACACTAAGCCCAAACTACCTGTACCCTAACTCAGCTTCCCCCTAATTAGCTTGTCCCCCCAAAGTGCTGCAGCCACACCAACACCACATAGTCCAAAAGGAAGTGTGACAAAGGGTTAGTTGGAGAGGAAAGAGTCTTGACCAATTGCAGTTAAAATATCTGGCTTCTGCAGATTTTACAAAAATGTGTCAACACGTTGCTGGAACCCGCTTCCAGGCTTTGGAAGAAGCTCATTCAAGTGAGGAGGCCTGAAGGTAAAGACTCATTGGATTCGCTGTTAATCTGGCTTTGCAAATGCCTCAGTGGGCACTGCTGACCCCGTTGTCCATGGACCCCAAATGCAGCAGTTTGAACCACTAGCCTCACTGTCTCTGAAAATGAGATGAGAAGATTCTCCCCTGTGCTTGCTCTGGAATGTCACCTCCTTCCAAGTCACACTTTGGGCAGGTGTTTTTGATTGGCTGAGCCTAGATCATATGACTTCGCCCCAGCTATGGGGAAGGCTGGGGATGTATCTGTTAATTTGAGCTTATGGAGGCAGGGACAAGCTCTTCTGGTGTGGGATCCCCCAAACTAAAGAGGAAGTTTCATCACTCATATTTGCATAAAGAAACATAAAATGATACAAACGTAGTTACCTCTGGGGGCAGGGTATATACAGGAAGATGAAGAGCATGACTTCTCAATGTGTACATTTGCATGTCATTTTGAGTTTTAAAACACTTGCATATATTATCTAGTCAAAAATAAAAATTTTTAAAGGGTAATATAATCATATTACCAAATGTCACAAATCTAGGTAACTTCTTTCTTTAATCAACATTCTCAACAGGGATTAAAAACACAGCTCTACAAAGTGCACCACATTTAAATCTGTGTGATTTAATGCCACCAAATCCATCAGTCTGATCTGTTACCTCCTTTCTTTGCCTATTTTGGATCCCCTCCAAATAACTCATTTTCACAAAAGCATCATGAATTGGCAGTGATTACCCTCACTAGGGAGGGGGAGAATTGTGTGGATTTCCCATACAGTGCAGTATAATATGACTTGGTTTTCTTGTTAGCAGATTTCAGACGAGTTTCTCACACACAAAGAAACCCTATCAGAATCAAATACCACACTGGGTCCTGAGATAGAATGAAACAGTGAAATGATTCTGAAGATTTGCTCATTGCCCAGAGATGAATCCTTAGGGCTTATGAAGTTGGGGGGTGGGATGGGGGAAAATCACCATTCAAGGAGAAAAGTGGAAGTTTCCAGAAAGTGCCCTCTAAGGCAATCTTTGTCCATCAGATCAGGATTCCTCTTGGAGAAGAGAAAGCCCTTGATGGGGAGGAGCCCTGGAAGGAGAGGACACAGCCAAGGTGATATTCAGAATTAGCAGCTTGTAGGGGACAAACCTGACCAATCAGAATGTACTCCAGCCATTACTTCAGTACCAGGTGTACAGCTGATTTCCTCAGCTTTTCCCCTAATCATTCACACCAGTAGTTTCCTTCTCTTGGTCACCAGGGATTCTAGAGCTTCTCCAAAGCTCAGAAACCCATGGGTATTCAGGAAGAGGAGGTAGAGAGACAACTAGATCCTAACTACTACCTTTCATGGAGCAGTCAGATGTCACCATCACATAATCCATGCAAACCCTGGACAAATAAGAGAATGCACACTTTACACTCAGTGGGTGTTCAATAAATGTTTGACTTAGGGTGGAACATAAGCTCCTTTTGAGTGAGCTTTATGGTGATATCCCTGGAACTGAATCCATTGACAGGTACCTAGGAGGTGTTCAATAAATATTAAGGATAAGTTGATTAAGTGAACGCGTTGGCTACAGGCTCTGCCAAAGTCTTTCTATAAGGATCCTCCATCTGATTTTTAGAAATGCTTCATGCTTGGTAATCCCATTCCAGTCCAACATGACTTAGTCTAAGAAATGGTGGAGAAGCTTGGTTTTAGATTGTCTCTTCACCTGGCAGGACAGGCATGGGAACAGACTCTACTATTCATGAGCTTGTGAAGAATCTTCTTCAGGAAGCTTGTATTCACCTGGGATCACTGCTGCTTCCCACCCCAAGGAGAAGGGAAGCTTGCCCTCTTTGGATTCCATTTGGAGCCTCGCATCTATGCCCATATCCAGGCCCCATGCCTGTCCATCAGCACAATTGGAGTGTCAATTATTCTGCATATAATTATCTGCTCTACAACCAGGTCAAGCTATAGAGAGATGGAAAATTTCAGGTGTCCCGATTAGTCATCACAACCAATGTGATTTGGTTGGTTTTTTTTTTAAGTTTTTCAGTTGGACCACTCCAGTTCTAGATTTTTTAATGAGAGACCCACCAAAGCATCATAGGATATAAGCACCCAATAAGAAAACGATCCTAGTATCTCAGCCCTGGATATGGCTCCCTTACTCATGTCTGCTCATCTTCCCTGCCCAGACTTTGGGGCTTTATTTTCTGTGATAACTCTGAGATTGCCCCTTGGATAAAAGGACAGTGCATTTCTATCTGATGTTCTGCCACAGATTTGATCTTTTGATGTGCCCTGGGCATAGGGCCACTAATCAAGAATGACCCTTGTGTGCAGTACAGGATTTACCTTCCCAAAGAAAAGTTTGGCCTTTGCCTCAGCTCCTGAAGTAGCTTCTAAGCCCTTGGAATGCCCTGCCTGATAAGAGTGTCTTTGTTTATCTGGAGGTCTTGGGCCAGGACAGAAAGTCTATGCTAACAGAGTGATTTATGGTGGGGGAACTTGGACCACATGGTATCAACTTGACTTTTGGAGAAGCTGGAGACAAAGGTCCACCATGCAGATCACCAACCATGTCTACATGACTGACCCCCAATAAAATCTCTGGACACCAATGCTTGAGTTCCCCTGCTTAATAATACTCCATGCATGTTGCTGCACATCATATTATATCATGGAGAAGTAGTTGTTCTTGGGACAACTTGCATCTGGTGACTCCTGGACCCTGCCCTATACTCTCTTTCCTTGGCTGATTTTAATCAGAATCCTTTTATCAATACTTTAATGAACTGGAGCCATGAGTATAATGACTTTTCTGAGCTCTGTGAACCCTTCTAACAAATTATTGAAACCAAAGGTGGTCTTTTTTAAAAATTTTATTTTATTGAAGTATAGATTTACAATGTTGTGTTAACGCTGAAGGTGGTCTTGTAAGTAGATAGGGTAGGGAGGGGTCCCTGGAGGAAAAGAACCAGGCATGGCTTTCTTGACATGAGAGAAGCCATTTTTAGCCTAAGCCATTTTGTGATCTAAGCCTGGCCACAATGCTTGTCCTTGAATAGGTCTCAGTAATTAATAATCTTAAGGGATTGGGATTGACATATATACACTAATATATATAAAATGGATAACTAATAAGAACCTGCTGAATAGAAAAATTAATTAAATAAAATAAAAAATAATAATCTTAAGGGAACAAAAAATTCAGGAACAAACAATTGTCATCATGTAAGATAATTAACAATAGCAAAGATAATAAATCAGTTGTAAAGACTCTCAGTTCTGTTTCAATGGCAAAGATTAGCCTGAAGCTCAAGCGCCACATCAACTGGAACCTAAGGGAGGATGACGACAACCTTTTCTGACCCTCATGACTTCCATCAAGTAAAGCTTGGACTCGGTCAACAGCCCAAGCCCCTTCATGAATATGCAGTGTACCCGTAGCTTAAAACTTCCCCAGTTTTGCTGTTTGGGGAGATACTGCTTTGGGAAAGATCCCTGGTGTTCTCCTTACTTGCAGCAAGTAATAAATCCTTCCTTCTCCTGATCTTTTACTTGGTTGTTTCTTTTAACTCAACACCCACCAAGAGGTGAACCTAGTTTTCGGGTAACAGTCTTGGCTCAAACTTGCAATTTGTGTCAGAATGAAAGTGGTCTTGAAGACCCCCAACTTATCTGTGACAAAATTGATGGTGGTCCTGAAATTTGCAACCCTAAAAGTGGAGCTCCACCTGGCCAAATTCCCATGAGAAGTAATCAGTATCTTCATCTTAGACCTTGGAGACATTCTAGTCTTACTCATGTCCAGGTTGACAGGTCTCTTCTCAGTCATGCCAGGTTGCTCACAGCAGCCGCTTTCCACCACTTTTGACCTCCTAGTTGCCCTTTGCAGCCTTCACTGCTTCATCCCCAAGCCAGGGTAAGCCATCCTTCTTTCTGCTTATCCTCTTGTAGAAAAGTCTCCCTTTTCCATATCACTGCTTTCTCTTACCAGGCACAAACCCAGGCTCATACCTATCCAAACAAGATCCTTCTTCTGACAGTCAATTACTGAACCATCCAAATTCACTGTATCTTCTGGGCTAGCACATGCATATCATACCAGCTTGCTGAAAATAATTTCCAATATACAGACACAGGAGATACAGTTAAAATAACCTGGAAAAGTCACTATTTACAACAAAGGTATATGTGGAGATCTTGATGTGAATGCAGAAAAGCAGGAGGTCTCTGGATTGACCAGAAAGAAATGACATGAGAATTGGAAAGGACAGTTCTGTATCTTGTATAAGGCAAACCCATCAAAATCGAGAAAGAAAATTAGATTTCCTATTCTATTTTTTCAATAGTGATCCAATTAATACTTGAGCTAAATGCCATCTATTATAGTATCATGTTTCTTTAAATCTCAGGTTAAATGTTGGAGAAGTGCAGTAAAAACACAATAATTTGGATCAACTGGCAAAGAATTCAATATGAGTTAATGAAAGTTAGAATTACAGAATATAATGGAAGAAACATATATTACTTCTAAGCACCTACATAGATATTTTTTTTAATGGTAACCAAGTAGAAGTCTTATGGGTCGATGGTAATAAGTAGACAATTTTCATATGCCATTTCACATTATTTTAATACAGACTGGTGTTACTTGAGTGCTTTAATAACATGGAAAGGAGTTTCCATTCTTAATCAGGTGAAATATTTTTCTTCCAAGGCATGTAAGTTGTTTGGTAAACTCTGTAAAAGAGTAATTCTTATCCCTCATGAAGATAAAATTGAGGAAAGAGGAGGGATGGGAAAGAGGGCTAAATTAATAAAGAATTACTTGATTTGAATGAGTTGGCATATTATAGATCTACAATATCAAGAGATGGCTTGCTTTCCACAAATCAAAGTAGATACATACTGAGAAATGTATGGTCCAAAAAGTACTATAATTCTTCATTTCTTTTATTTATGCATTTTTATTTTCACGCACTAATTCATTTAGTAAACATTTCTTCAACACCTTTCTCATTTCAGGCCTCATGTTCGGTTTTGATTGCTGTTTGATTCCTAGATGTGCAAAACACTATTTCTTCCTGTAATGAGTTTGCAGGTTTCAAATGACTACAGTGTGATAAATGGCTGTCTGGTGTGTTCTCAGAGAGCGCAGGGTAGGGGATACTCTCCTTCTTCCTAAGCACGACGCTACTTATTTCCCAGCCTTCTTTGTGGTCACATGTGGCCATATGACTCAGTTCTTGCAATGGAGTGTTGACAGAAGTCATGCTGTCTACAGCTGGGTCTAGGCCTTGAGAGATGGGCATGCCTCCTGCAGTCTTTCTTTCTCTTGGGACTGGGACAGAGTGGTCCAGCTTTGGCCACAGATGAGGACAATATCCTTGGGTCTAAAGGATAATGGAGCAATGACTTGATAACTTGGAAAAAATTGAGTCCCTGCCCACAAGCCTGGCACCCCTAAACGAACAGATGGAACAGAACTGCCCACAAACCTGGCATACTCACTTTGGAACTGTTACTTAAGGGAGAAAAAAAAAAACTAAACATTTAAAACCACTTTGTGATGGGGTCTTTTTCTTTATCTTTATTATGAAAAATATCAAACTTATAGCAAAGTTTAAAAAATTGTACAGTGGACAGCCATATGCCCACAGCTTGAATCTACCATTAACATTTTACTACACTTTAAAAAAAAATTACAAACCTATCCCTCTTTCCACCCAGCTATCCATCCATCAGACTTTCTCACTTTTTTGGACACAATTCAAAGTATATTGCAGATATCTGTATACTTTTCCTTAGTACACCGAAGACTGAGTTCACCTGAAGGACAAAGCAGAGATGGGCCTTCCAGGCAAAAGAAACATCATATATAAGGGCAATGAAACACTGCATACAAGTGGGAGGATGTAGCATTTTGAGAATTGCTATTGTCTCCATCCGCCTACAGCTTAGGGTAATGATGTGAGGGCAGACGAAGATGAGCATTCAAAGTTGACCAGGGTTCCAGTGCTTTGCTAAGCGCATTGGACTTGGTCCTCTAGACAGTGGGGAGCCATCAAAAGGCTTTAAGCAGGGAATTGACATAATTAGATTTGAATTTTAGAATGCACTTTAGAATATGGGTGGTGATGTAGAAAATTATATGGGAAAGAAACAGGAACTAAAAAGACCAAGTACGGAACAGGTGAAATAGTCCAGAGGCTTGAGGACCCAAACTAGGACAGTCACTGTGAAGACCAAGACCACAAATTGGGGAAACAAATCAGAGAGTCCTGATTCTGATTATTCCCACTTCCTGGACAAACTTCCATCTCTTCTGTATGTGCTCTGGTTAAGGAAATCTCCTCTATTAATTTTGTGAAAGGGACTGCCATTGTCTTCTACAATAACCTTTATTCCCTTCCATAGGAATAGAAGTTTCAGCTTGGTTAATCCAGCTAAAAAATGATGTTTCCCAGCCTCCCTTGCAGCTAAATATGACCAAATGTATGGTCAGGTTCAGGCCACTGGGATGTGAGCAGGTACAGAGTGTGCAACTTCTGGGGTGTTCCTGTAAAAGAAAACACGCCCGTGCTCCCTTCCTTCCTTGTCTCTTTCTCATGGGCTGGAATGTGAGGTGATGGAGAGCTATCCCTGACAAGTTGTTCAAGAAGACTCTATGGATGGGAAAGCAAGGAGGTGGAAAGGTCCTGAGTCCACACATAGTTGAGCTGTGACCCTGCACTACTTGTCTGGACTGTTTCATGAGATAGAAATAAATCTTTATCTCACTTGAGCCACTGTATTTGGGGGAATATTATTACTGGAATCCAGTGTGTAATAATGAGATAGTCCAGAGTCGCTGAAGAGATGGATTCTCCCCATGTAAGTTCTAATCTTGATGACTCCTTAAGTGCAAAATGCGGTTATGAGAATTGGTGGCAAGGGAGCTCCCTGGCGGTCCGGTGGTTAGGACTTGGCACTTTCACTACCATGGGCCTGGGTTCAATCCCTGGTCGGGGAACTAAGATCCTGAGAGCCACGTGGCACAGCCAAAAGAAAAAGGAGAGAGAGAGAATTGGTTCAAAGAATACAATCGTACAATCCTTGGAGTCAGAAAGACTGGGGTCTGAATACAAGCACGCCATTGGCTGGGTGGCCTCAAAAAACTATTTAACTTCTCCGGAACTTGCTTTATTGTCGTTACCTAATTGTTTTCTTCGGTAGAAGGGGAGAAATGGTCATGTTACTGTGAAAAGTAGTAAGTCTTTTTTCACTTGTCTTGTAAAAAGTCTGTGCCCAAGTGCCTGGCACGTGGTGGGCCTCCCACACGAGGGTTATTGTCATTATGAATAACTGGGGGGAAGAATGCCGAGACAGTGCCAACATTTGCTTTTCTCGCTGGCCCGCACCATACATGCTTTCTGAGTTTTTAAAAGACTTAGTTTTTTAAAGAGAAGTTTTCGGTTTACAACAAAATTGAGAAGGCGGTACAGAGATTTTCAATACACCCCTACTTCCACACATGCATATCCTCCTGCATTATAACGTCAGTCATCAAAAAAAATTTTTTTTTGAACCAGGGATGAACCTTCATTGAAACATCATAATCACCCAGAGTCTGTAGTTTACTTTAGGGTTAACTCTTGGTATCGTACATTCTATGCTTTAGACAAATGTATGATGTCACGTATCCATCATTATAATATCATACAAAGCATTTTCACTGCCCTAAAAATCATCAGTGCTTTGTCTAGTCGCTCCCCGTTCCCCCACACCAAGGGCCACTACTGACCTTTTTGAATTTTCTCTATAATTTTGCCTTTACTAAATGTCATATAGGTGAAATCACACAGTACGTATTTCAGATTGGTTGCTCCAGTATGACCTCATCTTAACTAATTTCATCTGCAATGACCCTATTTCCGAATAAGGTCAAATTCTGAGGTCAACACATCTTTTGGGTGGCGGAACGGGTAGGGGTGGAGGCAGAGGGAGGAATTCAGTTTAACGAAACACCTGGGATGAGAAGGTGCTTGAATTAGAAATGCCTGGGCCCCTAAACTGAGCTGCGGGCGGGAGCTTCCCTCCTTCCTCCCTCCCTCCTTCCGTCTTTCCTCCCTTTCCTTCCCCTCCCACGCCTTCTCTTGCTTCTTCCCCTCCCTCTCTCCTGTCCCCTCTGTCCCTTCTTCCCATTCCCCTCCCCCCACCCCTCCCCTCCTCCATCTGTCCATCTGTCCGTCTCCTTAAGAGGCCCCAGTGAGATTCACAGATCAGGAATGTCAGGCTGCCCACAATGGCAGCGGCCCGAAGCAGCTCCCAGACAGCTCCCCAGCCCTAGGGAAGGGGAGGAGGCCAGGCTCATCTGCACGTCCTTCTGCTTTGCAAACCTTGTCTCTGCTGCCATTTTTAGCAGCGGCTTAACTCACAGGGACACTGCCCGGGCCCTCACGCTGTCATCCCAGACCTGCAGGCGATGTCGCACTCTCCCTCCCTGCTGTCACGGGACACCCGCTGCCCCGCTGACAGCCAGCCCTCTTTCCTGACATTGTGAGGCATCTGCCTGGACAGCCGAGGAGAGTGCTGCAGTTTCCATGGAAACCTGAGTGCCTGTGGGGACTGTAATGGGACTCTGACCACTGGAAAGGCCCTGAAGGAGATGCCAAGAGTTTAGGGACAGCGGTCAGCCAGCTTGCTTCTCTGGCGAAGAATTACAAAACCTGGCTACCCGCTTGAAGTGAGGATGAGGGGCTATGTAAGAAGGACAAATACAAACTAGCCTTTAAATGGATTCTCTTGCCAGTTGCACGAGGCTTTTGTTTGGCTATCCGTGGGGGCTTGGGGTTCTACCTGAAGGAAGAGAGGGATGGAGAAAGACACGAAGGAGAGGAAGGTGCCTTGTTTCTCTGTAGGGAGAGAGGTGCAGGGAAGAAGCAGGAGGCTCGGTTTTGATGAGAGGCATGTTGAATCTTGCAGCCCCAGCAGTACCACCCGGAGTCCGGGAGATGCAGTGGAGGAGGGGGTCCCATCTCAAGTTCTGTCTTCCCCTCAGTTTTTCCCAGGATCATGGTGCAGCTCAGGACCTCTGAAAGCTTAGCTGTCCTGAATGGAGGACTTTGGGACCGGACAACATGTGGCCAATGGGCCAGTTCACCAAGAGCATCTCCCTTCTGGATCTGCTACACTAGTGAGTGGCTGTGCAGCCCTTGGAGGTGCCAAAGAGAGGTTCCAAGGCTGAAGACGATGAATGAAGTCTTTTAACTTTGAGAAATAGTCACAATTGTAGTTATTAGCTATAGCATCCTATTCAGAGATTTTTGACAACATACAATTTTTGTATTGACTCATAGGGGTGTATATCATTTACTGTTTACTGAGCATGGTTCCCCAGGATCTACCCTCCCTTCCTCTTGGTAGGTACAGAACTGTCCAGCTGGACTACATTTCCCACCTTCCCCTGCAGCCAGCCATGCCCACGTGACTAAGTTCCAGAAAATGGGATGCTGTGGAAGTGAGACGTGCCCTCCCAGGGTCCTGCCCTTCAGGGAAGCTGCTTGCCCTCCAAACCTCTTACCCGGCCTGGAAGGCAGACTTAGGGATAGTGGACCAGGTCCAATGAGGGTGAGACCACAGGTAGCAGTGGAGCAGCAAGAAGGAAGGAACCTGGTAGCAGTGGAGCAGCAAGAAGGAAGGAACCTGGTAGCAGTGGAGCAGCAAGAAGGAAGGAACCTGGATCCCTGGCAGACCCAGTGGATCAGAACTGCTGCACTCTCCCCCCCTTGGACTGCCCTGGATAGCTCGAACCTCAGATGAGAGGAACACGAGCCTTCTCTCTTATCTAAGTTGCTCCTACTTTCATCTCTGTTAAAGCAGCTGAACAAATACATCCTAACTGCATCAATAAGTAATTTGCTTTTCATCATGCACACTTATTGGTGTTCGGAAAACATGAGAGTTAAACTTGAACCTTCCCTTTCCTGTTGAAATGACTGCACACATCACCTGTTTTTGCCTGTTAATCAACACTATCCACCACTTTCACCCAGAGGGCTTCTTATCTCAGGAAGTTGGCCCAGAACCCTTTAGAAAATATTCAGGTTCTCAAAGAGCCCATGGAAAGGTCAAATCGTATGGTTCCACTCCAAAGAGGGAACCTCGGTTTTAGCAGTTGAAGGAAACCCCGGGGGGCCCCATGACCTTATATTCCAGATCTTGATGACAATTTTAATTTAAAAGATTTGGTCCAGTTCACATAAATGCATCTGTAAGTGTGTGCCCTGTGGGTTTTGTGAAGAAATGTGGTCATAATCCCTTCGGGCCCCTCAGCTGAATGCCATCCTTTGATGTTATTTTGCCTTTTCACCCTCTGACTGTCAACCCCAGAGGGTATGAACTCAGAAGACCGAGCCAGTCACCCTGACCTGCTGTCCCCTCTGATTTACTTTTTCTATTCTGACTTGAACTGAACTGTACTTATCTGTAGAGAAGTGCTTTTTTTTTTAAAAGAAATTAAGCTCCTTTAGAGATTAAAGTTTGGCTCCCTCAGCTTCCTTACAAACTCACAGTATTAAAACTGGGTCATAGAAAAATAGTTGCTCCATTTTCTAACCAGATAATAGCTCTGGGCAGTGCCAGATTCTCCTCCTCTGGGCCTGCCTTCTTCATGGGCCTCTTTGCAACCTCCCTTCCTCCCTGGGCCAAGGGCACTCACCCTTGTCACTTACCAGCTGATGCTGCACTGTACCCTTTTCTTTGCCATCGCTAATTGGCCTTCAGGGTGCCCTCTCTGCTCCCCCTTCCCTTTCACACACCTCCCTCCTCCCCCCAGGATGCATTTTGATCAGGGGCAAGGACACTTTACTGGGTCATGGTGCTAAGAGTAGAATTTTTGGTCTGTCCTCAAGGGTTTAATGCTCTGAGACTGTCGTAGATGGTGTTATTATTCAAAACCATGTGCTGGCCCTTCCTGAAGGAGGTGATACTCTGCTGTCCCCCTCCCAACCCCCAGCATCAGGCTTGACCATGTGACTTGCTCTCCCTAACAAAGTCATGTGACATGCATCCTGTCCAGGCAGAAGCTTTAAGAACCAGACCATGGTTTGCTGTATGTTTTTTCCCTCTTCCACAAACTGGACAACGGGCCAGAAAAAGGCTGCTTCATCAGCCTAGATCCCAAAGAAGATGACATGAAGCTGGGTGTAGTCTACCCGTGATGGACATGTAACTTATGCAAGAAATAAACTTCTGTGGCTGTAAGTCACTGTGGGTTGGGGACTGTTGTTACCGCAGCACACGTAGCCTTTTCTGAGTGTTTCAGAACATATGTGGAAATGGGCTTAGACCTCTTTCTGTGAAGCTGTGGTTAGGTTTGGACTGGGCACACCAGCACACTGCTTCATCAGGAGAGGATGTTGTGGAGAGATTAAATCTACCTCTGCTCGAGGCCTTAGAAAGCATTTTTCTTTCCCCTTGTTCAAGACTTGTTGTGACCTTGATGTCATCTGTTCCCATACGTTCCCTCATTTTCATCCCTGGTCCATCTCAAGGCAGGACATAACCTCTCTTCCTGAGCCCCAGCAAGAGACCATTACACAAAAAGAACTAGAGAGCGATGTTGCTTTTACTGAAGATTTCATAGGGAGGATAGAGAGGTTTTCATCACACATTTTAATGCAAACGGCCTGTTCATGCTCTACGTGATACAGTCCATTCTGGAGCCAAAACTGTTGAGTTAAAATACTGGCTCTTCCACTTACTGTGTGACCTTGGGCAAGTTACTTAAATTCTATGAATTTTCTCTTCTGTGGACAAAACATTCCCGTGCACTAGGGTTTGTGAAATAAAGTTCATATGTTATGGCAAGACAAGAAAAATTTAAACATAAGTTCTTCTCTGCCCTCTGGCCTCCTCTCTCTCCCCTACTGTGCCTTGTGTATCTGTCTTATGCGTTGACCAGCCCGCCCCCATTGGCAGAAATACCTGCTCAACCAGAAAGAGCAACATTCTCCTAGCATCAAAAGACAACTCCTTAAAAGATAACATTCCTTCCTGATCTCGTAAGGGGTCACGACGGTGCTTAGATCTGGATTGTATAAACTGTCAATTATACGTCATTGAATGTACAGCCCTCCATCCCCAAAAAACTTTGGAAGCTCTGAGAACTGTTCTGCCTGTTAGAAGTCAAAACACAGTTATCTGAGATGCTCTTCTTCCCGGGTTATAATCCTCAAATTTGGCTCGAATAAAAGTTTCCACTTCTTTCCTAGATTGACGATTGATTAATTTTCATCGACAGGTTGCTATTATCGGTCTCTGAAAAGTATGAAAGTTTGACCTGACCTGACCTCTTCCTGTTGACAGCCTGTTCACCCTTTACCTGTCTTTTCCTGGTAATCTGAGATATCTATGTAAAATGAGGCTGGGAGGGAATACAATGTCTGACACAATAAATGCACAGCGTTGTTAGTTATTCCTAGTGTTCTTTCTGTTACTTAAGTCTTCATCAATATGCTTGCTTTCCTGAGTCACTTCCTCCCACCCTGTCTTTCCTCCAACCTTCCCCGGAAGAACACCCAGCCTCGTGGGCTCCAGTCTCCTCCCTGCTAGACTTCAACTCTTCCACCCTAATTGACTCCCTTGTGTATTTGGGATCCTGGCCTTTGTGCTTGCTTGCTCTCACTCTCTCTCTCTGTCTTCCTCTCATTTCCCATTTTCTCCTCCCACCCCCCACCCTTCTGTCAGCTGCTCCACTTGGAGAAATGACTTGCAAGAAACAGCCTGGAACTTCACACTGAGGCTCTTGAGGGATTACACCCCACAGCCCTAGGCACCAAGGATGGAAGCTGGACCCCCTCAAAACCCCCAACCTCCCAAGCTGGCTCTTCTCACCTCGTCTGCCATTGCAGGCAGTCAGACGAGGACCAGTCTGCAGAGGGAAGGATGCTGGTAATTTGTCCCCAGTATCAGTGAGCTTCAGTTAAGGTACTATCCAGACCTAGAGTGTTTGCATTTCAAAGATTATCTCTACTTGAAGAAAACTCCCCTTAAAGGCATTCCAGGACAATGGAAATTTCTAGTAAAATCAGGCCATCCAAACGTGGCTGTATTTGAACTTCCAGAGCCAGGCCCAGGTGGAGCAGATGACAATGAGATGACGATGAGAACAGGCCCAGAAATGTCTGCTGATCACATTGTGCGAAATGAGCATGTTTGCTTTTTTTAGTAGCTAGGTCACAGTTTTGGCTCGTTTAGTCTTGTGTTCCATTAAGACCCTCAGATTTTCCTCATGGGTCCCTTAGGTTCTGCTGAAACTTAGTCTTTAGTGGCTCCAAGACCGTGTGCCCGGTGGTTCAGAGCGTGGGTGTGGGGCGGGCAGACATCGTTTCCAACCCGAGTTTTACTGTGTGAACGAGTTACGCTGAGGCTCACTTTCTTCATCTGTCATCCCCGCCTCACAGACTTCTGAGGGTTCCACAGGATAAAGTATGTGAAGTGTTTGGTCCAGGGCCTGGGACACAGTGAATTCCTGCTGCTGCTGCTGCTGTTGCTGTTGTTACTATTACTGCAGGTCATCTGGTCCTCCAGGCCCCCCTTGCAGCTCTTAAAAAATGATCTCTGACTCCCTGAGCTTGTTTTTATTGGAATCTTTCTGGGAAACAGTATCATGAAGCCAAGTATTCACTCTTGTTTGTCCTCAGCATCTTGCTTATTAACCAGTGTTGGTGACAGATGCCGGGGCCCCACTTAGTTTGCACACACTGCCCTGCACGGCCCTATGGAGTTGGCATTACCATTCCCATGTCATGGATGGAAAAGAGGCCCAGGGAGGTTGAGACACTTTCTTGATGTCACGCAGCCGGAAAGCAGCAGAACCAAGGTATGAACCAGAGACTATACAACCTTAATTTTTTTTTTTTTAGCAACCACTTTTTTTTTTAGCACTATCTATGCTCCTGGCATTGTTTCAACTGCTTTACAAGTACTACCTCATTTCATCCTAACAGTTCTATGAAGTAGGTACCATTACTGCCCCCATTGTGTGGATGAGGAAACTGAGGCACATAGAGGCTAAGTCACTTGCCTGAGTTCATAGGTGTGAGTAGCAGAGATGGAACTCAGACCCAGGCAACCTGGTCCCAGCCACCTCATGAAGATGTTCTTTCCCATACGCCTCACTGCTTCTCTTGAGGTTCTGTTTTTCTCAGCGGGCAAATTGGCTGCCTTCCTGGTACATTCATGGCCCCCCCTTCCCTCATCTCCTCAGCCACTTAGAGGAGATGTACAGATGCACTCTGTGTGCATCTCACCAGAACCACAGAGGACAACCAAGCCCCTCTACCCTTCCCTCCTCCTCGGAAGCCCATGGGTTTGGGTAGCACACTGGTAGAGCCAGAGGCAGCTGGTGGTTGGGTAGGCTGCCAGTGTGGACAGCTCGTCTACAAGTTCCCCAAGAGAACCAACTTGTCAGAGCTGTCCCAGGTCCTGGACCAGAGCCAGAGCCCAGTGACCTGTCTCCCTGCCAATCCCACCGCAGGGAGGTCCATCATTAGCAGGACTCCCTAGGACATCATTTGACAGCATGCAAATAAACAAACAAACAAACGAGAATTCTTAGAAAGACAACCTGCCCTGCCAAGCACTGTAAAATCCAGCTCCTATAGGCCTGGATCCTGTAGGTAGATGCATACCATCTCTGCCTAAAGAAATTCCCTGAGCACCTGCCAGAGCTCGCCAGCAGGAAAAGGGGGTGCTTACTCCATTTTTTTTTTACCAATTTGAGTTATTAGGAAGTGTCTCATTCTGAGTCAAATCTACTCCCTTAAAAATTCCTCCCATTCTCCTAGTGCATCTTCTGGAGTAACAAGATCAAGACTGCTTCCTCCTCCACATGACAACCCTTTAATATTTAAAAGCAGCTGCTCTTTTTTTTCTTTTTTGTAATCTCCAGTTCCCTGGGCTAAATATAACCAATTCTTCCATCCAGTATTCCCGCAGGATGGTTCCAAATTCCTCACTAATCGGAATGCCTTGATTGGAGGGCTCTCAAATTGTCAATGCCCCCTTAAAATGAGGCCCCAGGAACCAAACTCACTGTTAGAATTGGAGCAAGCAGCAGGCACCCTTGGGATTGGACATCCCTAACTCTGGTCTGGTCTTCCATATGTGGGCTGCATGCACTTTCCTTAGGAGCTGGGTTGCCCTGTGGTTTACTTTGATCTTGACTTTGCACATAAGTTGCTGCCAGTTATGTTTTCCCCACCTTCTAAACTTGGACAAGAGGATTTTTTAACCTAAATGCATGCTTTTGTATTAATTGCTATTTAAACTCATCTGAATCCCTTCAAACCAAAATTGTAGTCAAATTCAACATGTTCCCTTATCAAAGAATACTATCTTACACTTTGCATTCACATCATTTTCAAAACTGAAAAAAAAAACTTTCTTAATACATTTGTCCAAGAAAAATACTGAAAAGATATTCTGCCAGAGGCAAAACAAACAAACAAACAAAAAAACCATTGGGGGGACCTCCCTGCCAATCCAGTGGTTAAGATGCTGCGCTTCAAATGCAGGGGGTGCAGATTCGATCCCTGGTCAGGGAACTAAAATCCCACATGCCACGCAACACAGCCAAAAAAAAAAAGCATTGGGTTACCCGTTCAAGAGAATTCTCCAGAAGAATGTCAATTGAAGAGACATCCTGTCACACTGATAGTCAACAAATTTTAAGCAAATGGCTTGGAAATTAGTTAGAAAAAGGATCACGTGATCATCGTCACTCAACCAACTGGTTAACTCAACCAGCTATAAATGCACTAAGATTCTGTCTCATCCACCACAAAGATATCACAATAGACTGTCAAGTACTTAATGGAAATCAAATCTTGTGAAGGAGAAGCCTCTTGAATTAAAAAACAAAACAAAAACAAAAACAAATGAGGTTGGTTTGTTTTTTAAGAGTACATGCTGATTCCTAGTGATCACATTTTAAAATGTCCACAAATCATCTGTTTCATATTCAAATCCAGTGGGATTCCAAAGGCCACGTTGATTGGTTTGGAGGTGGGCATGTGACCCAAGCCTGACGAATCAGAGTCAATGGAGAAAGCTTTGCTGGAGCTATTTAGAACTATTTATTCCTCTCTTCACTGAACTATCTTCCTGCTCAACTTGGAAGATATAAACCTGGGGTATCTTCATCATCACATGAACAGAACCTACCTGAGAAAAAAGTCAACACGGAGGCAAGCAGGGAAACAGGGTAGGCAGCTACTAGCTCATGATATTTTTTGACACCTTGATTTAGATGTGTCTGAAAAACAGAAATTCACCTGGACTTCTCAGTTACAGGAGCCAATAATTCCTTCATTTTGGCTAAGCCCCTAACTTTCTTTTATTTTTGTCGTTGTTTTGCTTTTTGTTTTTCCACTCTTTTTTTTTCACTGAAGTACAGTTGCTATACAATATAAGTTACAGCTGTACAATATAGTGATTCACAGGTTTAAAGGTTATACTTCACGTATTGTAAAATATTGGATATATTCCCTGTGTTGTACAATATATCCTTATAGCTTATTTTATACCTGATAGTTTGTACCTCTTAATCCCCTGCCCCTAAATTGCCCCTCTCCCATTCTCTCTCCCCACTGGTAACCACTAGTTTGTTTTTTATATTTGTGAGTCTGCTTCGTTTTTGTTATATTCACCAGTTTGTAGTTTGTTGTATTTTTTAGGGCCCACATGTAAGTGACGTCACACAGCACTTGTCTTTCTCTGTCTGACTTATTTCACTTAGCGTAATGCACTCAAGTCCGTCCATGTTGCTGCAACTGGCAAAATTTCACTCTTTTGTATGGCTGAGTTGTATTTCTTTGTGTATATGTTCTTTATCCATTCATCTGTTGTTGGACACTTAGGTTGCTTCCTTACCTTGTAAGCCCCCAACTTTTTGAAATTTATGTCTATCTCATCTTTTCAGCTCCCTCAACCCCAACTAATATATGCATTTAAGTCTATAAATGTCCCTCTAATTATGGCATTAGCTGCATTCTTACAGGCTTTAATACGTCACAGCTTACTTAGCATTCAGTTCAAAATATTTTTTAATATCCATTGTGATTTCTTACTGGACCCATAGGTTATTTAGAAGTGTGTTAATATTCAAACATTTGGGGCTTTTCTGGGAATCTTTTGTCATTATTTCTGGGTCCCACCAGTCTGTAAATATATACACAGGCTCTCATTTCCTATAAAATTTTCTTCAACAAGTATTTTGAGGTCTCCATATAGGCATCTTTCTTACATGGAGTCACAAGTAAGTTCTCCCCCTTCAGGTGCCACCCCATTTCCACCATTTCCTGATGCAAATTTGCAACGTAATGTGTTATCTTCTGATTTTGTCTCATGGAAGCAGGGGCCTGGAGCCCTCTAGATGTAAAGTTATGCTTCATTCAAGTAGTGGAGGGGGGAAAGAATGTCCTGTAGTAGACATATTTAGTTTGCCTATCCAACATCACTTCCTTGCAGGAAGTATGCTTCCAGTCTTCCATGTAGTTCTAGTGGGTTTGTCAATCATTGTAAAGTCCCTCCTGCCACACTTCCCTCTGTAGAAATGGACGTGTGACTCAGGATGGTCAATCAGAGTCTTCCTTAGGAACTTTCTATAGTACTATCAACAGCTACCCCAGTCTTCTTCAACTGCAAGGTTTTGAGTACAGGGCTTCCAGGGGCTATGTTCATAGCCCCATGGAAAAGACCTGCAGAAAGAATCAAGTCAAGCTGAGACAAGTAGGGCTTAGAAATGGAACAAAAGATAGAAAAGAACCCTGCTAACATCATTTTAACCCTTAGATCTATTGAAAGCTAGAACCTCCCCTATACTTTCCATTTTCATAAACCCACAGATTTCCATTAGCTTATTGTAATTTGGGTAGTGGTGCTGTCACATAAAACCAAAAAAGCCCTATTTTGCTTATAGTGGGTTGAATGGTGACTTCCCAGAAGGCATGTTTATATCCTAATCCTCAGAACCTGTGCATGTGACCTTATTTGGAGAAAAGGCCTTTGCAGATATAATTAAATTAAGGATCTCAAGATGAGATCATCCTGAATTATATGGGTTGGTCTCCAATTCAATGGCAAGTATCCTTATAAGAGACATACCAGAGAGAGGAGAAGATGGCCACATGAAGATGGAGACAGTGATTGAAGTAGTGCAGGCACAAGCCTAGGAATGCTGGCAGCCGCCAGAAGCTGGACCAGGCAATAGAATCTCCCCTAGAGCTTCTGGGTGGGATGCAGCTCAGGCAACACCTTGATTTTGGACTTCTGGCCTCCATAACTGTGAGAATAAATTTCTATTAAGTCATCCAATTTTTTTCCACTTTTGTATCAACTCAGAGAGGTAGCCAAGGAGTGTTATTCGGGCCCTGATGTCTTATAATGTTTCAGACAACGGGGACTGAGACAACAGATGCCATGCTATATTCCAGATTGTTTATTCTCTCTGACCAACAAAGTCTTTTCAATGGCTTAGTCTGGGCGTACCTGCCTCATTCTTCACTGAGAATGAGTTGTCTCCCAGGACTCTCCTTAAAAATAGGTTTCTGGTAAATCTGTCCTCCCTTCCCCCTACTTTACATAGGGAAGTGTTAATAGTTCAAGCATTAGAGTTGGCTAGAACAAGATTTTAATTCCCTATTTCTATGAGCTCATGGACAAATTGCCTTACATTTCAGAGCTCCAATTCCCTCCGTTGCAAAAAGGAGATCTCTAACTCACTGTGTATTATAAAGATTAGACAATACATGCAAAGCATAGAGCAAGTGACCTGGCCCATGGTCCATGGTCCATTTACTCAGTAAATATAAACTATGTGTATTAGTCGGTTTGGGCCGCTGCAAGAAAAATATCGAAGGCTAAGGGGCTTAATGACAGAAACTTATTTCTCATGGTTCTGGAGGCTGGAAGTCTGAGAGCAGGGTGCCAACATGGTCAGGTTTTTGCTGAGGGCCCTCTTCCTGGCTTGCAGACAGCTGCTTTCTGCTGTGTGCTCATATGGCAGAGAGAATCCTCTGACCTCTTCTTACAACAGCACTAATCCCATGATGAGGGCTCTCTACCTTTATGATCCAAAGGCCCCATTTCCTAATACCATCACATTGGGGTTTAGGGCTTCAACATATGAATTGGGGGAGAGGAAGACACAAACATTCTGTCTATAGAACCATGGCATGTTGCTAGATATATTTGAAACCCAGCTTAGGACTTTGTACAGATATTGAGCAGAAGTATACTCAGAGATGGTACACCCAACGTTATGGAGGTAATTCATAATTTGCCAGGGATGGTTTAGGAATAGGCATGCGACCCAGTTTCGGCCAATGAGATGAGAAGAGTGGGTCTGCTATGGGTTGTTTGGGAAAGATTTCTTCCTTTATCAAAATTGGCACACAAAAATGTATCCACTCACACTTTGTGCTTTTTGACACTGTGATATAAAACTACAGTGCGTAGAGTGCTAGCAGCCATCTTGTGGCCCAAAGGCAAAAGCCCAGAAAAATCTCAGTGAGCAGACATAGAGCCATGATGTCAACAAGCTGCTGAGTTTACCGACTCTGCACATGCCAACATCCAACCTCTTGATATGTGAGATAATAAGACCCTGAATGTCGAAGTCACTTGGAGTTGAAAACCTCCTTAATGCTACCCAAGGATTTTGCGTCTTGGTATAGTTGTTCTTCCTAGTGACACACTACTTTTAGGCTTAACAGGCAACACCTTAAAGCAGTTCTATGACAGCTATTACTATCTATGACTCTCTCCTCAATGCCAAAACCAAATAGTTTCATCCTCAGTGCTCTGTGTTCTATTGAAACATTTTCCCATCACTTGGGGGGAAAAAAACCTTTCTCCACCAAAATCAATGACCCTATAAATCTCAACACATGGTGATCAATGTATGTAGTGGAAATATTTCTCCCATTAAAATCTAATCATAGCATGCCCTTCATCTGGGGACTGGGTGTGCAGGACAGCAACTTTCTAAAACTGTGTGCCAAATTAGACACGGCTAGGAGCTGTGCTGTCTGAATGCTGAATTTCATTTGACGGTAAGCTTTGTCTTGTTTCTTTTCTGTCTTCCCTACATTCGTTCTCTTGAATGGAGGCCAGATTCTTCCCTCCTCCCCTAAGCAACGGACAGGCCTCCCTGAAAGGGGCTCAAGAGTTCAGGCTGCTGGGTGACTGATGGTGACTAATTTAAGGGAGGCTGAGGGGAAGCCCCTGCTCTTCCGCACGTAAATCCTCTCCACTCTGCCTGATACAGGCACCACCAGGTCATTCGCCTGCCTTCTAGGAAAGCCCAAGAGAATGCCTTCTAATCGAATAAGAGTTAACCCTTAACTGCCAGGTTTAGTATTAAGAGGGTCTGCGTGCGTGCTACGGGACCAAGTCTCAGCTCTTCTGCCTCATCTTTTTCCCCTTCCATCGTCATCTCCTTCTCACCTCCCGCTTCCCTCTCCTATTCCTTAGACTACTGCCATGGCCTCCCAGCTGGTGTCCATCTTTCTCCTTTTGTTTTCTACAGGCCATTTACGCATTTAAAGCACAGAAAGCCTTTACAACCAGAAATTGCCCGAAATAATCTTGTCACCCTCTTGCTCAAAATGCTCCAGTCCTTCCTCTCTTGCTTGGGATAAAATTCAGTCCTCACTACAGTGCACATGGCCCTGGCCAGCTCTCCTTCCAGCCCCCTTTCGCCATCTTGCTCTTCACCTAGCTCCACATCTGTGGTAGAGTGTCAGGATACCAGCAGGGCACACTTCTGCTCTCCTGTGGACGAAGGGGGCCAGGAGACAAAAGAGGGAAGTGATGCTGATTCCCAGGCTCAGGGACACTCTGTAGGAATGCTTGGGTTTCTCAGGTGAAAGCTGAAGCAGAGAGGGGCTTCCCTGGTGGCGCAGCGGTTAAGAATCCGCCTGCCAATGCAGGGGACACGGGTTCGAGCCCTGGTCCGGGAAAATCCCACATGCTGTGGAGCAACTAAGCCTGTGAGCCACAACTACTGAACCTGAGTGCCACAACTACTGAAACCCGCACGCCTAGAGCCCGTGCTCCACAACAAGAGAAGCCACCGTGATGAGAAGTCCGCGCACCACAACAAAGAGTAGCCCCCGTTGGCTGCAACTAGAGGAAGCCCGTGTGCAGCAACGAAGACCCAACGCAGCCAAAAATTAATTAATTTTAAAATAAAAAACACACACAAAAGCTGAAACAGAGGAAGTTGGAAACTAGGAAATCCCAGCCAAGTATTGGGTCATAGTTACCCTCCAAGTCCCGCCTGAAGTCAAATGCCTACGAGAGAAACCTGGATCAAGGACAAGACAAGAACATTCTTCCATCCTGGGATCCGGAATGGGTGTGAAGGAGGACATGTGTTATGGAGAGAGAATGCAGGAGATAGAAAATCCACAAGTGCCCCCGCAGGATTCTGTGAAATGCTATGTATGGCTCCTTGATGCTATGGTTCCTGAAACTCCAGAGCCCAGGCTAAGCTCCTGTGACACCATGCTGTGCTGCCACCAGCTGTCACAGGGGCACTCCATCCTGGTCCTTCCCCTCATTGCTCTTGGCCTTGGCCCCTGTGCCAGAGCACACACTTCTTTGCCACGATCCCTATCAATACAAGTAAAGACCAGCTCCAGCACAGAATGTCAGGTGGTCATGGCACTTTTTGGCTTGATGGAAACACCGAAATGACTTCTCTGAACAAATTTGGCTGTAAGGTAAGTAACAACTATTTCCCATGAGCAAAAGTAAAACTAAAAGTCAACATCACACTAGGTCCTTTTAATTTCAGAAGGTGTTTATTTTCCCTCTGAGGCCAAGCAGTATTTTTTTTTATTTTGTTTTATTATGTACACACGAGGAAAAATAAGAAACTAGAGGTAACCTGAGGTTTCTGTAAGCGACAGGGCTTTCTCCCATCTAAAAGGTGGATTGTATTCCTGGCTGGACTTATTCTGTTCTCTGAGTGTGAAATGAGAACCTTGGGAGATTACTGTCCATTTGAGGGTAAACCAGTATTCAGCTGGGTCTGCTGGAACGGGCAGACTCACTGTTCATTCACGGATGGTACTGGAGCTGCCCTGCCCCTTGGGTAAGAAATGCCATGCACCCGAACTCACTCTCGTCTCTGATGCATGTGTATGTTGGACTGGGCTCCTGGGTCCCATCCCATCCCAACTTTGTCCAAGTAAGATGTGCCTTGCCTTGTGTCATGTACACCTTTGCCTCTTCGATAATTTCTGACTGTGTACAGGGATGTTTGACACTTTGACTTGTACAGAGGAGACAATAAATAAGGCTATTGAAAAAAAAAGGATTTTGGAGGGTCATATGTGATTGAGTCATTTTTCCCCTTATGTTTTTTGTTTGTTTGTTTGTTTTTGCAGTACGTGGGCCTCTCACTGCTGCGGGAGCCGCTCCGCGGCATGTGGGATCTTCCTGGACTGGGGCACGAACCCACGTCCCCTGCCTCGGCAGGAGGACTCTCAACCACTGCGCCACCAAGGAAGCCCTCCCCTTATGTTTTAATATTATATTACGCTCATCACATCTCAGAAGATCACCTTAAATAATTTCCCATTATCTTTGGCAATACTTCCAGATCTTTTGTATATAAGCAGTGGAATTTGTTTTTCTCAAGTGAAATTTTATACAGATCTGCAATATATAAGACAGATAAAAGTACAGCTTCAACTAAGCTCTTCACCGAGGAGAGTCTGGGACCTTGACCAGTTCAAACCTTGCTGACAACTCTGCTAGGGCAAGAACTGAATATATGTAGACGTGGGCACCCTGAGTTGAGTGCGGTGGCTTCCGTGTTTAAATGATTAGAAGGCCAGCAGGCAAGGAGGAAGGGGGGTTGAGAGAAAGGCCAATGCATTTCCTGCTGCAGAGCCCCTTCCCCACCCTGTGCTGAGGGACCCCCCACACCCAAGACACCAAAGAGCCTTCACAAAGCCACAGCCGCCCTTCTAGGCTTTGTCACCCTGTGGTGAGACGGAGGGGCCCAGGCACATCTGGTTCTGATGACAGAACCCAGTCATGTGGGAGTGGGTTGAGTTTCTCATAACAGCAGCAGCCCCCCTTTCCTCCTTCTCTTCTTTCTCCTCTTCCTTCTCTTCCCAAGAGGAAGGGAAGCAGGTCTGTTCTCCATAGGAGATGTGCTCTCAAAAATGTTCACCATCAGGGCTTCCCTGGTGGCGCAGTGGTTGAGAGTCCGCCTGCCGATGCAGGGGACATGGGTTCGTGCTCCGATCCGGGAAGATCCCACATGCAGCAGAGCAGCTAGGTTCGTGAGCCATGGCCGCTGAGCCTGCACGTCCGGAGCCTGTGCTCCGCAACGGGAGAGGCCACAACAGTGAGAGGCCCGCGTACCGCAAAAAAAAAAAAATGTTCACCATCAAATGTTCACCATCCCCTTGTTCAGGAGAATAGGAACCAGTTGCAGTGTAGTTGAGATTCTGTTGAAACACAGTATTTCTTTCCCCACTTGGCCACAGCCAATTATCATTTTGGAACCCATGCCTGTCTCTAAGAAAGATAAGATGTGTCACTAGGCAAGGGTTTGGCCACACGTTCATGGTGGGGCCTCTGCAGCGTGGGATAAGCTCTCTGTGTCTGTGTCCTCTCAGCTGTAAAGCTGGGAACAGAGCTGGGCTCAAACATTCTAGAATTTCTGGGACTTCCCTGGCAGTCCAGTGGTTAGGACTCCACGCTTCCACTGCAGGGGGCACGGATTCGATCCCTGATCAGGAAACTAAGATCCCGCATGCTGCAAGGTGTGGCCAAAAACAACAACAACAAATTCTAGGACTTCCCTGGCGGTCCAGTGGTTAAGACTCCACAATTCCACTGCAGGGAGTGGGGGTTCAATCCCTGATTGGGGAACTAAGATCCCACATGCTGCAAGGTGTGGCCAAAAAAAAAAAAAAAATTCTGGAATTTCTGATAAAAGAGCACAAGCTTCAGGCTGCGAATTCTATTCTCCTTAAGGCGTTTGACTTTAACACTGTCAGAGAATGAGCTTACCTTCAAGGAGCTGCAGGACTTACAGGAACTGAGGCTGCCACAAGTCCAAATCCCTGCACATCAGGTGTGACGGTCACCCTTATGTGTCCACTTGGCTGGGCTGTAGCACCAGTGACGTAATCACATTCTAATCTAGGTGTTGCTCTGAAGGCATTTTATAGATGCGGTTAACAGCTACAATCAGCTGACTTTAAGTAAGGAACTTAATGTGGGTGGGCCTCATCTAATCAGTAGAAGGCCTTAAGAGCAAAAGCTGAGATTTCCCAAAGAAGAAGAAATTCTTCCTCAAGACTGTAACACAGCAACCCTGCCTGAGTTTCCAGCCTCGTGACCTTCCCTACAGATTGCAGACTTGCTGACCCTCACAGCTGTATGAGCCAATCCCTTAAAATAAATCTCTTTATGTCAGGTAAGTGGCCCTAGATCACGTCATTCCTAAAAAACAAAGACTGGAGCCCAAATCTCCTTGGACTCATAATTCACTCCTGTTCTTTCCATCAGGACACACAGCTCTTCAATTTTCTCCGCTACAACCTAAACCCTTATTTAAAAATGAACCTCCCTTTCTGAAAGAATTTACGGATTGTTCCAGCTGAGCAGTATTTTTCACTGTGGTCCTAGAAACAAAGACCTCTTATGTTACAACCCAGTACATACACATGCACACAGATACGATTAGCAAGGAACAAAACAAAAAATTCCCGAAATGCTATTTTTCAGATGCCATCCCATTTGAGCATTTTTATTTTATTTTACTTCATTTAAAAAATGTCATATCTGAAAAGGGAACCCTCCTACACTGTTGGTGGGGATGTAAATTGGTACAGCCACTATAGAGAACAGTATGGAGGTTCCTTAAAAAACTACAAATAGAACTACCATATGACCCAGCAATCCCACTCTTAGACACTTATCTGGAGAAAACCATAATCTGAAAGGATTATTGCACGCCAAAGTTCATTGCAGCACTATTTACAATAGCCAAGACATGGAAGCAACCTAAATGTCCACTGACAGAGGAGTGGATAAAGAAGATGTGGTACATGTATACAGTGGAATGTTACTCAACCATTAAAAAAAAACACCAAAATAATGCCATTTGCAGTAACATGGATGGACCTAGAAATTATCATACTAAGTGAAGTAAGTCACACAGAGATAGACAAATATCATATGCTATCACGCATATATAGAAACTAATTTTTTTTAAATGAACTTATTCACAAAACAGAAACAGATTCACAGACATAGAAAACAAACTTATGGTTACCAAACGGGAAACGTGTGGAGGGAGGGATAAATCCAGAGCTTGGGATGAACATACACACACTACTGTAAGATAGATAACCAACAAGAACCCACTGTATGTAGCACGGGGAACTCTACACGGTACACTGTGATAACCCAGATGGGAAAAAAATCTAAAAAAGAGTGAATATATGTGAATGATAACTGAATCACTTTGCTGTACACCTGAAACTAACACAACATCGTAAATCAACTATACTCCAATAAAATAAAATAAAAAGTCATATCCATTCAGTTGCTTATGTAAACCAGAATTGCCCTTTGTGGTGGATGCGTCTGGCGCCCATAACTCACCTCCTTGCGTCACCTCTGAGTTCAGTCTCAGCTGTGGAGGAAGGTTGTGTCTGAGCCCAGGCTCACCTCACTCTGCCATCTCACTCCAGGCTCGCTGTACAGCAGCTTCCCTCCTTGAACCCTTAGGGGCTCGTGGTGGTCCCATCGTCTCCCATTCAAGCACAGGCTGGAAGGGTGGGAGGGTGAACACACCCTGGGGACGGTCCTCAGCCAGTGAGGAGAGAAGGTGGTGGATGGGAAGCAGAACATTTGGAGAGGCATTCTATATGGTGTTCAGGAGGGTCCCTCCCGAGGAGGGCTGGCCCCCTGCCTTGGTGATACATCTGACCTTAGGTCTTTCTCTGCCTCCCTCGCCCTGCTCCTCACACTGGCTCCTGGGATCACCTCCCAAATCTATGACCTGCCCCAAGTCCAAGCCTCAGACGCTACTTTCAAGAAACTCCAAACCAAGACCCACCATCCCTCTCACTGCAGGAACCGTCTTCGTACCCGCTTCAGACGGTCACCAAGTATTTGCTGGTGTCTCCAGGGATAAAAGGAGTTCTCATTGCCCCAGCTAAATCTTCCCATTGCTGAACAAGACAAGGGAACAGAAGTGAGCCAGTTGTACCCAGGGCTTAACATGGGTTGAAGACTGTGCTAGTGTATTCTTTCACTCTCCTTGTTAAAAAGTAGTTTCTTTTTTAAAAGTTAAAAACAGGAAAATTAACTTTTATTACAGCTTTTTTTGGACATTTACGTACCATACAATTCACCCATTTATTGTTTTTGTAAATTTATTTATATTTTGTTTATTTATTTTTGGCTGTGTTGGGTCTTCATTGCTGCGTGCTGGCTTTCTCTAGTTGCGGTGCGCGGGCTTCTCACTGCGGTGCCTTCTCTTGTTGCGGAGCACAGGCTCTAGGTGCACAGGCTTCAATAGTTGTGGCACGCAGGCTCAGTAGTTGTGGCTCATGGGCTTAGCTGCTCTGCGGCATGTGGGATCTTCCCAGACCAGGGGTCGAACACATGTCCCCTGCATTGCAGGCAGATTCTTAACCACTGTGCCCCCAGGGAAGTCCCAATTCACCCTTTTAAAGTGCACAACCTGGGAATTCCCTGGCAGTCCAGTGGTTAGGACTCAGCAGGGTTCGATCCCTTGTTGGGGAGCTGGGATCCCACAAGCCGCATGGCGTGGCCAAAAATAAGAAAATTAAAAAATAAAGTGTACAACTCAGTGGTTTTTCATATATTCACAGAGTTGTGCAAACATCACCCCAATTAATTTTAGAACATTTCCATCACCCACACAAAAATTACTCCCCATTTCCCTCCGGTCAGCCAGCCCTAGACAATCACTGATCTACTTTGTGTCTGTATGAATTTGTCTGTTCTGGACATTTTGTATAAATGGGTTCATACAATATGTGTCCTTTTGTGACTGGCTTCTCTCACTGAACATTGTTTTCAAGGTTCATCCATGTTGTAGCAGGAGTCAGTGTTTCCTTCTTCTTTATTACTAAATAATATTTCATTGTATGGATATGCCACGTCTTATTTATCCATTTCTCATTCAATGGACATTTTGGTTATTTCAAAAAGTAGTTCCTTATGTTGAACTAAAATTCTGTGGGACTAATACTGCCTTAGAATTCTGTCTTAGCTATGACCTTTGAGGTGAACCCTTGCCAAACTTCCTCCTTCTGCAGTGAGAACCCCTCTAACGTGCGGAGGTTCTTCCCCACACTAACCGTCCCCAGTTGTCGATGTGGTGGACGGTCTAGAGCACGCACTTCTCCCCATACCAATCATAGTCCTTGGACAAATTCCAGTTTACCACAGCCCTCTTAAAAGTGGGATGGTCAGAGTCGAATATCACAGCAAGCACTTACCCTTTAAACTATTCATTTATATACAGTTAATGATAAAATAACAAGTTGAATGGGAGTCATACTAACAGGCTCTATCCAAAAGAAGACACATCTAATTTATTATTATTATTATTAATATGCTCTGAGAAAACCAAGTTAGGGCCCGTGTACCACAGTGACATTCCTCGGGGTGAATAGGAGGGCTCAGCTGCAATAATAACGCCGTTCGCTCAGGAAGCCTTTGTGAAGTGGATCCATAATGTGCTTTGCTCAGCTGTGTAAATGTGACCCATAATTACTCTCAGCTAAGGAAGGAGTCTGACAGGGATAGGTCTGCTACACAGGTGTCCCAGCGAATGAAGGGGCTAGAGGGGAGGGGAGGGGCGAAGAGGGCCCCATGACTCCCTTGTACTCCTCTGCACTGATAGTTCCAGCTGCATTATCTTTGCTTCAGGAGTTTGTCTTCCCAAATCAAAAAAGGGCTCCCATCTCCAACATGTCCTTTGTATCTCACAGAGGACCTTCCACAGCCCCTATGAACCAAGTTGTGTGCTCGGTAAATACTTTTGGAGAATGATAGATAGATGGGAGATGGATGGCTAGGTGGATGGATGACGGATGGATGGATGATGGGTGGATGATGGAAGGACGGATGGATGAATGACTAGACAGGTGAATGATGGAGGGATGGATGATGGATAGAATGGATGGATGGATGGCTAGGTGGATGGATGATGGATGGATAGATGGCTAGGTGGATGGATGACGGATGGATGGATGGCTAGGTGGATGATGGAAGGACGGATGGATGAATGACTAGACAGGTGAATGATGGAGGGATGGATGATGGATAGAATGGATGGATGGATGGCTAGGTGGATGGATGATGGATGGATGTGAAACTGCACAACTCAGACTGGGACTTGAACCCACTGTCTTTTAATTAGGATCTCACACCTGGCCTCAGGACTTAATGAAGCTCAGGTTCTTCATGTCTCGTTGCAGAGAGAATTCAGTGAGAGACAAAGTGATAGGTAAGAAGTGGATTTATTTAGAGAGATACACATTCCATAGACAGAATGCAATCCGTCTCAAAAGGCAGATGTGGCCATGGGAGAAACACACTCCACAGACAGAGTGTGGGCCATCTCAGAAAGGAAGAGGGCCCAAAATATGAGGTAGTTAGTTTTTATGGGCTAGGTAATTTCATAAGCTAATAAGTGGGAGGATTATTCTGAATATTTGGGGGAAGGGGCGGGGATTTCCAGGAATTTGGCCACCGGCCTCTTTTGGCTTCGGAACTGTCATGGCGCCTGTGGGTGTGTTGTTTAGCATATGCTATTGTATTACAATGAGCGTATAATGAGGCTCAAGGTCAACTGTAAGTCAAATCTTCTGCCATCTTGGACCTAGTGGGTTCTAGCCAGTTTATGTCTATCCTCAATGGCTATGTCATTCTTTTAAAGGTTGTGGCCTGCCCCCTTCCTCCTGTTTCAGATGGATGATAGATAATGGATGGATGGGCAGGTGGATGGATGGATGGGTGGGTGGATGAAAGGAGGAAGGGGAGAAGGAGGGATAAAAACACACAACCACAAACAGAATCATCACCTCAGAGGTTGATCAAAAGCTTGTACTGAGAAGCAGCTGGTCTAGTTCTGAGTGTGGCCAGTGTCTGGAGGCTCACCCTGCCTCTGCCATTGGGTCAAGGAAGATACTTTTTCCATATACCTGTATGTGTCAGGCCTCCCAGTAGCCTGGGGAAAACTGGGTTGCTTATCTTAATAATTCAGATAATGTACATGGAAGGCTTTGTAGCTGTAAATCCCCATTTGAATGTGCATTGTGTGGGGCAGTGACACTATTATTTCCTTAGTATGTTTGGGGACAGGGAGCTGGCAGGTACTCTCTCTGCCCAATCGCAATAGCTACAGCCTGCCCTGATCCTTTTCCTCAGGGCTCTGTGGAAGCTGAGGCAGAAAACTAAGGATTAAAGAATGTCAGATGGATATAAGAGGCTTAAAAAGTGGGATCACCTTACCCAACGACTTCTTTGTACAAATGAGAAATCTGAGGACAAGAGAGGAATGGTGACTTCTCCAAGGTCACACAGTAGTTAATAATTGGTCCAGAATTCAGACCCAGGTCACATGATTCCTGCTTTCTTTCCCCCAGGCTTCCTGTCTAACATCCTTGCTGGGTCATTTCATAAACAACAGCATTCATCTCAAACACACTGCCATTAACCTTTAATGACAACTTCCTAGCAACCCCTGCAGAGTAGAGATGAGAGCTACAAATTCTCTTCTGTTCCTTTTTTTTGAGCTTGTTGACTTAATGGTAGGATGTCTGGGCTCCTTTCAAATTTATTTCTTCCAGAGTGTCCTCTAGCTCCCGGTTTGGCCCGGTGGCAATGAGTCTGAGATTTGCTGGTGAGAATGGGAGACTTGGAGAACCTTTGAGAAGCAAGTGAGGTTTCTGATGACATACCACCTCATCACAGGGCTTGGTGGGCTTAAGAAAGCTCTTTCAAATACTCTGACTATTTCCCCTGGTAGAGACCTGGCCCAAAATATCCAACAGACCATTCCCAGTGTACTTTTCAAAGCTTAGATGCTGCTAGGATAGTGATCTTCTTGGGAAATGCACCTGCTAGTTCATAAGGGTTGGCAACTTCCTGTTTTAGCAGATAAAACAGCCCCTGTTTATTGGGGTAGAGAATAAGAATTCATCAAAATTATACTCCATACTCGGCACTGACACTAACACTTTTTGCTCCAAGAATTCTTCAAACTAGATATGCACCTCATTTCTGCTTCTGGTGGAAAGCAAGCATGTGGATTTGGGAGTCAAAAGACTTGGTTCCCAACTGTGTGTGTGATGTTGAGTGAGTCACCTAACCTCTCTGAGGTTTTGTTCTTCATCTGTGAGGCAACAATAGTAATAATAACAGCTACGTCACAGGCTGATATTATAAGTAGAAAAAGAATCATTGAAATAAAAAAATACTTCTGAAGAACAAATTATTCAATGACACTTGTGAAAGCGTGGTAAGGAAGATTATTCAAGGGGGACCATGGCAATAGGGGTAGGACCACTGCAGTGGGGAGAAATTGGACTCACCTCTGAATACCACCTGGGTCAATGGGATTTCAGAGCCAAGGAGCAGGGTGGGGGTCAGTGGATGGAAAATGACTAAGAGGAAACAGGAGGGGTAAGAGGGGATCCTTGCTAAACTGACCAAACCTGATTCTTGCAGAAGGCAGGCCAGGGTGATCAGACATCACCTGGGGCACAGTGGAGGATAAAGATCAAATATCAAAGGTGGGGATTTTGTGACCACCTAGAGGGGTGGGATAGGGAGGGTGGGAGAGAGGGAGACACAATTGGGAAGAGATATGGGAACATATGTATATGTATAAGTGATTCACTTTGTTATAAAGCAGAAACTAACACACCATTGTAAAGCAATTATACTCCAATAAAGATGTTAAAAAAAATAAAAATAACTTAGCAGGATTCTTGCTAAAATTGGACAATGCAGAGACGAACATGAAAGTTCAGAAGTCAAAGCCTAGTTGAAGAGTTTGAAAGAACACGAGTAGAGTTTAGTAGAGGAGAGAATCTTTGTCCATATGTGACAGGAGAGAAAAGGGCAGGGCACAACCATTAAAAGAATGACACAGCCATTAAGAAGAACAGGATATGACAAAAACCGGTAGAACCAATTAGGCCCAGGATGGCAGAAGATTTGACTTCCAGTAGACCTTGAACCTCATTATAGTCTCATTGTAATGCATTACCATGCTAAATGACACACCACAGGCACCGTGACACTTCTCAGGTTGACCACAAAAAGCCAAAAAGTGGGTAGTGGCCCAATTCCTGGAAATCCACCCCCCCCTTCCCCACAATAGTTGGAATAATCCTCCCACCTCTTAGCCTATGAAATTACCCAGCCCATAAAAACTAACCACCCCATATTTCGAGGCCGCTCTCACCTTCTGAGACGGACTACCTTCTGCCTGTGGAATGTGTATCTCTCTCAGTGAACCTGCTTTCACTTTACTATGGCTTGCTCTTGAATTCTTTCCTGCACAAAGCCAAGGACCCTCACTTGGCGGCCGTTCCCAAGGACTAGCCCGAGACCCGGGATATGACCATCCTCCCATGCCCCATTCTCCTGCGACACATACAAATATTAAATGTCTTCCAGCTTGGTTGCTTGGGAAAGGTTGAGAGCAAAAGGTGAGTAAATGGAGAAGCCAAGGCACCACATCCTCAGAAACCAACCTAGCAACTGACTTTCTGGCCCATCCTACCTTGCCTAGGCATGACGGTATACAGGGCAGAACACTTCTTACTCAGACCGCGGATGCCATGAAAATTCATCTCAGGATTTATTTTATGCTTTCCGATTTTGCACATAAGGAAATAGTGGAGCAGAAACTAAGGGTTCAAAATTGCACAGTAAATCAGCTGGGAAACATTTGTGGATCCGTTGGCCTCCCAGTGTTTCCCCACCTTAACCATAGGAACTCAGGATGCCACGTAATCTTTCCCTGGAGACCCCAGCTGGGGGTCTCCTATTTCTCCCCTAGGCTCAGGATTTCACATCATTTTTGACAGGTACTTCGGAGACCTTTGGAATGCGGGTATGTTTAAAAATACACTTCTTTTAAAAAAGCATATCACAGGGAGATCAGCTCCGTACTTTGTGACCACCTAGAGGGGTGGGAGGGAGACGCAAGAGGGAGGGGATATGGGGATATATGTATATGTATAGCTGATTCACTTTGTTATAAAGCAGAAACTAACACACCCTTGTAAAGCAATTAAACTCCAATAAAGATGTTAAAAAAAAAAAAAAAGCAAGCTCTTGAACCCACTCATTTATCAAGGAGGCAAAAAGATGGACTCGAGGGGCTTCCCTTCCCTGGTGGTGCAGTGGTTGAGATGCAGGGGACGCGGGTTCGTGCCCCGGTCCGGGAAGATCCCACATGCCACGGAGCGGCTGGGCCCGTGAGCCATGGCCGCGGAGCCTGCGCGTCCGGAGCCTGTGCTCCGCGCAACGGGAGAGGCCGCAACAGTGAGAGGCCCGCGTACCGCCAAAAAAAAAAAAAAAAAAAAAAAAAAAAATAGACTCGATTTAACATATCAAAGGAAGCTGTTTCCCCTCTAACCTTTCTGGCCGCTTCCAATAAGTCAGACCCAAACACAAAGGTTTCGCTAGGCTGCAGCAGAACAATGGAATGTTACCTGTGAGCATCTTTCTTACCATGTGTGCTCCTGCAGCACTTCTCAGTTAAAACAGACATATGGAATTGAAGAATTTGCACCAAACAGAAAACAGTGAGAGTCAGGCAAAATTGGGATGAGAAGAAATTTAGATTTCAGAGAAGAAATGAGCAGACCAGACTGCACACGTAGAGAGAGCTGGCAGCTCTCACATGCTGGTTAATCGTCAGTGGGCACAGCCTCATTGGGTGTTGAACCCTGAGTGGCCCCTCAGTGGGTATTGGACATCGTCCTGTTGGTCGGGCAGAATCTATCACATCCACCCTCCCCTGCTCGGCCTCCAAGGCCCCACTTTGGGCTGCAATTGAACTTTTCAACTTGGAAGATAAACACTGGGGACTCGAAGGGATTGATTCAGAGGCCCCGTGGAGAGGGCTAAGAGGTTGGCCTGGCATCAGGGAGGAGAGGCCATGGGATGGCGAAAAAGGCAGTCGGAGGAGGGAGGTCTGCATGCCTCCCACCTCCCCCAAGCTTGGGGCGGGGCCTCAGCCGTGTTTGGGGAAACAGGGAGAGAGAGAGACGGGATGGGGGCTTTAAGGAGAGAAGGAAGTGAGAGGAGATGAGAAAGCCAGGTACAGAAAAGGAGGGAGGGGTGAAAGACGGAGGCAGGGGAGGAAGGAATCATTTGAGATGCACACGTAAAAGGGAAGTTTCTCTCAAGACTTTTGAAACCAAAACCACACAAACTTGCCTCCAATACTTATTTTCTAAAATTAACAACAGCGTTTCAGAAGTAGCCTAGATTCTGAATACAGCTGTAAAGGGCTCTGCATTTAAAAAAATATATCTGAAGGGGATCCTACAACTGCCTGTATCTCCCTCTGTACCCTATGTACCCTAAACCTACTCCCCCCAAATACCTTTGGCTTCCCCCATCTCCAAAGTTGTATCTGCATGTACATGAGGCTGTCTTTTATCTTTTTAGATATCTTTTTAGATAATAATATTAATATTTGTTCTTCATCATTGGCTTGTTTTGGCTTTTCTAATGTACTGAGGAGCTACTCTGGCATGAGTTCTGCAGACACCCCAGTTTCAACTGCAATTTGGAAAGTCAGTGCGAAGGCAGAAAGAGCCAGAATTTGATCTAAGGAAGGAGAAGGGTCATTGAGTGGAGGAATGTAAGGCCAAACTAATAGCCATCCTTTATGCATGAAAATTTAAAGTATATCCATTTCAGCCAACAGGCTAAGCTCTAGTCACCTGTTCTATTCAACAGTTCTATCCCCTGGGGATTAACTTGCATTGCCAGTATTCTCTTACTTTTAATGCGCTTTATACCTCTAGTTGAAAACGTTGCTCCAAAGGTACCAACAGGATTAAATGACAGCTCGAGGTTTCAAAGGGACTCTGAGTCATGCTCAACTCCCAAAGGGGCCGACACCAGATCTTCCAAAGGCCTCTGCCCAAGCACTGGCTTTAAGGACTGGCAAGGGCATCTACCGTCAGCCCACCATTGGACAGATCAGGAAATAGTCAGGAAACTGCAATGCAGAGTAGCCCCTCGGCACATTCAAGTGCAAATATCCAGTTAGTGCCAAAGGGAATTCTCGGCCCTAAGAATCTCAGCCCCTATCCTGTGTTCACACATGTCTCCACGCTGCCCTCTTTCAGAGAACGAAACTTCAGTAGCAACCTCTCAGAGGAACATCTTAGGCCGAAAAGATGGCATCTTTGTGCTTGGGGGGAAAAGAAAAAAGACTCAATCTGGCCAGCAGAGTGAAGAAACCTGTGTCTGGGGGTTAGCTAAAGACAGCTGAGTATCAAGAAGGAAACCGAAATTTGGAAAGTCTCAAGATTTGGAGGCCCCAGAACCCAGGACAGTAGTGATATGGATGGGACTAAAATCAGAATCAGTGTGAGGAAAAGCTCTCAGATTGACACAGCCAGAGGACTGTCCCTCCCTAACCCGGCAGCGAACTGCGTCAGAGTTTACGCTCTGATGGAGAGGTTGAACCCAGGTGCCTTTGACCTCAGAGATGTCAGGATTAGCGCAGTAGGGTGACAGCCACACTGAGAAAAAGGAGATTAAGTGAAAGTCAACATGTCCTTTCCCCCAGTCTTGATTTCCCAGTCATGGGGTTCCAGACTTATACCCGTACCCAGGCAGGAAATTGAAGATTCCTCACCAGAGAAACTGTACAGCCTCTCTCTCTTTTTATTTCTTCAATTTTTGTTGTGGTGAAATTCACATCATATAAAATTAACCATTTTAAAGTGAACAATTCAGTGGCAGTTAGTACGTTCACGATATTGTATAACCAGCACCTCTATCTAGTTCCAAAACATTTCATCACCCCAAAAGGAAATCCCTTTGTTTCACTTTTGACTAAAAATGGACAACCAGGGTGTCACCAGGCATCCGAGGGAAAACTTCTGGCATGAATGACAGACAGAAAAAAACAATAGACAAGAAGAACTCAAAGGAGACAGAGAGGGACAAGAGCAGAAGAAAAATTTTTAAATTAAAAATTTTAAAGTTCTCCTCAGAAAGATGAAAAGGTATTAAAAATTTAATACAAAAAGCTGGTGCTAAGAAAAATAGGTAATACTGTATTTGTAGAATGTATAGAAAGAGCTCTTGGGAATTCAAAGTATGAGAACAGATACCTTTTTTAGTTAATAGAAAAAAAATCAAAGAGTTAGAAGATAAAGTTGAAAATATCACCCAGAGAGAAAACAAAGAATGTAAAATAGGAAAGAGAAGAGAAGACAATGAAAATCTATGAGTTAGTCTAGCAGACATAGAGAATGGACTTGAGGACACAGGGAGAGGGAAGGGTAAGTTGGGACGAAGTGAGAGAGTGGCATGGGCATATATACACTACCAAATGTGAAATAGATAGCTAGTGGGAAGCAGCCGCATAGCACAGGGAGATCAGCTGGTGCTTTGTGACCACCTGGAGGGGTGGGATAGGGAGGGTGGGAGGGAGGCGCAAGAGGGAGGAGATATGGGGATGTATGTATATGTATAGCTGATTCACTTTGTTATACAGCAGAAACTAACACACCATTGTAAAGCAATTATACTCCAATAAATATGTTTTAAAAAATCTATGAATTAGTCTAAGTTTGCCAACAAAATAATAGGAGCTGAATAATAGGGGTTTTAGAAAAAGAGAAAAGAGAATATAGAGGGAAGAATGTTATTAAAGAACAAATACAGAAAAAAATTTCCAACTGAAAGCATTTGTCTCCCGATTGAAAGGACTACCTTGAGTCTCCCTCACAAAGAATGAAAAAGAGACACACATGAAAGCAAACCATTGGAAGATTTTAGAAGAGCTGGCACAGGAAAATATCCGAAAAATTCCAGGGAGGAAAGACAAAAACTAGGTCATATATAGAGGATTTGGAATTAGAATGGTATTAGACTTTTCAATAGTAATAATAGAATCTGGAAAAGAATGGAACAATGCTTTTAAAACGGAGTGAAAATTATACGTAAACTAAAATTGTATACCCAGCTATGTTAGTCAGAGTTCTCCAGAAAAGCACATCCCATAGGAGATATGGATAATATAGCTATAGATGATATAGATACAGGTATAGATAAGAGGAGATTTACTCTTGCACTTGTGGAGGCTGAGAAGTCCCACAGTCTGCCGTCTGCAAGGTGAATAACCAGGAAGTCAGTGGCATAATTCCGTTTGAGACTGAAGACCTGGGAACTGAGCAGCCACTGGTATAAGTCCCAGGATTTAAAGGCCTGAGAACCAGGAGCTCTGATATCCAAGGGCTAGAGAAGATGGATGCCCAACTCAAGAAGAAAGAGGTGAGTTGCCCTTCCTTCACTTTCTTGTTCTATTTGGACCTGCCCACAATGGTGAGGGTGGATCTTCTTTACTCAGTCTATTGAATCAAATGCTAATCTCATCTGGAAACACCCTCACAGACACACCCAGAAATAATGTTTTACCAGCTATCTGGGCATCCCTTAGTCCAGGCAAGCTGACACAAAAAATTAAACATCACACCAGAGAGTCTAGCAATCAAACTGGAGGTAGAATGAAGTTATTTTCAGACATTCATGGGCTCCACCTACTAAGACGCTCCACCAAAACAAGGAAGTAATTTTTTAAAGGAAGACCATGTGAAGTTAAGGAAATAAAGGATCCAACATGGGAAAGAGTTGAAGTGAACACTCATGGTGGTAAGGAAGGGAAATCCTGCTATGAGTGTAAAGGGAAGGGACAGAATTGGTGTCTGGAGTCTTTCTGGAGGCAAGTCCAGAAATTGTCCAGAAGAGATGTATCTAAGATAAAAATGGAGCTTGATGTGCTAGTATTCAAAGGGATTTAAGCTCTGATAGAGACAGTGGATTAATGGTAAGCACAGAGAAAATTAAGCAAATTTTAAAATGAGGCGATTACTAACTCTAGGAAAACAAAAACTCTGTATGAGAAAGAAAAAGTAATCATGGTCAACTCTGTGGTTCAGCTGCGCTTGTATCTACACGGTCAAAAAAATACAAATCTTAAATACTATTTGACCAAACATAGTTATGTATATATATTAAAAAATTGGAAGGCTGGGGAGGCAGAGACGTGTAGGTGAGTACTGGGGGAGGGGCAGGGTACAAAAACATCCAAAGTAGAGAAGTCAAGAAATAGCAATATACACGTATTTATTTAGAAACACAGAGGCAAACCATAAGAGACATCTTAAAAGACTTGGAAGTGTTTCCCTCGGGGGAAGAGAGATTAAATAGAAGGGGAGGCATTGGTCAGGGGACTGCTGTTTTCAATAGAAGCCTTTGAATACTGTTTGACTTTTTAAACTAGGACCCTGGATTTCTTTATTAGAAGTACAGATTAAATTTTTTTAAAACTCTATTACTGGAACAACTTGGTCCACCAGCCTAGCTGTAACATACCAAGTTCACTATACGCAGTGCCATATGATGGTCCTCCTCCTGATAAGCAATTCACCAAGAAGAAATGCTACTCACTGTCAAGTCCCATTCCTGAAAGATGTGACCTCATTTTCAACCCTGAGGAAATGGAGCCACTAAATACAAGTCAAATCCAGTTACAGTCAAAATCCAAGTGAAGTGCAGCCAAGATATGTGCAAGCCTCAGGTAATGGCCCAGTTATCCCAGCATAATTTATTGTAACAGCATTTTAGAACACTACAAAAAAGGCTGTAGTGGTTGCTTCCACTCTGGGCTCCTATAGCATCCTGCTGCCCTTACCAAAGCCTTTATCACACTTCCTTGTACTTTCTTGCTGTTGGGATTTTTAAAGCGTTTGCTTAATGGACTGTCTTCACAAGGACAAAGACTGCAGCTGAATTGATTTTTTTGTCCCCTGTGTCTAGCAAAGTGATTAATATATGGAAGGCAGGCAGGCAGTGTTTGAGTAAATGAAGAAAAGGGGAAAGATTGAATGAATGTACAAAAACAATAATAATTAAAGCAGCAGCCAATATTAATGCTACATAATAGAAGTGTGGGGTGAAGAGGACCAAAAAGAGGGGTCCGTTAATAGTGGCAAATGCTACAGAGCCTAAGTAATAACAAGAATGACTGACTCAGTGCCTGCTGTGTGCCAGGCACTGTTCTAGAGGTAGCAGGTGTATTAGCACAGTTAATCCTCAGAATAACCCACGAGGTAGGTTATCACTATTCCCATTTTATAGAGAATAAATTGTCCCCCAATCACAAGTCATCAAGCAATAGATGAGCCAGGGTTAGGACCCAGGCCACCTGGCTCTAAAGTCTGCACTCATAAACACCTCACACCTGAGGAATTGAAGAAATGAAGCCCTTTGGGGTGAACACCTAACACTGTGGCCCCAGGGATCTGACCTGGCTGGGTATGTGCAGCTGGTTTGGAGTTGTTAGGAAAGCTCCAGGGATTGGAAGAATTAATATTGTTAAAATGGCCATACTACCCAAAGCAATCTACAGATTTAGTATGATCCCTATCAAATTATCTGTGACATTTTTCACAGAACTAGAGCAAATAATCTTAAAATTTATATAAAACCACAAAAGACCCAGGATTGCTAAAGCAATCCTGAGGAAAAAGAACAAAGCTCCCAGACTTCAGACAATGCTACAAAGCTACAGTAATCAAAACTGTATTGTATGTTATTGGCACAAAGACAAACATATGGATCAATGGAACAGAATAGAGAGCCCGGAAATAAACCCACACACCTATGGTCAATTACTCTTTGACAAAGGAGGCAAGAATATACAATGGAGAAAAGACAGTCTCTTCAGCAAGTGGAGTTGGGAAAGCTGGATAGCTGCATGTAAATCAATGAAGTTAGAACACATCCTCACACCATACACAAAAATAAACTCAAAATGGCTTAAAGACTTAAATATAAGACACCAAAAAACTCCTAGAAGAGAATGTAGGCAAAACATTCTCCAACATAAATCATAGCAGTATCTTCTTAGATCAGCCTCCGAAGGCAAAAGAAGTAAAAGTAAAAGTAAACAAATGGTACCTAATCAAACTTAAAAGCTTTTGCACAGCAAAGGAAACCATAAACAAAACGAAAAGACAACCTATGGAATGGGAGAAAATATTTGCAAATGATGCGACCAGCAAGGGTTTAATTTCCAAAATATACAAACAGCTCATACAACTCACTATCCAAAAAAAACCCCAAACAACCCAATCAAAAAATGGGCAGAAGACCTACATAGACACTTCTCCAAAGAAGACATACAGATAGCCAATAAGCACATGAAGAGATGTTTCACATTGCTAATTATGAGAGAAATGCAAATCACAACCACAATGAGGGGGGCTTCCCTGGTGGCGCAGTGGTTGAGAGTCCATCTGCCGATACAGGGGAAACGGGTTCATGCCCCGGTCCTGGAAGATCCCACATGCCGCGGAGTGGCTGGGCCCGTGAGCCATGATTGCTGAGCCTGCGCGTCCAGAGCCTGTGCTCCGCAACGGGAGAGGCCACAACAGTGAGAGGCCCGCGTACAGCAAAAAAATAAAAATATAAAACACCACAATGAGGTTTCACCTCACACCAGTCAGAATGGCCATCATCAAAAAGTCTACAAATAATAAATGCTGGAAACGGTGTGGAGAAAAAGGAACCCTCCTACACTGCTGGTGGGAATGTAAATTGGTCCAGTCACTATGGAAAACAGTATGGAGTTTCTTTAAAAACCTAAAAATAAAACTACTAAAAATAGAACTACCATATGATCCTGCAATCCCACTCCTGAACATATACCTGGAAAAAATGAAAACTCTAATTTGAAAACATACATGCACCCCAATGTTCATAGCAGCACTCTTTACAGTAGCCAAGACATGGAAGCAACCTAAATGTCTATCAACAGGTGGTGGATAGAGAAGATGAGGTATACACACACACACACACACACACACACACACACACACACACACACACAATGGAATATTACTCAGCCATAAAAATGAATGAAATATTGCCATTTGCAGCAACATGGATGGACTTAGAGATTATCATACTGAGTGAAGTAAGTCAGGCAGAGAAAGACAAATATTATATGATGTCACATATATGTGGAATCTAAAAAAATAATACAAATGAATTTATTTATAAAACAGAAAGAGACTCACAGATATAGAAAATAAACTTGTGGTTACCAAAAGGGAAAGGGAGTGGGAGGAATAAATTAAAATTTGGGGATTAACGGATACATACCAATCTAAACTGTAGAATTCTGAACAAGTGTATGGTTGTTAATTGAAGCCACTAAGAATTGCGGTGGTTTGTTACACAGCAATATGTAACTGCTACAACTAGTTAGTAAATTGCAAAAGCAGAATTTGAAATTAAATCTGTTCGATACCACAGTCCAAGTTCTTAACCACTACATGCCACCATCATACTCCTATTTTCCTCACTGAGAACTTCTTCCCTGCCTAGAGAAAGACTTGCATTTCTCACATGGTGTAAAATCTCTTTATCACATTTGCACTTCTCCTTTCTACTCTAAGCTCTGGATTCCATGTTGACAGAGTCCATGTCAAATACAAAGAGAGTTTGATGCCGACTGAAACTCCAGACACAACTTTCCTCTATCTCTGTTTTCATGGTCTCTAAAGTGCAGAATTAAGTCACACTGGAATTACAGAGATAGAGCAATTCACAGGGAACATTTCATTCACCCTAGTAATAAAATGGCTGTCCCTCTCCACTCCTGGCCCTGTCTACAATTTAACTGGGAGCATTTTCCATTCAGGGTGTGACCTTCATGATTAAAGCTCCAAAATGCTTGACAAGCCTGGATAAACTCTTCCACTACAAAGACCTGCATCTCATTCCAATCCCTGGCACCCAACACACCCTGGAGAAGACCTCAAAATGTGTACGTGGCATTGGAATACCTTTTCCAAAAGAGCTATCTCTGAGGAAGTCTTTTTAACATCTACATTCCGTGGTGTTAGTCAAGTTTACTTAGGGACACAGACTACATGAGTGGGTAAGAATTTAGCAGAAGCAGTTAGTACGAGCTTCGCCTCAGTTCACCCCATGGCCCCTCATCTTCCAGCAGGTTAGACCAGCTTCCTTACGTGACATCCTCATGGCAGTGTTCTGGTTCTGGAAGTCAGACAAAATTACTTTGACTGCATCTTATCAGTCAAAGAAAGTCACAAGCCCAGTTTCAAAAGGTGAACAAATAGACTCCACTTCTTGAGCTGCAAAAGTTTGGGCCGTATTTAATCGGCCACACTATATGTGGGCTTAATTTTTCTTTTTTTCTTTTTTTTTTTTTTTTGCGGTACATGGGCCTCTCACTGTTGTGGCCTCTCCCATTGCAGAGCACAGGCTCCGGACGCGCAGGCTCAGCGGCCATGGCTCACGGGCCCAGCCTCTCCGCAGCATGTGGGCACGAACCCATGTCCCCTGCATCGGCAGGCGGACTCTCAACCACTGCGCCACCAGGGAAGCCCCGTGGGCTTAATTTTTCTTGTTGAATGTTATTTATATTGAAGAGCAGGAATGGTCTCTGTAAGAGGAGTGCTTAGTCATCCACTCGGCTTCAAACTGAAGAGGGGAACTAAACCTGACAAGATGGTGGGGTCAGTGCAGATACATGCAGTTTAGGTCAGGGCTGCTGAGACAGAGACCAGGTGAGGCCTGCCCTTGGACAGACACCTGAGAACGTGTTCATAGGTGAGCATCAGGGAGAAGTTGAGGATGCTGGCAGGGGGGCACGGAAGGAGTTAGGGGAGGGGGAATAGGTTGGACAAGTACCTCCCATGTGCAAAGTGCTTGACATACATACATCATCTCATTCATTCAGTCCATACAACCACCCATTATAATCCTGATAGCAAACCCTCACATCATTCTTGCCATGTGCCAGGCTCAGAGCTAATCGCTTTACACATAGTAACTCAGTAACAGCAACAACCCTGAAACAGATATCAGTGTTTACCCCATTTCACAGATAAAAGAAAACTAAGACCCAGAGAGGTTAAGTAACTAGCCCCAGGTCACACAGCTAGTAGGCAATGAAGTTAGGTTCGACCATTGTACAAATAAGAAAACCAGGGCTCAGAGAGATGAAATCACTTGTTGAAGGACACAGAGCTGAACAAAGATTCACATCTAAATCTGTCTGATTTCCAATTCTGTGCTTTTTCCTTGAATACACTGCGTTTCTGCAGGGAAGGATTTGCTTCACGAGGAAGATTATTCCAGACTCTTCCAGAAAGAGGAGATTGTCCACCATGGGAAGAGGCAGATCAAGGGACTCAGACCTTCTTAGTGAAACAAAATAACAGGAAACCAACAGTGAGCATTTGTTTGAAATCAGCTAAGCATAGACCGTGTGAGATGGGCCCCTAATGACACAAGTGAAGTAAGAAAAGATGGTGTGTGCCTGGTACTAATGTTGGTTTTCTTTTCTTTCTACTTTGATATTTAATGTCTTGTCAGTAAAGAGAATTAAGTGCTTCCTGTCTTAAAAAGATGCGAACATCTTTATGGGAAGCTGGGAGCAAACACAGCCAGTGTTTCACTGGGACATCGTATGCGGGTGATTCTCCTGTCCCCCGTAAATTCCCAGCTGGCAAGTCTAGTCAAAAAGCAGCACCCACTCCCCCAATGGCCCAGAACAGAGCAAAGGGTCTGGTCCAAAAACACCCCTCCTTAGGATGCTCAATCATAGGCAGTGGGGGGACTTCCCCAGGACCCCAAGCCTACTGGGGCAGAGGCAACATCTCCAGGTTCCAGAAAAGGAAGAGGGAGGGGGAAGATGGGTTGGAGGGCCACCACTCTAGAAGGTGTCACCAGGAAGGCAGCTTGAACCCTAACCAAACTCAACATATACCTGACCAGAAAAAGCTGAGGGACTGGCTAGGGATCCGTCTAGGTCTGTGATTGGAGAAACATCTCCTGAGGCTTTGTCAGTCTGTGTGCTGTATTCCAGAAAATTCCACATGACCCTGAGGCACAAGGCCATTCTGGGATGGAGTTGTAAAGCACAAAGTGAGTGCAGAGAGAAGGGACTCCGGTGGGGAACTTGTGGATGGAGGCGGGGCAGAATCAGCCTCTCTGGAAAGGAGCCTGCGGTCCCACTCTCAGCCCAGCTCCTGAGTTACCCGTTTAGCCAATGTCTTTTTAATGAAATAACTCTTTTGGGGGGAGGGGGGAGCTTGGAGTTCTAATGAGGGTTGGAGTAGAGAGTAAGATGGATAAGAATGGTCGCTGGTGGAAGATGGCATGATTGTGTAAAAACCCATCTGCGTGAAAAGGTTTCCCTCAGCAGAACAGCAGATGCTGGCATTGAAGGCGGATGGGTCCATTAGCATCTCCCCTTTCAAGTCTCCTCGTATCTCCTTCCTCCCCCCACCTCCTCCTCTCCTCTGCGTCTCCAGACTTTTTCAGCCTTTGCCATCACCCCATCCTCACCAGCATCGGCCCTCTCTCCGGCTTTATTTGCGCGGGCCCTTGACTGCCTCTCACTCTGCCCTCCCTGTAGGCACAACCCTGAGAGTCTCGTACATTTCATGCCCTCAGCGGGAGGTGTCCCCAGAGGCCTCCTGCCTCCTGAGTTTGGGCTCTGGTTGAATCAATCCATTTTTGTCTTTTTCCTCCTGAGTTCCTACAGCAGCTGGGGGCTTTGGCACCTTGGGGATCCCCTGGGACCTGGCAGATTGCGAACACTCCCAGGGTGGTCCCAGGGGGTTGAGTGGCTTTGACCCAAACCTGGAGGGTCCTGGAGGAGTGTGGTCCCAGCAGATACCACATTTGATTCTGTCTAATTTCCAGAATCTCTCCAAACCCCCAGAAAAGTCTTGGAGTCCCCAAACTATAATCCAGACGAGGTCAGCTCTCTTCACTTGCAATGGATAGGGAGAACGGACCTCTGTGCACGTGAAACGCCGCATCTGTACTTGAACTTGGTCATTATGAATCAGTTTGCTGTTAGGATTGTGATTTTGGAAAAGCTAGGAGTGACTCACTTCATTAAAAGGCAACACACACTATGACCCCCAGCTCACTGTTTTCTACACGACCCCAGTGTTTCCCCAATGCACAGGGGAGGGCTTCCAGAAACATTTGTTGATTGAAGGAATGAACTCACCCTCTCACAGGACTGCCACCATCCCACCACCCACCACAGGGAGCTTCCAGGAAAAGGGTCTGGAAGCTCCCTGTGGTGGGGAAGTGGTCTGAGGGTCATCTTTTAGTTTGTTTTTCTTAAGTCCTCACGGTGGGGACCGACTGTATTCACTGTTCATCTTTTACTGCAAAAAAATATCCATAACCTCCTTCCCAGAAAATCAAACACTGCTTTACATGTTGCAGCAGCAGCGTGATTTAAAACTCCCCAGAGTGGAGCCAGGCAGAGTGATTCATAATCTCTCTTCGGAGGCAAGCCTGACATATGCTGTACACGTGTGCCCAGTGTAGACCTAGCGGCTGGGCTGGATTCTGAGAGGGGCCCACTCAGGAGAAAAATCTTTATTTTTACCCTTTGCCAAAAATGGAACCTCACCCCAATTCTCCCTCATAAATAGCACACCCAGAAGCCTTGCCATTTCAGAAAGCTGCATAGAAGCACAAGGTGCTCAAAGTTAAACCACAGAAGGAACACTGAGGTGTATAGGAATCGGATTAGACTCATTACCTAAAAATGAAAGAACCCAGCCTTCTAAAAATACAGTAGCATTTATTTGTGGCCAGAGCCCTATGTTTGCACACTTTTAATTGTTTCAGGAAGCTACACCTTTTAAAAGATGTTCTAAGTCCTGACCACAGAGGACCTGTTTATCAGTGCAGTTTGAGATAGCTGATGACTCTTGTATACTTCAAGGAAAAGTTGAAGGGGACACCTCCTGAAAGTTGAAAAGACCCAGGTGTGTGGTGACTGAGAGGTGTTGGGGTGGACTTTTGTTGTTATTTTTAAAGGCAGCTGGAGAGTTCGCAGCTGAAAGAAGTAGCCTTGAGGGTAAGATTCAGTCCTTGCAAGGAACTAGAACGGTAAACAGAACGATGCTTTATATTAACGCTACTGTCCCAGGACACATGAGAAACAGCAAGAAAAATCCCAATCGCTCCCTTGGAAAGAGACAAGTGGAAACTGAAGCTATTTTAGATGAAGCTTTTTGTCCAACTTTATGGAGCAAATGTGAGTTCTGGCGTCTTTCCACGGACTCGTCAGGCATGAATCTCAACAATTGGATAGGAACTGGCTCTCATCTGAGCCCTCTTCCTGGGGAAGCGATCTTTGTTTGTGGGCAGAGAAGACAAGAGTGGGGAAGGGACAACAATGGTGTCCGTTTTGACCCCGGTGGGAAACATCTTAAGGATATTTCTCCCCCATGGTCATCGAAATCTATTCTGTCTTCTAGTTTGCAGAGGTTTTCATCCTGAATTTCCCAAGACAGTTCTTTTTTTCCTGGGCCACAGGAAATGTTGGGCCACATCTAGTCCTATGTCCCCATGGTAGGTGGAAATGCTCTCCCCCCTCCTCCCCCCACCCCCATCACAGAGATATGTCCACATCCTAATCTTTGGAACCTGTCAATATGACCATATTAGGGAAAAGGGTCTTTGCAGATGTAGTTAAGTTGAGGATTTTGAGATGAGGAGATTGTCTGGTGGGCCCTCAGTACCATCACAAGTGTCTTTATAAGAACTTATGGAAGAGGGGGTTTTGACACGTAAGGGGAGAAGGTGATGTGACGGCATAGGCAGAGATGCTGTCCTGTTTCATCATCCTTTAGACAGATATTTGTTGAGTGTGAACACGCGCTGACATTGAGTGAGGTGCTGAGGTATAACAGTGAGCAAAGAGACGTGAACTGCACCTTCAGGCAGCCTATGGTGTGGGAGATGGTCAGTAAGCAGATAACCACCATGCTGTGACTACAGTCTGCAGTAAGTGCCACGAGGGTGCATGACAGGTGGTGACATGGTAATGGCCTCGTGTGGACAGCGAGGGAGTGAGATTTAAACAGAGACCTCTACTGGGGGAAGGAGCTTTCCAGCTACAGGGAACGATCTGTAGGAAGACCCAGAAGGCTCTGGAAGCTTTCAAGCGTTACCTAAACAAAGGTAAAGAAGGTCATTGGATGGGGGCAGAAGGCGGCCTGTGTGGGCCTGAGGGTCCAGGTGTGAGGACTTTATCTCTGTCCTAAAGACATGGGGAAACCACTTGCTTTACACATAGGGGTAGCCCAATCAGACCGATGTTTCAGAGGAATCAGTCTGGCTGCTGCACAGCGAGGAGGTGGGAGGGGCTGAAGCCAGTGGGTCAGTGTGGAGGCTCTTGAGAAGCCCAGACAAGATATGGTAGCTGTTTGGACTTGGATGTAGCAGCCAAGCTGGGGGGAGAAGTGGGTGGATTCCAAAGAGTGCGGGAAGAAGGAGCTGGTGATGGATTGGAGGTGGGGAGTGAGGGAGAAGGTGGTGTAAAGGATATGTCCTGGGTTTCCTCTCTGTACCATGTGCAAGGTGGTGATGCCAGAGCCACTGGGGGCTATCGAGAAGGACCCAGGTTTGGGGAAAGAAGATAAATAGTGTTTTCATCTAAAATGACCCTCCTTCTCAGTTTTTCTGGCACAATCCAAGTTATGCCTATTATCTCAAAGTCTTGTCCAGAATTTGTTATTCCCCCAAATGCCCTGGTTTGGACCAATCAATCGTAGGGTCACCCTAGGCTAACAAGTGTGTGATCTGAAAGGTCTTTGAGACATCCGAGAGAAGGTTCTGAGAACATAGAATGACGAGAGGAGAGGCTGAGGAGAAAAGCCTGATGATTTTTATTTTTTCATTTTTTTTAAATTGAAGTAGAGTTGATTTTCAAGGTTGCATTAGTTTTGGGTGTACAGAAAATTGATTCAGTTATACATACATATATGTGTATGTATGTATACATTCTTTTTCAGATTCTTTTGCATTATAGATTATTACAAGGTATTGAATATAGTTCCCTGTGCTCTATAGTAGGTCCTTGTTGATTATCTATTTTATATATAGTAGTGGGTATCAGTTAATCCCAAACTCCTAATTTATCCCTCCCCCCACCTTTCGCCTTTGGTAACCATAAGTTTGCTTTCCATGTCTGTGAATCTATTTCTGTTTTATAAATAAGTTCATTTATACCATTTTTTTAGAGTCCACATGTAAGTGATATCATATGATATTTGTCTTTCTCTGTCTGACTTACTTTGCTTAGTATGATAATGTCTAGGTCTATCCATATTGCTGCAAATGGCATTATTTCATTCCTTTTTACAGCTGAGTAATATTCCATTGTACCTATGTACCACATCTTTATCCATTCGTCTGTTGATGGACACTTAGGTGGTTCCATGTTTTGGCTATTGTGAATAGCGCTGCTGTGAACATTGGGGTGCATGGATCTCGATGAACTTTAATATCCAAGGACTGGCACTTGAAATCAAGCAGCATGGTCCAGAGAGGGGAGGACCACCAGGAGAGTGTGTGTCCCAGAACAGACAAAAACGTCCCTCTTCTTTCGTTTTCCTGGCGAGACATCCTGTAGAGCGGAGGTCAACAATATTTGGCTTTCTGGGCCATATGGTTTCTGTCACTACTCTTCAGCTATGCTGTTGGAGCATGACAGCAACCTTAGATGATACATAAATGAACACACGTGGCTGTGTTCCAATAAAACTCATTTACAAAAACAGGCAGGGAGCCGAATGTTGCCCAGGGGAGTGGTTTGCTGACCCTTACTTTAGAATAACACTCTGGGCCTTTCTCCTTCTTAATCCTCCCCTGAGGAGGTGTTGGGACTGATGGATGTGTTTTACTGGAGAACTCAGACCACCCCCTCTTCAGGGGGCTCTGCGAGACTGCAGGGAGCTCTGGGATGCTGGGAGTCATACAGGGCAGGACACCACGGGGATGCCTGGAGCCGTTCCAGGTGGCCACTAACAGAGCTGTGGTCCAGCTTCATTCTGGGGTGAAGGATTAGCCGCACCACTTGGCTAAGAGAACTAACCGTGGTCTCCAAACCCAGCTTTCCCAGAGACGAAAGTGATACTGTGACTCCCTCTGCATGATGCCCATCTCTTATCACAATTGCTCCAAACCTGGGAGCCGCCCTGCCCAGCCGCAACAGGAAAGGAAGTGTGTATTCCTCAGTTCAACTGTCTTTGGGTTTGGGTCGCTTTGCGTTGAAGGTTTACAACTCTTTGAGGCAACCTCAGACAGAGTGTAGCCACTGTGGAGTCTGGTTCTACCTGTTTTCTCTTCTGGTTAATTAAAAACATATGAAGGCCTTGCTGGTAAGTAATGCATGTCATGCCTGCTGACGTCCATGGTGGCTGGGAAGTGGAGTTGGTGTAACATGTGAATGGGGACACGGCCTTTACGCCTTTGGAGATTGTGTAGGGGGCCTGTGTTCCCTCTCCTTTCTGCCTCACTTTCAATCCTGTCCTCACTCAATACCAGCATTAGATTTGGACCAATTGAACAAGGACTATACATTCTTTATTATTATTATTAGAAAATACAGACACACCAAGGAGGGGGAAAGAAAAACCACCTTCAATCTCCACCCAGAGATAGTGATTATTAATAGTTTGGTATGCATTTTTCCAGATGCAAAAATGAGATCATAGTGTCCATATTGTTTTGTGACCTACTTTTGGCATTTAAAATATAATAAATAACCTTCCATGCTCCAGAGCAGGAATGTACACCATGGTCTTCGGTAGTGACGTGATTCATTTATCTAATCCTTTCTTATTGGCAATTTGGGTTGTTTCCAAGTTTTCTCAGTAAAATCAATGTTACAGTGAACATTCATAACTAGCTGTGGGAGCACACCCTTAATTATTTACATAAGCTGAGTTCCAAAAAGACAATCATGGCTGTAAAGACGTTTTTCGGAAAATCACACATTCCACATCCTTCTAAGGGGACCTAGGCTTGAAGTAAGTTTACCCAGAGAGGAAGAGTGGGTTTGTGTCTGCTTTTAGAAGCTCAGCTCCAGCGGTCCCTGGCTTCCGTGGTGTAGGGGGTTAGAGCCTGAGGAATCCCCCAACCGCAGAAAATCACATTAGCTTAGAGGCTCTGCCTATCCCACCTCCCCTTGCAGGTTGGACCCTGTGAATATTCAGTGGAATGGAGATATCAACAAAATGGAAACATGGGTGACTCTCAAGTTTTCTCCTTTTTTCCTCCATATTTTAAACATTGTGTCGTTAGGGCTTAGCAAGTTTCCCATAGGAACGGGGAAAGACTTCTCGGGAGGCCTCTTCAGGTCCTCAGAACTAATAGGAGTGAGAGACAGAGGGGAGGGACAGAAACCTGGCTCTAGGATTTAAGGAGGATGGACATGGACCCCAAGGTTTCCTATTGAACTACCCGGCCAACTCAGAAGGTCAGGAAAGAGCTAGACTAGGGTCAGAAGACCTGCCAGGAATGAGGAGCATGACTTTGCCTCGGTCTCGCTGATTAATTTCTCAGACCATATGAGAGGCAATTAGTGGGTGGGCTTCAGTACCCATCGCGGAGCGGAGGGCTCCCTGAAAGGGGGTCAGCTTTCAAATCTCCCCTTATACCTCGCATCACCTAAGATGCTCCTGCAGTGCCTCTTAGCCCCACTGTGCATCTGAATCACAGTGAGCAGATTTAAGACACACATGCTTAGACCCCAGAGGCTCTGACTTAATAGGTCCAGGGTAGAGCCCCAACCTTGGTAAGATTTCCAAAAGGGTTAAAAACCACTGAGCAACCTCTTTATACCACATCACGGGCTACTTATGATTAGACAGGGCAGAATGTAGGGGAAGACTATAGGCTTTGGAACTGGCTGATCAATTTAAGGGTCTGGAGAATGGTAGTAATAACACGTACCTCTGTAAGGTGGCCAGCACAGCATAGGTACTCAATGGATGGCAGCTCAACGTGTTGAGGAGTAATTACTTGCATGGTTGCAAGAGGAAAACATAAAAGACAATGGGAGAGCAGGTGGTGAGAGAATGAGGGAGACAGCCTCTATTGCTCATCAAGACAGACCTGAGTTTTGGCATCAAAAGAGAATTTGAACTATTTGGCTTGCTAGGAACAAGAGGTAAGAGGCCAGTCTTAAATTTTAGCACTGGGAGCCAGAATTCCTCTCTGTACCAGTATGCTGTGCAAATCATGTCAGGATGGAGTGGCCGTTTATTTAGCTTTATCTTCCCATCCTGGCCTGCTTTAGATTGGGGGTAGGGGGCGGCTAGGATCTGCTTTGTGTTAAAGATGATCTCCCTGGAGAGAGTGTAATCTGCTATTATTATGCCTTATAGTGGAGGCCAAGTGCTTTCCCACAGTCTAAATCCGAATCCGACTTTCCTCACTGTTCCATTTTGTAACAGCAATTGGCCAAAGGAAGAGTGCAGCTTTCCAAAGCATCTAAATTGAAATAGGTGTTTCCTCCTGCATGTTCAGGAGGATCTCTTTGTCTAGCTCACGAGGTTTCCAATTCCAAGTATGGCTCGGAGTCAGGTCTTCACACGATGGCTTTCAAGGTCTCCAGAAAAGTACAAACAAGTCCGTGGTCATTCAAGCATTCTTTCCTCTTAATATCACTTTATATTTCAAGATTCTGGTCTCTTGGTTTTTTTAATTGATCTTCACTTGGTACTTTACATTTGGAACATCGGCTGGAAGTTTCTTTGTCCCCTTCCTCAAAAATTAATGATGTGTGGGGAAACTTTTAGGTGCACCAAGGGAGCTGCAATTAAAAGAGTCGGGTGTATGGCCTTCTGCAAAATAATCACCCTTTGAATGCATGGCTGCTCACCCCACCCACATCTATCTGCTTTGCAAGTTTGGGTTTCATATATTAGTTTCTTAAAATAGGACTCACAGTTGAACCTCATTCAGCCTCTGAGATAAAGCCTGGAGCTGGGTCTGCAGGGAGCAGTGTGACCGAGCTGGTGTGTGGTGACGACGGCCACAGCCTCAAGCTGGGCTCTAAATCACAGCTAAAACCCCAGAGCTAAAAGCATCATTCCTCTCTGACACTTTCAATTTAAAAGCCATGCTATATTTTTGTTTCCAATTATAGAAGGAGAAAAATAAAAGCATCTGGAACTTATTACTGTCCCTTTATTCCCCGCCATAACTCTGAGAAAGCAAACCAAGCTCTCTAGAAAACGCACAGGAAAAGAGAGGAGGCAATGCCTCCAGAGCTAAGCCCTCACACCCCAGCCCCCGACGCCATGCGCATCTCTGTGGCTACACTGAGAACACGTGGCATGTGGGGTTTATGATGGAAACTTTGACAGCTCATCAGTAACTTCAGGGAGGGAGCTCAAGGGAGCCTGGGAGTCACCCAGGTTCTCAGGCTGCTTAGCTTCCTCTCTCTGGCCATTCCTGTTGTGCAAGACTTGACCCCCGGCCCAAGAACCCAAGCCCATAAGATCAGACCTTCTCCCAAAACATCTGCATGAATTGCAAGGATCCTGGTTCCAGAAAATCAAGATTCCAGGAGGTTATGAAGAAACCAACTTGGAGAGCGTGCAAGCCCCTATGGCCTTTAATGCCACATAGAAGGAGATTGACACATGACTACCTGTGGTGCTCAGGACTCAAATTAAACTACTGGTCATGCCACCCAAGGCCCTTCCTCTTCTGCTGCCTGCCCCTGCCCTGGGTTAGTTATCACTCACTCTCCTTGAGCACGCTGTCTTCTGCCAGAGAATCATTTATTTCTCCGAACACACCATAAGCATTGATGTCTTTGCTCAAACGCTCCCCCCATCTTCGGAGCCCTTCCTCAATCTATTTCCATGCATAGTAAACTTCAATCCATTTTTTTTTTAATTTTTATTGGAGTGTAGTTGATTTACAATGTTACGTTAGTTTCAGGTGTACAGCAAAGTGGATCAGTTATACATCTATCCACTCTTTTTTAGCTTCTTTTCCCATATAGGCCATTACAGAGTACTGAGTGGAGTTCCCTGTGCTATACAGTAGGTCCTTATTAGTTATCTATTTTATATACAGTAGTATGTATATGTCAATCTCAATATCTCAATCTATCCGACCCATTCTTGATCAGCCAGTTCAAATAGTGCCTTCCTTCAAAAGGCACTCAAAATAGTCATTGACCTGCAACTATTTTCTAGATGTGATTGCAGCTACTAGGTCTACAACAGACAAAAAGGTGAGGTCCATGCCCCTAAAGAAATTAGAGTGACAACCCCATTCAGTTTGGTTTATCTTTAGCCAATGTCTAAGATGCATCTGGCACTGTGGGGTCGTGTTATGTTCCTACGGCTGCTGTAACAAAGGATCACAAACTTTAGTGACTTAAAACAACACAGAATATCTTAGACTTCTGTAGGCTAGAAATCCAGCATGGGTTACTGGGCTAATATCAAGGCTGCGTGACTTTCTGGAGAATGTGTTTTCTTGCCTTTTCCAGATTCTAGAGGCCACATGATTTCCCTGGCTCATGGACCCTTCCTTCATCTTTACAGCCAGCAGTAGCAGTAGAGTCCTTTTCACATCAAATCATTCTCTCTTCCACCTCCCGCTTCTGCTTTTAAGGTCCTCTTTGATTTCATTGAGCCCATCCAGATCATTCAGCATAAGTTCTTTATCTTAAAACCAGCTGATTAGAAAGTTGAATTTCATCTGCAACCTTAAAACACCTTCACCTTGTAATGTAATATATTCATAAGTTCTGATTAGGATGTGGACATCTTTGGAAGGGGGGCTATTATTTTGACTACGACAGAGGATAAAATGGTGAAGGGGATACTAGGACTTCCCTCAAGGAGACTATTCTGCAAAGCCTTCCTTATAACATACCTATTGCACTTTATGTACTTTATAAATATCTTTTTAACAACATTTAGCACGCTTAAAGCAGTGTTTCCCAGACTGTGGGACATACAATACTTGGTATTTTGAATTTAGTCATTTTGTATTTTAATAATCATTCACTTTTAATGTGAATTTGAAAAGCATAAGTAGCATATCCAATCTGTGATATAATCTTTCTTTTTAAATTAAATTAAGATTTTAAAGAGTGAGACAAGTAAAATATGAATTAGCGGTACATATTGTATGAGCCAAGGGGGTGGGGGAAAGGGAGAGTAGTACGTGAATGACTGCAATATAAGAAAACCTCTCTTAGAGTTAATAGTTTCCAGAAAAACTCTGAGCTCCCTGAGGACAGAGAATTGTCCACCTTCTCATTATTGTATCCTGCATCCTAGCAAAGTTCCCAGCACAAAATAAGTGCTCAACAAATATCTGTAGAATCTACAAATAACTGATTAAATGATTAACCTCTGTATTTTCCTCACCTCTTGAGGACAGGAACTGTGCTTATTAACTTTTATATTTCTGGAACCTAGTACCTGCGACAGCACAGGTTCTCAAATGTTTATTAAATGAATAAATAAAGTAGGCTTGAATTGTGGGTTTGAATTGTGATTCATTTTTATACTTTTTAGATTAATTCCGCATTATGGAAATGCAGCTGAAGTAATGATTAAATAATCACTATCTGCTGTTTTAATTATTTTACTGTAATGGGGCTTTGTTATAATGTGTACTCTTTAGGGAATAATAGATGAGGGTGTAAATATTGAAGATTAAATGTAGCTGAGGCCCACATTCTTGGTAGTGGATAACAACTGATAATGACACCAAGCATAGGAAGGTGGAAGTTGACATATACTCATAAGACTCCCAGCTTTTCCTCTTGGTTGCTGGGTCTTCTTTATAACAGTTCTGGTTTGGTGGATGTTTCCTGAATTACATGACTCATTACCCCATTCATGCATTCAGCATTGTAGCAAGGCCACTGTGTGCAACACTAAGCTGTGTGTAAAGGACACAAAGATGAATAAAACCCAGTTACTAACTTTAACAAGCTTACAATTTAGTAGAGGAGAAGCCCACACTTAAACCTATTATTGTCATACAATTAAAAGAGCTATATCAGGAATGGCAATATGGCTTGGGAACATTAAAGGTGAGTTTGTAGTTTGAGTTCAACTAAATTAATTAGATGCTAAAGCAAAGAAAGCAAAAAGTAAACCAACTGTCTGTGAAAGAATATAGCAGAATCCAGAATTCCACAACAGAAATTTTATAATATCCAGGGTATAATAAAAAAAAGACTACTCCACATATGAAGGACCAAGGAAATGTCATCCATTCTCAAGAGAAAAGGCAATCAATAGGGACCAAACAGATGTTGAAATTAGCAGTCTTGGATTTTAAAACGTCTTTTGAACTCCATTCATTGACTTAAAGAAAGACAGAGAACTAGAAACCATAAAAATGAGCCAAATAGAAATTCTAGAACTGAAAAACACAATCTGAAATTAAAAGTTCACTGTATGTGCTTGAAAGCAGGATGGAAATAAAGAATCAATGAACTTGAAGATAGATCCATAGAAATTGTTCAATCTAAAAAAAAAAAAAATCAACAGAAAAAAAAAAGATTGAAAAATTAACAGAGCCTCAGGAACCAGTTTAAAAAACTATCAAAGTTTTAACGTATAGAAAATAGTTAGAATCTTGGGAGAGTTGAGAGAAATTGGGACAGAGAAATAGTTTAATAAATAATGGATGACATTTTCCCAAATTTGGTGAAAGACATAAATTTACAGATTTAAGAAGCTGTAAATATGGAGAAAACCATACCTAGGCACATCACTGCTAAATGCCAAAAATAAAGAGAAAATCTTAAAAGCAACCAGAAGAAAATGACACATTACATATATGGGAACAAAATTTGAATAATATCTGAATTTTCATCAAAAACTCTGGAGACTTTGTGTATCCTCTTTAGGGGAGAAGTTAGGATATTTTTGGTTGTACACAGATAGTTGTTCATCATGTTAGGTGGATGAGTTATTTTTCTATTGCTCTTATCTGGAATTAATGGTTAAAAGATGTGTGTGTAGATTCCAAGCTAGTAAACTGTGCTGGAGTTTTCTGTGGACCACTTGGTTAAATTGGAAATTTCACTTCCAGAATTCTCTTCCCTGTATGGTTCTGGGTTAAAATGGGAATTTGAAAAAAGGTTTGAGAGGCAAAAGTGAAGCAGCACAATTTCTCTCTAAAGGGTATCATCAGATACAGAAATGGCACATACAGAGATGCCCAGGGGATCTCAGCTTGTCCTTGCTTCCTCTGTTCCATATCCAGCTCATCTTCTGGAATATAGATCCCAATCACCAACAGTGGGCCCAGGCTCACTGCCAGACTTAGTGGCAGATGCACTCAGGCAGCAACTTTCCATGGATACCTCCAGAAGCTTCCTGCTCTTGGTCCCACTTCAGTGGCTGGATGTAACAGGCCTCTCAGATTCCCCTGAAAGTTCCAACTTGTCCACTCACACCAGTGTGTAAGGAAGACTGGCTAATAACTTCATCTCTACGCCTCTAACTCTCCTTTCCAGACCTTCACTTCCCCAGTTCCTCCCACCATTGTGTAAGATCTAATTCCTGAAATCAATCCCTTATCCCATAACATTCATAGTGATTCCACTTCCCTGGATATATTTTGGCTGACATCCCAGTGAGGAAAACGTTAAGTGGTGACGTGCACACTCGTGCGGAAAGCTCCCACCCATCAGGATGCAATTCATTTCTTCTTGTCTTCCATTGGCCAAAGCAGATCCATGGCCATACCTAACTTCAAACATGGCAGGGAAATGCAATCCTTCCATGTGCCTAGGAGTAAACTTGAACCAGAATGTTTGCAAATATACTACACACATGACTACCACACATAGGATAATATGTAAATGATCAATAGATATTTGCATATGTAGATGAATGTATGGATGTGAGATTTTAAATATTTACAAAGATCAGTGGAACTCAGTAAAAAGGAGAAAAAACATTTAGTCAACAACTCACGTGCACTAACCTTGTGTGAACTCATTTATAAGCTTGTCATTCGATCTCAAGACCTCCCTATGAGTCAGTTTTCTTATTCCCACTTTACAGAGTAATTCTGCAAGGTCAGGGACCATGCCAGTTTTTAATGGATTTTATTTTTTAGACCATGTTTGTAGTTACAGAAAAATTGAGAAGCTAATGCAGTTTCCATATAACCCCCTGCCTCCGCTACACAATTCTATTAGTGACATCTTACATTAGTATGGTATATTTGTTCCAATTAATGAATCAATACTGATACATTATTATTAAAGTCGATACTTATTTAGGTTTCCTTGATTTTTACCTAATGTCCTTTCTCTGTTCAAGAATCTCATCCAGGAGACCACATTACATTTCATCGTCATGTCTCCTTTGGTTCCTCTCGGCTGTGACAGTTTCTCAGAGTTTCTCTTATTTTTGATGACATTGACAGTTTTGAGGAGTACTGGTCAGGTATCTTGTAGGCTGCCCCACTGTTGGAACTTTCTGATTTTTTTTTCCCATATTAGACTGGAGTTACGGGTTTGGGGAGAAATTGTGCCTAGTTGTTCACTGATGTTAACTCCACTGCTAGCACAGGGCTGCACACATAGGGTCCTTAATAAATGTTTATTGAATAAATAGATATCTACCAGTACAAAAATGGGTTCAGAAAGGTTAGGAAATAGGCCAAAAGATACCCATCTAGTCAGAAGCAAGACTAGGATCAGAACCCAGGACTCTTGACTCAGAGACTCTTCTACTTTCCAATCCATTATATTAATCCTGCAATAATTATAATGACAAATTTCAGATACTGTTCTAGGTAGTTTATAGATGTCATTTCTAATTCTCTCAACAATATTTCAAGGAATGTGTTGTTATCCTATTTTCTTTAAGCTCAGTGGTATCTAGGAACTTCCTCAAAGCTACAGTGAAAAAGTGGCCCTGCCTCTTGGACCTCCCTCCCACCCCACCTGCCCATCCCACCCATGTAGGTCATCACCGAGCACCGAGCTGAGCTTCCTGTGCTTTATAACATGTTCCCGCTAGCCATCTATTTTGTGCATGGTAGTGTATATAAGTCAATCCTAATCTCCCAATTCGTCCCACCCTCCCCTTCCCCCCTCCACCCCGTGTCCACATGTCCGTTCTCGTATACATATAGCTGAGTCACTTCTTTGTACAGCAGAAACTAACACAACATTGTAAAGCAATTATAGTCCAATAAATTATAAAAAAAAGAAAACAACCCAGTTTATTTTTTTTAATTTATTTATTTATTTATTTATTTTTAGCTGCGTTGGGTCTTCGTTTCTGTGCAAGGGCTTTCTCTAGTTGCGGCAAGCGGGGGCCACTCTTCATCGCGGCGTGCGGGCCTCTCACTATCACGGCCTCTCTTGTTGCAGAGCACAGGCTCCAGACACGCAGGCTCAGTAGTTGTGGCTCACGGGCCTAGTTGCTCCGGGGCATGTGGGATCTTCCCAGACCAGGGCTCAAACCCGTGTCCCCTGCATTAGCAGGCAGATTCTCAACCACTGCGCCACCGGGGAAGCCCCAACCCAGTTTTTTAAATGGGCAAAATATTTGAACAAACACTTTACCAGAAAAGACAAATGAATAGCAAATAAGCACATGAAAAGATGCTCAGCATCATTAGTCAAAAATGCAAACAACTCAATTGTCTTTTGACTGGTGGATGAATAAAAAAACTGGTACATCCATATGATGGGAGGCTATTTGACAATAAAAAGGAAGGACTTACTGATACCTGTAACAACGTGGACAAAAATCAAACGCATTATGTTAAGTAAAAGAAGCCAGACTCAAAAGGCGACATAAGGCATGGTTCTATTTATCTGACATTCTGTAAAAGCAAAATTGTAATAAAGACAGAAAACAGATCAGTGGTTGCGGAGGGCTAGGTTGGGGGAGGGGCGGTTAAAACGGAATACAAAGGAATCTTAGAGGGCGATGGAACAGTCCTGACTGTGATGGTGATTACATGATTGTATGAGTGTCAAAACTAAAAAACGAAAAAGGGTGAATTTTCATGTATAAAAGGTAGACGTTAATCTAAAGAAGAGTGGATATATGTACATGTATAACTTTGCTGTACACCTGAAGCTAACACAACATTGAAATCAACTATATTCCAATAAAAATTTTAAAAAAAGAAAAAGAAAAATAGATGTTAATAAACCTGACTAAAACTGAAAAAAAGAAACAAAGTGGCCCTGGCCTTGAATCGTCTCCTGCTGCTTCCAGAGTCTCTGCTCATCTGGTTACAGTGACCTTTCCAAAGTTGGCCAAGTGATTTTTCCCCTTTAAAACTCTCCAAGGACTCCCTGAGCACTGCATGAGAGTCCCCACTTTCCAGCCTGCACCCCAAGCTCCAGGCTCAGTGAGCACCCCGCAGCTCCCCTAAAGAACACGCTGCTCCGTGTGTCTTCACGTGTGCTGTTGTCATGCTTAGAACACTTTCCTCTTCAACCTCTGCCCCTCCGGGGGGGGAGGGATCTTATTTACATTTCACTTAACAGTTTTAACTTCTAACTCTATGAAACAAACCTTCTCTGACCCACTCAAGCAGACTCCATCTTCCCAACTCGGTGCACCCAACGTTCGTAGTACATGCCTCCCCTATTACGTTGCTCATCCATAGTAACGTCACTGACTTACAGCCCACCCCTGCTCTCTAACCAGATGTGGAATTCCTCTGGACAAGGATCCTGGCTCATTCATCTTTGCATCTGCCATACCTAGTATAGCGCCTGGCACATTACCCATGTTCAATAATGAATGAATGAATGAATGAATGAATGAATGAATATGGAAGGGTATATAATAATCTTCAATGCAGGGACACAAAATTCTGAAAGTGAACTGAATGCTGCCTCCACACTCTCTTCTCCAAGGCCAGGGACACAAGGCCAGCCTCTGCAGAAGTTTTCCATCTTGCTCTTAAGTGCATCTTGTTGGATCCATGGCTAAATAATGTCTGGAACCTGGGAGTGAAAAATTGGCCTAATCTCAGTACCTAAGTCAGTTAATGGGCTGGAAATCCAGCTGAGCCTCTTCTGTTATTTTTCAAAGAAAATGCAAGAAAAGTCTCATCATAAAGTATCTTAAAGGCCAAATAGCTATTCCCTAAAGACATTTTCATCAGCTATATAGAAAAGCATCAGATGCATGGTTTAATCCCCCTTCTCTTTTGCTGTCCCTGAGTAATTCAAAGAGGGGTGGAAACCTCGCAGTTAACCAATTAACTTGATTGGAGTAAACAGCCAAATTAGATAACTAATGATCATGTTTGCCAAATTACCACTTCACTTTTTTGCTGGGTGGATACAGCTCTAAGGCTACAGAAACATTTATAAGCAGACTGCCCAGTTCTCTTGGTGAATCCTCCTGTATCTTAAATCTTGCATCTTCCATTATCCCTTCCCGCTCTTCTCCATCACTTCTAAAGGCAACTAGAGAAAGAGGAATGCTCACAGCGCTAGGACATTTACCCTCACGCCTGGCTCTAAAAGGAATCTGGTGGTCTCAAGTTTGGCATGTCAACCCAGATCAAGGTTATGAACTTGCATTTCCTTTCCGTATCAGTATCCCAAAAGTGGCTGCTCTGTTTACCTTTTGTCACAGGAGCCAAGAGAAGCAATAAATGTGCCTTCTCCCAGCCATGTGGAATGGAGAGAAAGGATATCAATTCTTCAACTAGTCACATTCAATGCATGACCCACAGGAAGGGAACTTTGCTTCTCTTGTCTATTAAAAAAATTAAATTCAAACATTTAATTCTAGCTATAATGGAGTAACTTCTTAGCAGGTCAATGCTCCCATAAAAAAAACAGGAAGAGCTGGATTAAAAGGAAAAAAAAAAAACCTGTTTGAAGGCATTAAAGGGCTTTTAAGGATGCCAGGACTTGAGACAGCAGATGCCAGAGAGAAGGAAACTGCATTGAAGAAGCCCACGTTTTTGCATGAAGCTTTTCCCCTTGAGGCATTTGCCAACTTTTGGGGGGGTCTGAAAAGCCAGCAGAGCTATATAAAAATCTCACAAGGCGAGAGAGACAAAAATTGAAGTTTGTGGATGCCAAAGCAACCAGGTCTTGAGAGGTCCAGATTCGGGAGAGAAAAAAAAGCAGAGAAGTGGGCCTGACACTCAACATCAGTCTTCCTATTGAAGTATTTTCTTCTTAGCAGGCATGGTGCTAAAAAGTCAAGCAGAAACAGCTGAAAAACAAAGTTTTTAGTGCTTTCACAGTGATGAGAAATTAAAATTCAACTTCAGGACTCACCAAGGAGAAGAAACCCTAAAATGCTTCCCACTTCTCAGACCAAGCCTAACAAAAGCCACAAATCAGTCTTGAGTCGATCTTCCTTCTGTTGGCTGCTAGAATGTAGGTCAAATCCCCTATGGAGGTACATAGCTGCATCCAGAGCTCCATAATGTATCACACACAACTCCCAGCATTCAATCTAAGATTGTCAGGACACCAAAAATCAGGACCAAAAAACAACTATCCAGGGTTAGTGCCTTATAAGAAGAAACGAGAGAGCTATGCTCTCTGTCTCCACCACGTGAGGACACAGCAAGAAGATGATCTTCAGCAAGACAGGAAGAGAGTCCTTACCAGGCGCTAGATCAACCAGCACCCTGATCTTGGACTCCCTAGCCTCAGAACTATGAGAAATAAATGTCTGTTGTTTAAATCACCCAGTGTGTGGTATTTTGTTATAGCAGCCTGAGCAGACTAAGGCAGAGGTCATTTTTAAAACGCTAAGAGGGGCTTCCCTGGTGGCGCAGTGGTTGAGAGTCCACCTGCCAATGCAGGGGACTCGGGCTCGTGGCCCTGTCCGGGAGGATCCCACATGCCGCGGAGCGGCTGGGCCCGTGAGCCATGGCCGCTGAGCCTGCGCGTCCGGAGCCTGTGCTCCGCAACGGGAGAGGCCGCAACAGTGAGAGGCCCGCGCACTGTAAAAAAAAAAAAAAAAGTATATATATATATATATATATATATATATATATATACACATGTTTAACAAGCTAACAGAAGGGAAATGGTAAAACATAATCATTCTTTTTAAAGCACAGAATTAACAGAAAAAGGAAAATAAAGTAGATGTAACAAATAGAATATATACAATAGAATAGTGGATATAAACACAAATATATTAGAGTAATTCATTCAATGTAAACAATTTAAGTACTCCAATTTAAAAATTGGAGGAATTCTCTGGCGGTCCAGTGGTTAAGACTTGGTGCTTTCACTGCCGGGGCTGGGTTCAATCCCTGGAGGGAGAACTAAGGTCTCACAAGCTGCACGGCACAGGAAAAAAAAAAATCAAAGATTGGGCAGACACTTCTGGGCTGACAGAATAAAGACCTCCAAAATTCCACTCCTTCATAAACACAAAGAAAACAATGGCAAAAAAATTATCAAGATGAACTTTTTCAGAACTCTAGAATTTAACCAAATGCTTGCTGATATGAGGAATATTTGTTCAAGGAAAACAGCTAAATCTTGGTAAGGACAGTCAGTTTGTGGTGTTTTAACTTACCATATTCCCACCTCTGTATAGCTATGTGGTAGCCTTAAAAATCAGCAGCCTTACAACCACAGTAATTGTGAAAAAAGCCACTTAACAGCCACTGGAAGGGGCAGAATATGTTTGAAGCTCTTCCCAAGAACCCATTCCCAGAGAACTGTCACTATCTGACCTTTCTGTCACTTCCCTGGAAAACCCTTTTCATAAGCCTTCTCTTAATTGACCTGGCTCAGAGCTTGCTCAGTGGGCATTTGTCAAAAGCAGTCAGAGGCGATTAATTAACATTACAGCTGCCTCAATTGGCAAGACGAGTTGAGCCAAACAAGAGCTGGCCAAAAACACTAAAGGAAAAGGTGGGGAATGAGATGTCCATTGGGGGCTTTGAATAACTCCAACATGTTCCTTGAATCTAGAAGCTCATGCTCATGGGTCAAACTGCACGCATGCCTAGGAAATACCTGAGAAGGCCCTAACCTTTGGTTGACCTTGGGGCTCTGTACAAGCAGTAAATGAAGAGAGCAGCAGAACTGTAAATTACCAGAACATTGAAGGTATACCCCAACACACACCCAGAGCTACTTGGCAAAGGCTGGGATACTTACTGGTTCAAGACATTTAGGAAATCTTTGTCTAATAACTAGATAAGCATTAAGTTAGCCAAGCAGAAGCTCCAGTGGCCACTCACAACAAAGAATAAATCTTTATAGAATAAGTCCAGGAAAGTGACTAAACAAACAAACAAAAAAGAAACAATGACAGTAATAAACAACAGCAAATGTTGAGGGGCAGGGATGAACTGATTTCCAGAGTTGCCACATTGTATTTTTTTTTTTTGCGGTACGCGGGCCTCTCACTGTTGTGGCCTCTCCCATTGCGGAGCACAGGCTCCGGACGCGCAGGCTCAGCGGCCATGGCTCACGGGCCCATCCGCTCCGCGGCATGTGGGACCTTCCCGGACAGGGGCACGAACCCGTGTCCCCCACATCGGCAGGTGGACTCTCAACCACTGCGCCACCAGGGAAGCCCCGCCACATTGTATTATTTTAAATGTTCACTATCCAACAAAAAATGACAAGACTTGCAAAGAAACAGATAAATATGGCCCATTACAGGAAAAGAAGCAATCAATAAAAACTATTCCTGAGTGAGCCCAGATGTTGATCTTACTACACAAAGACTTTAAATCAGCTATTGTAAATATGTTCAAAGAACTAAAATAAATCATATCCAGAGAATTAATGAAAAGTATGAGACCAATATCTCACCAAACAGGAAATATAAAGAAATAGAAATTATTTAAAACAACCAAATAGAAAATATAGAGTAGAAAAGTAGAATAACTGAAATGAGAAATTCACTACAGGGGTTTGACAGCAGATTTCAGCTGGCAGAAGAAAGAATTAGCAAGCTTGAAGGTATGTCTACTGAAATGACATAAAGAACAAAAAGGAAAAACAACAAAGAAAAATTAACAGAGCTTCAAAGACTGTAGGACAACATCAAATTTACCAACAGATGCATAATGTGAGTCCTGGAAGGAATATAGATGCAAACATCTTCTATAAAATTCTAGCAATCCAAAGTCAGCAGCATATAAAAGGATAATATACTACGACTGAGTGGAATTCATTCAAGCAATGCAGTGTTGATTTAACATCCAAAAACCAATCAATGTAATACACAATATTCCAAATATAAAGGGAGAGGAACAATATGATAATCTCAATAGACACAGAAAAAGCATCTGACAAAATCCAACACCCTTTCATTGTAAAACACTCAATAAACTAAGAAAATGAAGGAACTTCTTCAACCTGATAAAGGACATCTAGGAAAAATCCACAGCTAGCATCATACTCAATGGTGAAAGAATGAATACTTTCTCCTAAAATGAGGAACAAGACAAGCATGTCCATTCTTGCCACTTCTACTCAACAATGTACTAGAATGATTAGACAAGAAAATGAAATAAAATTCATCCAGATTGGAAAAGCAGAAATAAATTATTTATATTGACAGATGGCATGATCTTGCGTATAAAAAAATTTTTTATTACAAAATCATAAGGAATCCACAGAAAAACCATTTAAACTAATAAATAAGTTCAGCAGGGCTGTAGGATAAAAGATCAATACACAAAAATCATTTGTATTTCTATACACTAACAATAAATAATATGAAAATGATGTTAAAAACAATTTTATTTATAATAACATCAAAAAGAATAAAATACCTGGGAATAAATTTAATAAAACAAGCAAAATATTTGTACCCTGAAAACTATAAAACATTGTTGAAAGAAAGAAAAAAATACCTTAAAATATGCAAAGATAGCCCATGTTCATGGATCAGAAGATCACTGTTAGGAGGGCAATACTCCACCAGACTGATCTACTGATTCAATGGAATCTTATCAAAATCCCAGATGCCTTTTTATTTTTACAGAAATTGACAAGATGATCCTAAAATTCATATGGAAATGCGAGGGACCCAGAATAGCCAAAGCAATTTTGAGAAAGAACAAAGTTGGAGAACTTACACTTCCCAACTTCAAAACTTACAACAAAATCGTGTGTACTGGCATAAGGATAGACAAATAAATCAATGGAATAGAATTGAGAGTGCAGAAATTAACTCTCACTTTTATGGTCAAATAAATCAAAATGGATCACAGATCTAAATGTAGGATCTAAAATTATAACACACTTAGAAGAAAACATACAGGTAAATCTTCATGACCTTGAGTTAGGCAATAGTTTCTTACATATGACACCAAAAACACAATCAACAAAGGAAATAATTAGATAAATTGGACTTAATCAAAATTTTAAAAATTTATGCTTCAAAGAACACCATCAAGAAAGAGAAATAGACAACTGATAGAATGGAAAAACATATTTGTAAATCACATACCTGATAAGGGACTTGTGTTCAGAATTTATAAATAACTCTTACAACTATAAAAACACAAGTATCCCAATTTAAAAATGAGTAAAGGATTTGGATAGGCATTTCTGAAAAGAAGATATGTCAATGGCCAACCAACACTTGAAAAGATGCTCAATATCATTAGTCACTAAGGAAATGTAAATCAAAAACACAATAAGATACCACTTCACACCCACTAAGATGGCTAGAATCAAGATAGATCATAACAAGTGTGGGCAAAGATGTGGAAAATTTGGAATTCTCATGCATTGCTGGTGAGATTGTAAAATGGTGCAGTAATTTTGGAACTGTGTTTGGCAGTTCCTCAAAATACTAAACATATAGCTACCATATGACCCAGTAGTTCCACTCCCACATATATATCCAAGAGAAATGAAAACATATGTTTATACAAAAAGTTGTACTTGAATGCTCCTAGCAGCAGTTTTCATAAGAGCCAAAAAGCAGAAATACACCAAATGTCCATCAATGGATAAATGAATAAACAAACTGTGGTATATTCATACTCTGGAATATGATTTGGCAATAAAAAGAATGAAGTACTGATGATAAACCTTGAAAACATTATGTTAAGTGAAAGAAGCCAGTCTCAAAATACCACATATTGTATGATTCCAGTGAAATGTTCAGATTAGGCAAATCCACAGAGACAGTAGATTGGTGTTTGCCAGGGGTGGAAGGTGGGGGTAATGAAGAGTGACTGTTAATGGACTGTTAATGGGTTTCTTTTGGGATTAATAAAAATGATCTAAAATTAAATAGTTGTTATGGTTGCAAAACTCTGTGGATATACCAAAACCCACTGAATTTTACATTTTAAAATGGTGGATTTATGGTATGTGAATTATATCTGAATAAAGTTATTTAAATATAGTAGAGATTGTCATACTGGATTTTTTAAAAATATATATGCTGCTTACAAAATGCCTTAAATATAAGAACATTGAAAGTAAAAGAATGAAAAATATATGCTATGCAAACACTAAAAGAATGCTGGCTTAGCTATCAATTAAGTTGGACTTTCAATCAAGAAGCATTTTTAGAGATAAACACAATATTTCTCAATGATAAAAGGTCAATTAATTTATAACAAAGGAGCCAAGAATGTACAATGGGAAAGGACAGTGTCCTCAATAAGTGGTGCTGGGAAAACTGGACAGCCACATGCACAAGAATGAAACTGGACCACTATCTTACACCATACACAAAAATTAACTCAAAATGGATTGAATGTAAGACCTAAGATCATAAAACCCCAAAAAGAAAGCATAGTAAGCTCCATAACATCAGTGTTGGCAATGATTTTTTGGATTTGACCCTAAAGCAAAGGCAACAAAAGCAAAAGTAAACAAGTGGGACTACATCAAACTAAAAAGATTTGCACAGCAAAGGAAACCATCAACAAAATGAAAAGGCAACCTACTAAATGGGAGAAAATATTTGCATCCGTTATGATCCCTCATGGCATGTGGGATAGTAGTTCCCTGACCCTCTGCAGGGTCAGGGATCAAATCTGCACCCTCTGCAGTGGAAGCACGGAGTCTTAACCACTGGACTACCAGGGAAGTCCCTGCATCATATATCTAATAAGGGGTTAATATCCACAATATATAAGGAACTCATGAAACTCAATAGCAAGGAAACAATCCAATTAAAAAGTAGACAGAGTATCTGAATAAACATTTTTTCCCAAAAAAAAGACACACAAATGGCCACAGGCACATGAAAAGATACCCAACATCACTAATCATCAGGGAAATGAAAATCAAAACCATAATGACAAAAGACCCTGAATAGCCAAAGCAATCTTGAGAACGAAAAACAGAGCTGGAGAAATTAGGCTCCCTGACTTCAGACTATACTACAAAGCTACAGTAATCAAGACAGTATGGTACTGGCACAAAAACAGAAATATAGATCAATGGAACAGGATAGAAAGCCCAGAGATAAACCCACACACATATGGTCACCTTATTTTTGATAAAGGAGGCAGGAATGTACAGTGGAGAAAGGACAGCCTCTTCAATAAGTGGTGCTGGGAAAACTGGACAGGTACATGTAAAAGTATGAGATTAGATCACTCCCTAACACCATACACAAAAATAAGCTCAAAATGGATTAAAGACCTAAATGTAAGGCCAGAAACTATCAAACTCTTAGAGGAAAACATAGGTAGAACACTCTATGACATAAATCACAGCAGGATCCTTTTTGACCCACCTCCTAGAGAAATGGAAATAAAAACAAAAATGAACAAATGGGACCTAAAGAAACTTCAAAGCTTTTGCACAGCAAAGGAAACCATAAACAAGACCAAAAGACAACCCTCAGAATGAGAGAAAATATTTGCAAATGAAGCAACTGACAAAGGATTAATCTCCAAAATTTACAAGCAGCTCATGCAGCTCAATAACAAAAAAACAAACAACCCAATCCAAAAATGGGCAGAAAACCTAAATAGACATTTCTCCAAAGAAGATACACAGATTGCCAACAAACACATGAAAGAATGCTCAACATCATTAATCATTAGATAAATGCAAATCAAAACTACAATGAGATATCATCTCACACCAGTCAGAATGGCCATCATCAAAAATCTATAAACAATAAATGCTGGAGAGGGTGTGGAGAAAAGGGCACACTCTTGCACTGCTGGTGGGAATGTGAATTGGTACAGCCACTATGGAGAACAGTATGGAGGTTCCTTAAAAAACTATAAATAGAACTACCATATGACCCAGCAATCCCACTACTGGGCATATACCCTGAGAAAACCATAATTCAAAAAGAGTCATGTTCCAAAATGTTCATTGCAGCTCTATTTACAATAGCCAGGAGATGGAAACAACCTAAGTGTCCATCATCGGATGAATGGATAAAGAAGATGTGGCACATATATACAATGGAATATTACTCAGCCATAAAAAGAAACAAAATTGAGCTATTTGTAATGAGGTGGGTGGACCTAGAGTCTGTCATACAGAGTGAAGTAAGTCAGAAAGAGAAAGACAAATACCATATGCTAACACATATATATGGAATTTAAGAAAAAAAAATGTCAGGAAGGACCTAGGGGTAAGACAAGAATAAAGACACAGACCTACTAGAGAATGGACTTGAGGATATGGGGAAGGGGAAGGGTAAGCTGTGACAAAGTGAGAGAGTGGCATGGACATATATACACTACCAAATGTAAAATGGATAGTTAGTGGGAAGCAGCCACATAGCACAGGGAGATCAGCTCGGTGCTTTATGACCACCTGGAGGGGTGGGATAGGGAGGATGGGAGGGAGGGAGATGCAATTGGGAAGACATATGGGAACATATGTATATGTATAACTGATTCACTTTGTTATAAAGCAGAAACTAACACACCATTGTAAAGCAATTATACTACAATAAAGATGTAAAAGAAAAACCATAATGAGATGTCACATCACACCTGTTAGAATGGTTATTATAAAAAAAGAGAGAGAGAGAGAAATAATAAGTGAGGACGTGAAGAAAAGGGAACCCTCATGCCTTGTTAGTAGGAATGTAAATTGGAGCAACCACTGAGGAAAACGGTATGGAGGTTCCTCAAAAAATTAAAAATAGAACAACCATATGATCCAGCAATTTCACTTCTGGGTATTTATTCAAAGAACAAAAACACTAATTTGAAAAGGTATCTGCACACCCATGTTTATTGCTGCATTATTTACAATAGCCAAGACATGGAAACAACCTAAATGTCCATCAACAGATGAACAGAAAAAGAAAAATTGGTATATATATATATATATATATATACACACACACACACACACACACACACACACACACACACACACACACACACAATGGAATATTATTCAGCCATAAAGAAGAGTGAAATCTTGCAATTTGTGACAACATGGATGGATCTTGAGGGCATTCTGCTAATAAGTAAATCAGAGAGAGGAAGATAAATGCCATATAATCTCACTTACATGTAGACTCTGAAAACAAACAAAAAAAACAGCTCATAGATAGAGAGAACCGATTGGTGTTTGCCAGAAGCAGGGGAAGAGGGGTGAGTGAAATGAGTGACAGGAGTCAAAAGGTACAAACTTCCATAATAAAATGAATAAGCATGGGAATATAATGTATAGCATGATGACTATAGTTAATAATACTCTATTGCACATTTGAAAAGATGCTAAGAGAGTAGCTCTTTAAAGTTCTCATCAGAAGAAAGAAATTTTTGTAACTAAAATATCAGGTTATTACCACAGTAAATCTGTTGCCCTGTTTTGAGAGGAAAAAATAGAAAGTAGATGCAAACATCCTAAACAAAATATTAGCAAGTCAGATCCAGTGATAAATAAAAAGGCTAACCGTTCATGATCTAGTTGTATTTATTCCAGATAAACGATGCTGCTGGCTTAAAATTTAAAAATCAGTTAATAAATTTACAATATTAACAGAATACATAAGATAAATTATATGACCATTTGATAGATGCAGAAAAGCATCTGGTAAATTTCATATCCATTCATGATCAAAATTTTAACAAACTAGGAATAGAACTTTCTCCATCTGATAAGAATATCTTTTATAAAAAATTCTTACATCAAATATGATATTGATGGTGAATTATTGAAAGCTTCCCACCTGAGATAAAGAATAAAACAAGAACACCTACTTTCACCATGTCTCTTTATATTGTACTGAAGGTCCTAGCCACTGCAAAAAGGCACAAAAAAATATGTAGGAACTGTAAAGGAAGAAATTAAACTTTTCATTCTTCCCACATGGCATGATTACATGATTGCGTGTGTAGAAAACTCCAAAGAACTTTCAGTCAGACAGACTATTAAGTAATTTTAGCGATGTTATTGGATAAAAGGTCACCTTAGAAAAATCAATTGTACTTCTATACAAAAAGGCTGAAATTAGAAAATTTTAAAACATCATTTACAATAACATCAAAAAAATCAAAATTGTGGGAATAAATCTAGAAAAAGATTTTATACATAAGCTATAAAACATTGTTCTTAATATTATATTACAAATTAATAATTATTAGTAAATGAAGGGATAGACCATGTCCATGGATGGAAAGATGCAACATTGGAAAGCTGTCACTTATCTCCAAACTGATCCAATAAAAATCACAGCAATTTTTTTTCCTGGAAATTAACAACGTATTCTAAAATTTATATGGAAATGCAGAGGGACAAAAAGTCAAGACATTTTTGAAGAAGTTAGAATTTATTAATTTTGTTGTAGTTTTATATAGTCATTGTTTCCTTGGGTTTATCCAAATGCTTACATTTTTGTTTTTCCCTTTTTCTTACTGTATTTTCCTTCTGGATTCATTTCTTTTCCTCCTGAATTATATTCTTTGAAGTTACTAATAAATATCCACTTAGTAGCCTGTATCAAGTCAGCTCTATAATTCTAGACTGACAATGGTTTCTTTCAGCATTTTGAAGATATTATCTTAATGTTGTCTTGCTTCTATTGCTGATTTTGAGAAGTCAGCTATCAATCTAATTGTCATTCCTTTACAGGTAATGTGTCTTTTCTCATTTAAAATCTTCTCTTTGTCTTAATGTTCTATCAAGTACAAGGTACATCTTCTTTATCCCGTAGGGCATACACTGAGCTTCCTGAATCTACTCATTCATCTGTCATCATTTGGAGGAAATTCTAAACCATTCTCTCTTCAGATATTGCATCTTCATCTTTCTCTCCAGTCTTTCCTTTTGATTAAATCCATGTAAGGCCTTTTCAATCTGCCTTTCATATCCCTTAATTCATCTTTCTTATTTTCATCCTTTGTTTCTCTATGCTGCATTCTCAATAATTTCTCAATCTCTATCTTCAGCTGCCTAATCTGCTCTTTAACCCAACCATTTGAGTTTTTAATCTCAATTATTATATTTTTATATCCATAATTTTATTAATCTTTCTTGTCCATTGTAATGTGCCTTATCCCTTCATTTAACTTTCAATACCCTCCTTTATTTCTTTAAACATATAAAATACATATTTTATATTTCTCCTTGCTGATTTCAATATCTGAGAGATGGATCCCAGTGATCATACACAGAATGAATTCCAGTTTTAAATTCACGTGAGAGAAGTCTTGAAATTAGGAAGGCTTGAGACTCTTACCTTTCTTTTCCCCTATATTCAAAGTCAAAGCCAACATAGTTAAGAATCTTCATATTTTACTTTGGTGAGACAGTGTTTCTTCTTGGTTGCCTGCTTCTGGAGGTCTTGGCTTTCTTTGGGGGAGGTCTCAGGTTTAGTAGGGGCAGGTGGTCTCTGATTCACCCTCAAACCTTATGTGGGCCCCAGATCATCTCCTATAACCTCCCTCAAGCACACACGTGCACATGTGTACATGCACACACACTCACACATATCAACACTCTTGTCCACCAGCAGCTTGCTGATGATCCTTGGATTAACTGCCACCTGCAGCACTGATTTGCCCTTCTGGATTCATATCTGACATTGAAGGATTTCTCACTGCCAGGTCACTCTTCTTTTCTTCTATTTTACTCAGTGTTTTTAGTGCTCTGCACATCATGATCACCAACTTTCTGGAAAATGAGGTACAGGTTTAAGGCGTTCTAGTTCATAAATGAGGAATAGCACACTGTCAAGTTGAATGACAGTCTTAGTCAGTTTGGGTGGCTAAAACAAAGCACCATACACTGGGTGGTTTGTAAATAATGGAAATTTATTTCTCACAGTTCTGAAGGCTGGAAGTCTGAGATCAGGGTGAGAACCCTCTTCTGGGTTGCACTGCCAACTTCTTGTATTCCCACATAGCAGAGAGCAGACAGAGCAAGCAAGACCTCCTGTGGTTCTTATAAGGGCACTAATCCCATTAATGGGGACACCTCTCTCATGACCTCATCTAATCCAAATTACCTTCTAAAGATCCCACCTCCTACTAACATCACATTGGAGATTAGAGTTTCAACATATGAATTGGGGGGAGATACACAAACATTCAGTCCATAACACATTGTCCACTTTCCTAGATGCCACCAAAGGACTCTCCAAAGTGGTTTAGCAATTACACTACTGACCCCAGGGTATGGGAGATGCCTGGTATTCCATATCTTTGCCAACACATGGTAGTGTCAGAGTTTAATTCTTAAGGACCTTCTTTCTACAAATTAATCCAATGAACTCCTCCTTCTGACCTACTGATGGGTAGCAAGTATCACATTTATGTCTTTCTGGATGTTGGATCTTAGAGCAGGAGGTCCACAACTCTTCCTGAAGAGTGAACTGGGTCCATCAATTCTTCCTAATGGGTGATGGGGGGGGGTGGGTCTTCCTCTATCTTATCTTGAGTGAGAGGACTGGCCAGTGAGCAGGATAAGGAGAGCTGGGGCTCTGAGAGCCAGGGGGTCTGTGCCAGCCACTGACACTGCCTACTAGAATGGATCTCGGAGGTGAGGTCAGCACAACACTGACCCTTGAGCCAGTGAAACCTGCCTGCCTGCTGCCTCTGGCAGGTCTTCTAATTTCATTAGAAGTGGCCAGGACAATGGGAATCTCATGTCCCAAGGCCAAAGAGCCAAGAGACATCTGGCCTCTAGATGACAGATGGAAGTCCAGAGGAAGCCAGGCGAAGAGGGGTCAAGGAAACAGAAATGATGGAAATGAAGATCCTGGTAGATCTCTGTGCAGGATTGGATGTGGGGCAAGTGCTTGTTTGTCAGTCCCTCATCAGCATCTAGAAACTAGTAAACGTAGCAGAGTGATTAAGAGTGTGACCTCAGAAAGTAGATGATTTGAGCAGTCTTCTACTAACAGGTCCGAGATTTTAGGCACACTACTCAACCTCTCCCCGCCTCAGGTTCCTTATTTGTAAAATGAGAATATTCACACATATTTATAAGGTTGTCTTGAAAAGAAATGAGATATTATCAGTAAAATGTTTTGCAAGGGTCTGCAAGGGTGCACAGTAAGGACTCAGTAAATGTTAGTTGTTATTCTTACCACCATCATTATTGCTATATAATATGTAAATATATATTTATATTAGATAGATGATAGATAGATAGATAGATAGATAGATAGATAATCTCCTATGACAGCTCTGTTGGAGCAAGCTGCAGTATCAGGACTGGTTTTCATCTGGTGCATCAATTCTGATTGATTGATCGTGGCTGCCTGTTGAGAAGGATTCTGAGGTCACGCTTGGGCTCATGGGAAGGAGCAGCAGGCTGTGATCAACCGGCCATGTCTGCCACAGCTCAAGAGGCAGAGTGTTAGTGACTTCTTAGGCACTCGCCTCCCCATGGTCTGCATTTCACTTCTTATCCGTTAGGAAATACTGATCCAGGAATGTTCCCAACTCAAGTTTCTAAAAGGACCTATAAACAGACCAAAAAAAGGTCCGATTTTTAAATGAGGCCAACTGCACGTGGTTCTTTAAAAATCATATATATATATATATATATATATTTTTTTTTTTTTTTTTTTTTTTTTTTTTTTTTTTGCGGTACGCGGCCCTCTCACTGTTGTGGCCTCTCCTGTTGCGGAGCACAGGCTCCGGACACGCTCCGCGGCATGTGGGATCTTCCCGGACCGGGGCACAAACCCGTGTCCCCTGCATCAGCAGGCGGACTCTCAACCACTGCGCCACCAGGGAAGCCCTAAAAGTCATATATATTGAAAGCAGGCTCTGCCTCCTTCTTGGTTCTGAGTTCTGCAGAGAAGTTCCATTTTATCATTCAGCACTGCTCACCACACTGACACCTGCAACGGTGAGTGAACCTCAGGTGGGCTCATCATAAGCAGAGTTGGCACTTAGCTTTCCACAGATGCTTCTTGAAGCAGAGAGCTCAGGCGGGGAATAGATTCACCCGAGAACATGGTGCAGTAGAAAAAGCACAGGGATCTGCAGGCTTGGAATCCAGCTCGGGCAGAAACCCACAGTGTGGGGCTGGGTTCTAACTGACTTCTTAGAGACCTGGTTTCTTGCCTCTGAAGTAAGGAAAATGATCTCCAAGATCCCATCCAATTCCACTATTCTGTTCTAGGGAAGGAAAGACATCTCTTATATTGACTATGTTTTCAAAAGAGGGAGAAGCATGCAGAGATGCATATATGTGCAAGATGGTAAGTCCTCAACCTTCTTGAAGGACATCTTCCAAAATGTCCCTAGATTCCCAAGTGGCGAAATAGCACAACTGCCCCCATTTCTCCTAGGGATGAGTTTTTCCCAATGAAAATAGGTTTATCAGTACAAAAGTTGATATCATGTGAAAGCAAGGATTCAAGAACCAGTTACCTCATGTACCAGTACCCTTCACCCACCCACCCCCATCCCACGCACATAGACACACAAACTTTTTAACCCATTAAACCAAAATCCTACTTCAGCAAAATTACAAAGCCGTACACGTCATGGACCTCTGATATTGAAACTACACCTGTTAAATTCACCACGACAAAGGGTCCATCGCATTCAGATTACATAAAACACCCAGACCACCATTGTTACGGAGTATGTTTTAGTAATACAGCACCAAGAAAATTAAGTAATAAAATGTGCAATTTCTTTTTGCAACAGCTGTAAACTGGAAACATCATGATATTTTTTCCAAACCATATGAGTTTTGTACCTATCTTTTCTCATAGACAAGAACAATAATATAAAATGATTTATTAACATAAACTCATAAGAATAACTTTTCATAACCATTTTGAAAAGGAATATGTCTCATTTTGAAAAGGGACATGTCTCCCTAAGGATTAGAAGACACGCAACCCTTAGGGAGACGTGTCCCTTATCAAAATGACCGCCTTGGGAGTGGCTGTCCTGACCATGGTGGCATGCTTACTTTGGGTGTTTCTCCTAAGAAACTGATTTCCTAGGCCAGTTCAGGAGTGTTGGAAGGAAATTGTGTCCCAGTACAGAACAGCATTTCCTAGGTCCGTCATTCACCTTGCATGGTTCACTTGGCTTCACGTTTCAAAACCCATCTACAGAGACTTGGCTCTGAATTGCTCTTTGCTGTTTTCTGCAACCCAAATCTACCTTCTAAAGAGGAAAATTGACTATTGTTAATGGAAAGAGTACGCCACAGAACCTGAAGGCAATCCCTCATGAACTACATAAAAACATTTTATATTTGGCGACACACACAGAATATGTTTATAATTCTGTTATAATTAATGTAATGTATTAACTTGACTAATTTTGTGTGTCAGCTTGGCTGGGCTAAGGGAGGCCCAGAAAGCTGGTAAAACATTATTTCTGGTTGTGTCTATGAGGGTGTTTCTGGAACATTTCTATCAGTAGACTGAGCAAAGAAGATCACTTTCCCCAAGGCTGTGGGCATCATGCAATCCCCTAGGGGCCTGAATAGAACAAAAGAGCACAGGAAGGGTCAAATCACTCTCTTCTCTTGAGCTGGGACGTACTTCTCCTCCTGCCCTCAGACACTGTCTCTCCTCGTTCTCGGGTCTTCAGACTTGGACTGAAGCTCCACCACCTGCCTTCCTGGGTCTCCCGCTTGCAGACAGCATATTGTGGGTCTTCTCAGCCTCCATAACCATGTGAACCAATTCTGATAATACACCTCTTCTTATATCTATCCATAGACATCCTATAGGTTCTGTTTTTCTGGAGAACACTGACTAACAGAACATCCTTCAAGGGCTATGTTTAAGAGAATGGCATTCTTTTGAGCTTTTTAAATGTCCAAGTTCTATGAGTATCAGGCATTTCTAACTCAATCTCTGAATCCCCTTTCTGTCTATACCCATTCCTGAGTCTCACCCTCTTCCTTATTTCTATCACAAGGGCTGTGTCAAAATAGCCACTTGAGGAAGCCCCCAGCATCATAACGGCCACATGGGAACATCTGGGATTCCACCAGCTCATCATCCTGGGTCAAGAGATGCTGCCGATCTGATGCTGCCCTCCAGGCATGATTTGCTTGTTTTCACTCCTTCTCCCGGGATGAGACCATGAGGCAGGACATTTTCAAAGACATCAAGGGAAGCTTAAAAACTGGGATTTCATTTCCATATTGATCAGATAAGAAAGGAAATGACAGATAAAATGTCCAAATGCCATCTTCTTATTCACTCATAATTCTGCCACCAGGTTGAACAGAAAAAGCCAGATACAGGTTCCATGGGTTCCTCTTTAGGAAATAGAACAGTTGAAATCTTTTCTCAGTCTCTGTTCTTGCATTGACTGTGAAAAGGTCACCAGCGACATCCCAATTACCACACATTGGTTTCCAATCTGTCCTCGTCCGACCTGACTTCTGTGGCATCTGAAACCTTCCCACCTCCTTCTGGTAACTGCCTCCCCCTCAGACTTACACATCTCCCCCCTCTCTCCTGCACCCCAGTCTATAGGACCATTTGGATGCCCCACTTTTGCTTCCAACTCAATATGTATATATGGTAGGTTATCCCCACGGCCATAAGAGGTTGGGCTCCCTGGGTGGACGCCTTCATTTCTATTCAGGAAACACCCTGCTCCCCGTCTTCTGGGAACAAAACCCTGGCTCCTCCTGGCTGCTCCCTTCCCTTGTCCCTCATAACCAACCACTGGATCCCAGCCATTCTGCCTCTTCATGGAGCTCCTGGACTACCCACCGCTGACCCACTAGTTTAGGCCCTTCCTGCGTTAACTCTGGACCAGTTCCTGCCAGCCTTTCTCCTACAGTCTCTTCGTTGGGGAAACCCATCCCACACTTCAGTCGTAGGTGAATCTCCCCCCAAAAGGTGCTTAAATCCGTTTCTGAAATTTTCAGTGGTTCCCATTGATAGGAAACACCAGGCTCCTTTGCTTGTCAGTCAAGAGACTTCATTTGGCCTCCATCTAACCTGGCCAATTCATAAGGGCCTATTAACCATTCCCTGAACCCTGTAATTCAAGGGGGTCCCATCTCCCCTGCAACTGGTTTCCATTAGGGTGAAGCTCCCCTGGGGGAGGACAGACTTCTCTGACGGTGGGTTTGGGAGAAGGAACAGGGCCTCATATCCCAGCCCTTCTCTCTTCCCTCTTTATCTTGAGAGCCAAGCTGGCCACTTGGTGGACACAGGCCCATGTTTTCAGAGTCAGCTCCTCCCAGGCTGCCGGCGAGTGTGCTAGGAAGCCACCCCCCTTATGTCAGTGCTACCAACATCCTCCAATACCAGATTTTTCAGTAATAAAAGTGATTTTACATATATATATATATGGTTTGCCAAAAAGCTCGTATGGGTTTTTCCATAACATCGTATGGAAAACCCGAATGAACTTTTTGACCAACCCAATATTTGCCTCCCATCTACCTTATTCCTTTTCCTATTTCTCAGGAAGGGAAGAGAGGAGCTCCTAACTGGGTCCCTTTTTACCCCAACAATACTCGCTGCCTCTGGACCCTGCTCCTATCACTCTCCCCTCCTAGGAATGCCCGTTCTCTCTCTCCATCCGCCTAGTTCTCAGTGTCCATCAAGACCCTCCTGAAGTCCCACAGCACCGTGATGCTCCCGGGGCCTGCATCTCCCTTTCCTCTGCACCCACAGCCCCGGGGCTACACCTGTTGCCTAGCAACCATGTACTGCCCTGTAGTATTCCCGGACACCTCGTCTCTCACTCTGGTGGAAATTCTCACCCGTCTGAGTTTGGCCTCCCTGGTGAATTACAACTGAGGGCAGGTACATTCCCTTCAGCTCGTTATCACTCTTACCTTCCACAGCACCTGCACGGGGTCCAGTTCAATGTACGCTCCGGGCAACTGGGGTGTTTTAATTTAGCCACTGACAGCACACAGGTAGCTTCCCACGTCCCCATCTTAGTCCCAGATGCCGTGGAGACCCCAGCGTATGGCTTGAAGGCAACACCGGCATAGTCCCTTTAATTTCTGATACTCTGTAGCCTCGAGCAACTCCACCCCCCAAAAAGTGGTGACAATCACCATGACTCAGGCAACTTTTGGAAACCCTTTTCTCTGACCACACGTCTATTCTGTCCCAAATAATTTTGTCTTGAATAACGAGCAGAGTACGAGCTAGCAGGGTCATAACACGGGCGTGTTCACTTGCATCTCCCAGGCACCTATAGGCTCCTTCAGAACTTCCGTTCTTTTGGCCTCCCCAGTGGTGCTGGGGCTGTGTAAAGGGAGGGATGCTGGGGGGAACGCTTGTTAGCTTGATGTTTGCTTACCAATGGGAATGATCTCCAAACTCGATTGATCAGGGCTGCATTTGTTCTCAGATAATGCAATGTAGTATTTGGTTACTTGAGGTTAAACTTTGTGCTTTAGTTGCAGATACAGTAAAGAACCGAATGATGTATATAAAACTAACTTAGGGTACGTGTGTATGTGTAAGAAAGAATGAAAGAGAGACAGGGAGGGACAAAGAGATTGCCTAAGGGCAGTCTATAAACAAAGTACCATTCACATGGGCAAAATGTTTCTCATATCAGGCATTTTGCAATTCCCTAAGCCTTCATGAGCACTGAATTGATAGATACACCTCTGATTCCAGGCAACAGTTGGTGAAACAAACCATACGTTCCTGTCTGGTGCACGGGGTCCAGAGAGAGCCCATTCTAACCGAGAACAAAGGTTTGTGCGTATAATTCCACGCACAATGCAGCATAATGATTGACAGACTGACTATGAGGCCAAGTTGGCCTCATCTGGCCTTTCTTAAGTGCAGTATGGCAGGCATAACGTGCCATATGAATGCTGGACTCCTGGCAAGACCTGCAAAGGAGACAATGCAGCTGGCAGCCTGACACTGGAGCAGCTGGGAGGGGAAGGCTTGGTTTCTACACATTAACACATTTGACATTTGGTATCTAAAGGGGAGAGCTAATAAATAACCTGCTAACGATGACACTCTGAAATGACAGCTTTTATTACCAGCCAGTTAATCCTGCATGCCAGCTCTGTCCTTTCAGGCCACCTGGTGTTACATTCTTATTTACTTAATTTTATTTTCCTGGGGCCTGAACTTGGAAAGTTCGTCTTCTGCCAGTGTCATATTTTGAAGCTGATTCAAGGGCTAGGACAGTGGCTGGTTGTAGGTAATTCAGCACTAAGATCTGCAGAAAATGGGTGGTTTCAGCAGGTGGTCTTGAGTTCGGGGTTCACCTCCAAGAAGACAGTTAGTCATCCTGAGACCAAAGGAGTAGAAGAAATTCACCTCTTGATTGCTACCTCTTTTCAGAACCAATATGCACAGTTTCTGCCTCAACTGAATCCCAAACATTTATTGAGCATCTACTATGTGTCCCCATAATATATGTTCTGGGGATATGAAAATAGGCTAGTTACATAAAAAAGAATGAAATAATGCCATTTGCAGCAACATGGATGGACCTAGCGATGATCATACTAAGTGAAGTAAGTCAGACAGAAAAAAACAAGTACAGTATCACTTATTTGTGGAATCTAAAAAAAATGTTACAAGTGAACTTACTTACAAAACAGAAACAGACTCACAGACATAGAAAACAATATTATGGTTACCAAACAGGAAAGTCAGGGGAGGGGAGGGATAAACTGGGAGTTTGGGATGAACAGATACACACCACTATATATAAAACAGGTAAACAACAAGGACCCACTGTATAGCACAGGGAACTATATTCATAATAACTTATAATGGAAAAGAATCAGAAAACGAATATATATATATATACATATATAACTGAATCACTCTGCTGTACACTTGAAATTAACACAGAATTGTAAGTCAACTGTACTTTAGTAAAAAAAAAATTTTTAAATCAGGCTGTGTAAAAATGCAGCCCATTCTTTTAAGGTCAAGGCTGATAACAGCAGAGGAGGCCCTCACGTAAGAAATCTCAATAGTGGGATATGAGCTAGACACAAAGTGCTGTGGGGTCAGAGATGCGCAGGGAATTCCTTATTCCTTGGAGGATTAGGAAGAAGCTGCCCAGAACTGTGAAGGGTCTGAGATGCTACCCTATTTGCAAGCTGACAGGTCAGCAGGAGTTATGAACTGAATGTTTGTGTCCCCCTGCCACAAATTCATACATGGTCTACTCCCCCATGTGATGGTATCTGGAGGTGGGGCCTTTGGGATGTAAACAGGTGGGATCTCACCATGAGATTAGTGTCCTTATAAGAAGAAACCAGAGCTCTCTCACCACCATGTGAGGACAGAGTAACAAGGAGGAGAGCTCTCATCAGAACCCGACCACGCTGGCACCCTGACCTTGGACTTCCAGACTCCAGAACTGTGAGAAATAAAAGTCTGTTGTTTAAGCCACCCCGTCTATGGTATTTTGTTAAAGCAGTCTAAGCTGACTAAGGTAACCAGTCCCAGGATGCTTCCAGGAGGCACAAAGCTCCCGGGTCAGAGACAAAGGACTTTATGGCTCACAGCAATAGCCGTAGGCAAAGTGTCAGCTTTTGTGCAGTTTCCCCAAGCCCAGTTCCCTCAGAGCGACACAAAGAAGGCCAAGCATCCCCTGTACACACAGAGAGGAACCCCCAGCTTAGGGAACTCAAATCTTTTATAGTGAGCAGTCAACACGCCTGTCCTTCGCCCTGGAGGAAGACGTTCATTCACTCTATCTTCCGGACTGTTTGTTACACAAAAGAGAGTCTGGAACAAAATAAGAGTGCCTCTGTTCATGTGCAAAGAATTCTCCCCTGGAGAACTAGCTCCCAGCAGAGGTCATCAAACCAGTGAATGTCAGAGCCCATCAAAGGAATTTCTAAAGCCCAAGGCACATTCAAAGAAAGAAGCAGGAATTTTCTCAAGGGTTCATTTCTCTCCTATCGGGCTATCTATAGGATCCTCTTAAAATACAATCCACTTCCTGGAGAAACAGCTGAGGAGCTGTAACATCATTGAAGAGCACAAGGAACCATGGGAAGCAGGCTGTGTGCAGAAAGCCGGGGATCAGAGTGCAGGTGTATCAGAAGTGAGGCAGGAAGAGACATTCCAGGCCCTTCGTGGTCTGGTCTTTGCCCAGGTCTCCAGCCTTGTGTCTGCCAGCTTCCTGCCTCATACTTTGTACTCCTAGCACTTCCAGATGCTATGGTCTTGGTTCTCCACCTTGCGATTTCTCTCACCCCTTTATCGTTTACTTTTTACCCTCAAACTCACTTCACGTGACTCACTCCCTCACCCTTTAAGAACTGGCTCAAATAGTGTCAGCTGCAGGCACCTCCTACATCACCTCACCCAGCCTGAGGTCCCTTCTCTGTGCTTCCTGTAACCCTCTATGCCCACCTCTCTCACTACCCTTCTATACATTCTTAGTTTTCTGTGTGTATTTTTCTCCCCACTAGACTCTGGGGTATCTAGAGCAATGAATTTTCCTTGTTGTGCTCCTATCACAGCACCCAGCACTGAGCCATTACCAAACAAACACCCAGGAAATGAATGACTCTCACCTTCTCTTCCACCCCATCCTTGACATCATAAGTCTGGGTCTACAAAAGTCTAAAGACCCATTAGCAAATGTGAAGATTACAGAAGAATTCAACCACGTGCCACGGAAAACTCAGTTATTTTCAAGCAGCCCTCAAAGGGTCATGAGGTAGTGAAATGTAGTTCTTTTTCTCCACTATTATTATTATTTTTTACTATTTCCCCCTTCTTCCTCTCCTGAAATGCAGTCATCAACTGCATCAACCTCTGTCTCTCTCTCTTTCCTTTATTTCCTTCTTCCTCGCTTGGAGCTTGGTGATGCCAGTTGCAGGCGACAGTAATGCATAACCCTCCTGGTGTCTTAAAGGTGCCACTCATCTCTGTTATACAGAGGAAAAATGAGAAACAGAAGATGCCCTGATGGTTCCAAACCTTTGATTCTGTTTTGAGAGTTGATGATGAGCATTGGTGATAGACACCCCTGAGAATCTGGTGAAATACATAGACCTTCTCTCCCCCCAAATGTATATCCCACCTACCCACAAAATTTTGCAGACAATTGCGGGGGTTGAAAGAAGCCCATAGTCTCCAAGTTTAAAAAAAAAAAAAGGTACCCAAAGTAAGTCCCTTCACTACTTTAATTTCCCTCTGTCCTCAGCTTCTGCAGTGATAGCACCACACCCTCAGGAGAAGGCTCACCCCTGCAGCTCTTGTAAAATGAACCAACCATCAAATATGACAAAGGCAACTGTGGTACAGATGGTGTGTGACCATTTGACAACTTTGGCCTCACTGCATGGGAGTAATAAATAGGCAGTGAAGCCATGAAAAGAGTTTCCAGCCATCTTTAGACCCGTGGAAGTTCAGCTTGACCTAGAAATTCTGCATTTATTATTTCTACGTCCTCCCACTCCTGGCCATTTTGTGGTACTTCTGCTACTGCAAGTCTTATTGAACTGGCACAATTGAGTCTTATGTGTCATAAATACATTCCATGTATGCGCCCCCATCTTCCAAGGAACACAGGTTTCCCTGAAAATAAAACAGACGTGTAGAAAGAAGGAGCAAGACATCTTATATGCTGGATTTATAATCTGAGTTCAGCCATAGGGACCTGTTTAGCCCACAGGACTGCTCCTACCTTTGAAGGTAGAAACTACATTGTGGTCATGTCTGCACCCCCCGACTCAACATATAATAGGTGCATGACAGATAAATGCCCGTTAAACAAATAAATGAGTGAAAGGACGTTTATAGTCCGAAGTTCACAATTAATGGCTGGTACCTCACGATGTCTTTTCTCTCCAAAGGTGCAGAAATTTACTGTATCCCGCAGCCCCAAATCCATCTCCAGTTTTCAGCATAAAATTCATGCCACGCTTTTACCTATGCTCTTTCTCCCTCAACTTCAGGGGGTCTTGAATGTTTGGGGGCCAGAGCAAAATGAAACCCTTCAGAGGGAAGTGACACCATAAATCATGCTTGTTATGGACTGAATGTCCATTCATTGTTAAATCCTAACCCCCAGTGTGATGGTCTTAAAAAGCGGGACCTTTGGAGGTGATTAGGGATTGATGGTGGGGTCCTTATGATGGGATTAGTGTCCTTATAATAGAGACCCCAGAAGCTCCATCACCACTTCCACCATGTGAGGACATAGTGAGAAGTTAGCTGTCTGTGAACCAGGAAGCTCTCACCAGACACCAAATCAACCAGCACCTTGATCTTGGACTGCCCTGCAGAACTGTGAGAAATACATTTCTGTCGTTTATAAGTCACACAGTCTATGGTATTTTGTTATAGCAACCTGAACAGACTAAGGCAACGGTATTAATTGAACCTACTTTGCATTCTGCTTTCCGGGCTCTGTTGACTCCTGTACCCAGACCCCACCCCCCCAATCACTGGTCCTGTGAGCTCCCCGGTCCTATGGGCTAGGCCCAGGACAGGATGAGCATCCCACACCTGCACATGTTGTCACAGTGATCCTCATACGAAACCCTCCACTTGAGAGCAGGATGGCAACCTCCAACCCTACCCTGCCCTGGGGTCTTCCTGGGGGTGTCTCACCTCTGCTCAGGGACAATTCCACTCAGATCTCCCTCTGGTCTCCACATCGGGCCTCCTTCACGTCTGCGCCCCTCTCCAAGTCCAGAGCTTGGCCAGCTCTGCTGAGGTGCCCTGAAGCCCCAGGGCTCTGAAGCCACAGTGGAGCTATGGGGGGAGGACAGAGACCAGCCCCCAGCCCCCAACTCTGTCGTCTGGATGTACTAGAGTCTCATGCGGTCTCTCATGGATTCACTTCTCTCAGCCTCTTGTCTTAGCCTCATCCTCTAAGGGGCATCAAAGCATCCAATAGTGGGACGTGGTGGGTGTGGTAGAAACGCTACCCCTTCACCTCCATTCTCCCACACTCTACCATCTCCCCTCCCTCCTCAGCTCAGGTGCCCCCAAGCTTCTCCTTCCTCCTTCTCCTTTAGTCCAAAGATGCAAGTCGAAACATGCAAGATGAATAACCCACTGTCAGGGGCAGCCCCTTGGAAGACAGGAGCAGTCACCTGTCCGCCCACCCTCAGGTCTCTCCCACTCATAGCATCCAGGGCTACGAGCAGCTGTGAGGCAGACAACTGCATCCTGCTTATAAGTGGCCCCTGGCCCCACCCCCATCTCTAGTCTACCTGATTACGTCAGATGAAATCAGCATCAAATGAGAGAAGGACAGGAGCAACACATTCCTTTCAGGATAATGAAACATGAGGGAAGACGGCAAAGGTTCTGTGCCCAGAATCTGTCTCCGATGTTAATTTTGTCTTCTTTCATTTTAACATGAGCTGAAAGGATCCCTCCTCTGGCCTGGGAGCCTCCCCCAGGGGCGGTCAGCACAGTTAAGGAGAGGGTGTGAGTGGCCGGGCCTGGGGATCCTGGTGTTGTACCATCCTCAATAGTAAGGAGAAAGGTCTCCCAAATCCTGAAGAGTTCACAAGCAAAGGTCTGCGTTAGTGGGGCCTTCCAGCCACTGCCGATTAGAATCAGAAATCCACGGGCAGATCCCCCGGCAGCAACAGAAATAGGAACTCATGTGTCTTGGCCCAAAGGGAAATGATGTCATTCCATTTTACTAAAGTTTGAGCCATTTGTTCTTGACACGATAGATGGTGGATGACAGGTAGATAATAAAAATATTAATAATAAAGATAGATAGATAGATAGATGATATGCAGTCAAGGTGAACAATAAGGAGCTCTGGAATTGCATAAATAACTTCAAGAGAATGAATCTGTAGAAAGAAAGAAAAGGTCTCTGTTTCCTTTTTCCATGTTGCCCTGAAAGCCATTCTCTTTCTCTAAGAAAGGTATTTTCTTTAAGAGGGCCACTGCTTCCAATTGTAACCTGTTAAACTATTCCTTTTTTTTTCAAGACAGCAGATTTGTCCCTGCTTTGGTTTTATTTAATTTTTCTGACACTGTAGTATGCGCCTCTGCCACTGGCCAGGAGAGCTTTGGGGACAATTCTGAAGTGGTTTCTCAACATTGGCTCAACTGCTATTTGAGGCCAGAGAATTCATTGTTGAGAGGCTGCCCTGTGCATTGTGAGTTGTGTAGCAGCATTCTTCACTTCTACCCAGTGGAGGCCAGCTGTGACATCCAAAAGTGTCTTCAAGACATTGCTCAATGGCCCCTGGGAGGCAAAATTGCCTCCCAGGGAACCACAGTTCTGAAACAATAGGGCTGTGGTGACGGGGAATCTCAGTCACCCCCAGTGAAGTGGACACAGTATTTTTAAACTCTCCAGAAGTTGGAGGAGTCACACCTGTGCCTTTTCATGCACATCCCTGTACCTGTGCAAGAAATGGGAAAACAACCATTGTCTTAGTAAGTCCCTCTGTGTGGCCAGAATAAAGGAATGGAGGAAAGCTTTCAGGAAAAGAAATCGAAAGACACTTGCACATCCAAAATGATCAATGACTGGCAACTGCAATCTTCAGTCACTTAAACTCTGCAGGCTTCTGTTCTCTACCATGAGGTGAAGAGGGAGCCCATCAAAGCCCCCTCAGCCCTGCCCATGCTGTGTTCCTTCCCCTCTACATGGAAAGCACTTGATTCACCTGCCCGTACCTAGAGCTTAAGGGAAACAGGACACATTCATTCAACAACCACTGAGATCTGTGCCTTGTCAGGAGGTGGATACAAGATGGGTTCGTTACACAACTCAGGTTCAGCTGCTCATTGCGCGAAAGCCAAGGCTTGGGAGACAAGTGTTGGTGGGAAAAGAAAGCCTGCTCTATTCAGAAGCCCGGCAACCTGGGAAAAAGGCAGACTCATGTCCAAGAATCAACTCCCAACTACTGATCGGGGGCAAGAGGTGTTAAAGGGGCGTTTCAGGGGTGCATAGACGAAAGGAGGGGGCTACGTGCAGAACAGCACAGTCAGCTCTGACGGTCATCTTGAAATTGATCATGCAGTGGTCTGATCGCATCATCTTGATTGTTTTAAGTACAGTTAATCTTCAATTCCAGGATTGTTTTGTTCCCATTCTCTTTTTTTTTGTTTGTTTGTTTTTTGTTTTGTTTTTGTTTTGGCGGTACGCGGGCCTCTCACTGTTGTGGCCTCTCCTGTGGCGGAGCACAGGCTCTGGACGCACAGGCTCAGTGGCCATGGCTCACGGGCCCAGCCGCTCCGCAGCATGTGGGATCTTCCTGGACCGAGGCATGAACCCGCGTCCCCTGCATCGGCAGGCGGACTCTCAACCACCGTGCCACCAGGGAAGCCCTCTCTTTTTTTTTTTTTTTGATTAACAAATATACTTTTAATTACTCTAGGGGTAATATATAAAATAAAGGTAAGAGACGAAAAGCATTCAATTTTGGAGTGGAAAGGATTCAGAGATCATCTAATTCAGTGGTCTACAATCTGTGGGTTCTAAGAGTTTCTGCAAAGGGTCTGCAATTCCATAGGCACATTTACCTTTTCTCCACTCATGCAATTAATGATATTTACACTTAACCCTACAACTCCCCACCACTGCTGAATTTTAAAATGACAAGAGCCCTTTTACTTGAACAGACTAAGAACTATTGATCTAGTCCAATTCTCTGTTAATTAGAAGCAGAGCTGTTGTTCCCATTTTCTTGAGACCAGTTCTTAGAGTTGTGCAAGATGAAGCAGCTTACGTCATGGCTACAGTCTGGTCATCATGTAGTTAACTTCTTCCACCTGGTGGCGGTTTCAGCATCTATAAGACAGCTCACAGGATACGTCTCAGGATATTATCTGTAGCCCTTGAGGAGGAACAAAAGGTCCTTGACTTTGTTTAATGGCTAAATTATTATTGTCTTTTTGGACTGTTTTCTTTCGCTACTGCATTTTCTCACTTCTCTGATTAAATTTATTCTTTGGCTGAAGTTTTTCTACAGATAAGAGGCAGGGGGAGGACATGTGGGGGAGGGTGTGTCCCAGGAAGTCCCCATAGGGTCCTGCTCAGTTACAGTTTCTCTATAAGGACAGTTAGGTCCAAATCAGTGCAAAAACGCTTACATCCCGCCAGAAGGAGCAGAAGTATCTACTCCTACTTTGTACGTGCCTGAGTCTTCGTGCAGGTACTGCTTTTTCCTTCCTCCACTCACCACGTGACTCAGTCCATCCCTGGCAGGGACCCCTTTGGCCATCTGGTGAAGCCTGTGGACGCTTCCTCAGAAAAAAGTTTTGAAATTCATGAAATAAGACACATAATGTTACAACGGGAAACAACTATATTGAAAGATAGTTATCGAAAAGATTATCAACCGTGATATAGTTATATCCGTGTTTCTTTATGAACACACTACCAAGGTCTGGGGCAGACCTAATAATTACAACCCTTTTGGAGTGGTGATGAGCACAACTGACATTTCGAGGTGTCTGCCTTAACTGTTGTATGATACAAAATAGATCTGTGATGTCTACTGGTTTCAAAGCTGAAAGCACTATTAATACTACTGGCCTATGTTTGTCATTAAAGGAAACGTTCAATTTCAGTTAGAGGACAGTTAAAATAAAACTACAAGTTCTTAGATCAAGTTCACCAACCTCCTGAATTTGCAGGTGCGTAGATTCCAGTAGATTCCAGAGCCCTGGTGTAGGAACACTGCTTGCCTCATCACAGGGACTGGCTGGTGACCCAAGCTGGCCAGTCTTGTCCCTGTGGACTTTTTCAAGGAGGTGAGTTTTAAAGGGATGTGAGTTTTTCAGGGATGAGTAGTTGACCCAAACCAGACCAACCAGGGTCCTCTCTGGAACTTTTCTGGCAAAACTCTCAAGGAAGATTCTCTCTGTACACAGAGGATATTGTGGGAGTATTATTTTTAAATATAGACTTTATGCTCCAGAGAAACCTGAAGGAATGGAGGAAGGGAGGGGATGCTTTAAAATTCTAGTCTGGGACTTCCCTGGTGGCGCAGTGGTTAAGAATCTGCCTGCCAATGCAGGGGACACAGGTTCAAGCCCTGGTCCAGGAAGATCCCACGTGCCGTGGAGCAACTAAGCCCGTGCACCACAATTACTGAGCCCGTGAGCCACAACTACTGAAGCCCGCATGCCTAGAGCCCGTGCTCTGCAACAAGAGAAGCCACCGCAATGAGAAGCCCGCGCACCGCCACGAAGAGTAGCCCCTGCTCGCCGCAACTAGAGAAAAGCCCACACGCAGCAACGAAGACCCAACGTGGCCATAAATAAATAAATTTATATTTTAAAAAAAATTCTAGGGCTCCCCTGGTGGCGCAGTGGTTGAGAGTCCGCCTGCCGATGCAGGGGACACGGGTTCATGCCCTGGTCTGGGAAGACCCCACATGCCGCAGAGCGGCTGGGCCCGTGAGCCATGGCCGCTGAGCCTGCGCGTCCGGAGCCTGTGCTCCACAACGGGAGAGGCCACAGCAGTGAGAGGCCACGTACTGCAAAAAAAAAAAAAAAAAAAAAATTCTAGTCTATCTGTGATGGTTCATTTTATGTGTCAACTTGCCTGGACCACAGGCTGCCCATATATCTGGTCAAATACTATTCTGGGTGTGCCTGTGAGGGTGTTTCTGGATGAGATTATCATTTGAGTCAGTGGACTGAGTCAAGGAGATGACCTTCCCCAATGGGGTGGATGCTTCGGGCCTCATCCAACCCAATGAAGGTCTGAATAGCAGAAAAGGCTGAGTAAGGGAGACCTCACTCTCTCTGCCTGACTGTCTTCAAGCTGGGGCATCGCTCTTCTGCCTTCAGACTCAGACTCGAAGTAGGACCACACCATTGGCTCTCCTGGGCCTCGAGCTCGCCAACTGCAGCGCTCAGGACCCCTCAGCTACCATAATCACGTGAGCCAATTCCTTATAATAAATCTCTCTACATTTCCCATTGGTTCTGTTTCTCTGGAGAACCCCAGCTAATAACCATCTAGGCCTAAGTCCATGGTACAAAGGTTGGGTTTGTGTGACATGTGGTTCATGCAGACAGAAACAGCCTGCAGTTTCCACTTCCCAGGGCAGGGGTCTATCCTTTATAATATCTTAACCCCAGGGCAGTAGGATTAAAATGACTGGGCCCACCCTATGACATGAACTAATACTAGTTTACTGTGTGGCGAATACTAATCCCATAAACTGAGAGTAACATACTGTGTGGTTCTGGGGTTCAGTTCCAAGCCCTTCATACTTTTGTCCTGGAAAACACCTCAGTCAGAAGTAGCTGAGGGACAGCCTGTTTCTAGATGGATCCCCTGCTTCTCTCGTCCCCTGGTTGCTGACTCCCCGGCCCTGGCAGGGGTCCCATGAGTGTGTGTGTGTTTTGTCTGCCAGGAGCCAAGGCTGGTAGCCCAGGTGAGGGGAAGAGAAAGGCAGGAAGTAGGCATCTCATATTGGAGTGTAGAGTCAGGGCTGAAGCCTTAGGGATGTTGTAGAGAAGGCCCAGGGCTCGAGAGAGCCAGCAGGAGGGGGGTCCTGGTGAGGTCCTGGGACGAGGCTGCTGGCTGGGTATCGTCTGTTTTCCCAGCACAGCCTGCTGGTGGGAGGGTGGCTGGGACTGAAGGGCCAGGCACTGGGGGCACTTGGCATCACCCAATGCACTTACCTGGAGCCAGTTCAGGACCCAACGCTTCCTTCTGTCATGGTCGCCACTCCAATAGCAGAGACGTTTAGTCTTCCTGTCTGTAACAAACCCACATTCAGACTCCAAGGCACAGGCTCGTCACCGGTTGTGTTTCTACAGCACCATGCAGCTCGGTGATCCCATTTTTTTTTTTTTTTTTTTTTTGCGGTACGCGGGCCTCTCACGGTTGTGGCCTCTCCCGTTGCGGAGCACAGGCTCCGGACGCGCAGGCTCAGCGGCCATGGCTCACGGGCCCAGCCGCTCTGCAGCACGTGGGATCTTCCCGGACCGGGGCACGAACCCGTGTCCCCTGCATCGGCAGGTGGACTCTCAACCACTGCGCCACCAGGGAAGCCCGGTGATCCCATTTTTGACTGCATAGATCTATGCCCTCAGGTGTGACTTCTCCCAGGAGCACTTGGGTGTGGCCTCACCTCTGTCCAAAACATAACACTAAAAAATTAAAATAAAATCAAACTGATGAATTAGGAGTTTGGGATTAGCAGATACAAACTACTATATAAACAACAAGGTCCTACTGTATAACACCGGAAACTATATTCAGTATCCTGTAATAAACCATAATGGAAAAGAATCTTATATATATATATATATATATATATATATATATACACACACACACGTGTGTGTGTGTAACTGAATCACTTTGCTGTACAGCACAAACATGGTAAATCAACTATACGTCAATAAAAAAATAAAATCAAACATTACAAACACTGACTCAGTCACCTAACACTGCATTTTCATTTTGTGAGTGGAAAAAAAGTTGCAAAATGTTTCAGGAGAGCTAGGACAAGAAAGTCTTAATTTAAGGATGTACATTAAGGTGACAATCTTTTAAAAAAAAATGACCTGCTACAGTTTTCTGTTAACACCCCAGTTGAGTTTCTCTTCACCGTGTTAGACTTTGGGGAAGTTTGGGATCAGGGTAGCTTTCAGAACGAAGACAGTTTGTAAGCCAAGCACTCTCTTCACAATATCTGTCCTCACTGGTTCAAAAAAGACGTTGTCCTGTGGTGGTTCCTTATGTCAGATTGAAATCTACCCCCATAGCTGTAGCCCTCTGAGGTTTTGCTACCTATTTCTTCCCCAATACAGTGTGGTTGACATGAGCTGCCCATCTACAGGTGTGGCATGATTTGAATCTCCACATCTATCAATAAGTTCCAGCTATAGCCAAACAGATAATAAAGCCTAGGGACCCAAGAAGAAGGGTTTTTAAATGGATTCAACATTTCTGGTTCGCTTGCAGCATTTGGGGAAAGGTCTCAGGATCCCTCAGGCTGAAACTGCATATTTTAGGCAACTTCACACAAATGAAATAAATCAAAATTAGAAATATTTAGATCGCTTCTGGAAAAACCTTCTGCCTGCTCTCTGATTAAAGCACAGCCACACAGCCGGCAGAGGAGAGTTTCCTTGTCACCTCCTCCCTTTTCATCCTGAGGGTGGCAAATGCATTTCAGACTCCCTGGAGCTTGAGTCAAGGGAAGGAAAGCAAGCTAGAGCGAAGTGGTAGGGGGCGAACTCCAGCCGCAGAGCTGTTTTCTCCACCAGCACCTCATGCTTGGCCCAAACCCGGCCTCGGTTGTTTTTAGTCCCTGTCGTGCTTCTAATTCCAAAGAGACGGCTATTTTGTTTGGCTTTCGTTGCATTACTCATGCGGTGCAACATGTCTGTGTGGCCACGTGTCCAAGAAAGTGAAATCAAAGAGATTAAAAACAGATCTGTCTAGAGAACAGGTGTCGAGCATTATCTAATAGCAAACTAAATATAAAAAGAGAGACCAATTAGAGTTCTGGCATCTCTCCTGCTGTCGGCCTCACAGCTCTTTAACTCTTGAAAATGCTGCTCAGGCTGAAGACCAGAACTCATGGGAAAGGGGAGGCAGTGATGCCATATTCCTGTACTAAGGGGTGTGTGTGTGTGTCTGGGTGTGTGTGTGTGTGTCTGTGTAAGGAAAGGAAGTGGGTCAGGGTTGGGGTGGTATTCACCTGACAATGCCAAACCATGAGAAACAGTGAGAAGAAGTTGCTTGTCCTGGTGACAAAAATCCAGTCTTCTAGAACCTTGCTCCTCAAACGGTGGCCCTCAGACCAGCAGCATCAGTCTTGCGGAGCTTGTTAGAAATGCAGTCTTGTGCTGCATCCCAGAGGTACTGAATCAGAACCTGTGTTTCCAACAAATGATCGCCATTAAACATTAGAGTGTCAGAAGCACCATTCCAGGAACTGAGGTGGGATGGATTGGCCACTTGCGGTGGGATGGGGGACGGGGGAGGGTAAGGCTGAAGGAGGTGTTGCTTGAAGGGGCAGGTTGGGTTGGGATACTTGGAGGTTGCCTAATACAGGGGTCGGTGCAATTTTTCTGTAAAGGTCCAGATAGTAAATAGTTTAAGGTTTGCAGGCCACGTAGTCTCTGCCACAACTAGTCACCTCCATCCCTGTAGCCCTGCAGCCACAGCCATTATGTAAACAAATGAGTATGGCTGTATCCAGTGAAACTTTATTTACAAAAATAGGCACTGGACCCGATTTGGCTTGCAGGCAGTAGTTTGCTGACCCCTGGTCTAAGGGAACAAGTTTGTCTTCATACAGTGTGGAATATTCTAGACCGGGTGTGGGTTTGATCGCACCTGATGCCAAGTCTCTGGGTCTCACTAATTTCTGAACCCCTGTCTGTCAATGAGGCAGAATAATTTAATTCAGAGCTTTTTTTTTTTGAAAATGAAGAACATGAGATCTAGCCGTGTTCCTCAAATATGCTCCTTATTCTGAAAAATACTACAAACTCAGGTTATTTCACAGGCTACTTGGAACACACATTATTTTTTGAGATGAGCTTCAGTAAGTAGGAGAACCAGAGAAGGAAGAAGTTGGCTACCTAGCGTAAACCATGCCTAACTTTCCAGAAATCGTGAGCATTTTTGTTCAGCTATAAACTATAGAGCTGGGGTTGATGTCCTCTCCTTATTTTTGCATTTTATGCCCAGTCCTCTCGGCTGCCCACAGCAACCCCCATCAGGTTGTCTGCCAACCTGGGCCTCACACTGATGCCTCTTTCTCGGGCTGCCACCTGGGGCATCTGGATCACAGAAAGTTGTGGAGGAGGAAAAGAATCACCAAAAAGATTGCCAGCCAGAGGCCCTGCAGTGCTGGGTTAGCAGGAATCATTGCCTGAGATTTCTCTGCAAAGACTAGCTGGGTACATGCAAAGGGCATACAAAAACTTCTGGGCTCCCGTTAACTTTCGTGACCTCAAAGCAACCCTGGGTAAAATTCCATCATCTTGGTTTGGGTTCCTCCAGGAGCAGACCCTGAGACTGAGATTCTAGTGCAGGTAGTTGATTTGGGAGGTGATCCCAGAAAACTCTGGTGGGAGAGTGGGGACACGAGACAGAAAAAGGGAGAAAGCTGCTAAGTTATATGCTAGAAAGCCAGTGACTACTGTGGGCAAGTGGAGCTCTCTCTTGCCCCCAGGACCCCAGGGGAACCCTGACAGCCAATGTAGAACCTGCCTCAGAATTATCCACCAGAGAGGCAAGGGAGCCGGGGTTTTGATACACCGACCCCATCAGGCATTGGGTGAAGGATGCTCTTGGATGTGAAGAGGAGGGGAACGTTAATTCCCTGGAACATCCTTCCAGCCTGCCCCACAGGTAAACAGAGCAGTCCCCAGTGGCTGTAGGAAGCCCTCAGGCAGGGTCACAGGTGCTGGCCAGATGGAGGAAATCAGGCTGGTGTGCAGAGAAATGCTGAGCACAGAGGGGTGACATGTGAGGCACCAGCAGCATCTGCCGTGTCATCATAGACCATAGTCTCCTCCGACCATAAAACTGAGCACAGACTCACAATAAAAGACACAGAGGGAATCTGTGTCAGCGTGGGCTGCATTCAGTTGCTAGTAACTGCAAATGTGACTCAATAGTGGCTGAAAGATATTATAGGTTTTGTTTTCTCATAAAACAAGAAATTCAGAGGTAAGCCAACCAGACCTAACATGGTGGCTCCGACAGTGCCATCAGAGATGCAGCCTCCTTCCGTCCTGCCATCAGCCATCTTTACCGTGTGGCTTCGATCCTCACGTTGGTCAGCTAATGGCTGTAAGATGTCTGCTCCAGCCTCAGCACCCTGCCCACGGTCTAGTCAAGAATCAGGGGAAGAACAAGGGCCAAAAGCTTCATGCCAGCTGAGTGAGCTCCATTTAAAACAGCTTTCCCGGAAGTCCCATCCATCTTGCATCTCATTGGTCAGAATTCTCTTATCTGTAAAGAAGACTGGGAGATGGAGAGTTAATTTTAAATATGGGCATATTACTGCCCTAAACCAAATTGGGGTTCTGTTGGTAAAGGCGTAGAGGACAGTTGTTGGGTAGGAAATTAACGGTTTCTGCCACAAAAGGTTGCCTACAATACGTAGACTTTGATGTTGACATATTAACAACCTGAGCAAAAAACATATGTATACGTAGCTAACCAAAACACTTTACTACATACAGAAGTATTCGACTGAGGATAAAGAGAAGAAGAACTAATCTAAGCAGGACAAGCTTCTTCAGAGCAGACAGCTAACTGGGCAGGCTCTGTCATTGCAGATGCCATATGATTTGTTGTTCACTCAAATGAATGGCTTATCTTGCAAGTTTGGCCCAGTATTTGACTAAAGTTGGCCAGTTTCTGAGAAATGGGGTGTGATGAACCCAAGTTGATGAATCAGAAGCAAGAATGACATTTCTCTAATAGTGTGGATTTTTTTTTAAGTCAACAGTTGTGGCTCCTACTTAAACAGATTAACTTTGCCTGTTTTTCTCCTCTTCCTCTCCAAACTCTATAAAAATGACAGTAGAGGAAAATTTTTAATGGTAAGCCCATGAGGATGAAAAGAATGATGCAGGAGCCCAGATAGATTACAAAGTAGATGAAGGGGTGGTAAATGACTAGTAGAACTAAAGAAACCTCAGAGGAAAAATCAGAGAAGTGAGCCAGTCCCCACCCCAGGGAACCATGGGAAAGCCCAGGAAGCAGAGACAACAGGGACACAGGAAGTGAGAGGAGGTCTCAAGGCTGAAAAAAGAGGACGGTTTCAACTGTACACAAGACAAGTGAATCTCCATTTTTCCCATCCTCATCTCCTAGACCTGAGATAGGAAACTTGTTCTCTAGAGAAATTGAACTAAAGAGGCTCTCAACTCAAGGAATTAAGCAAGCAAGAGGGAAATGGGGAAATTGGGTTGAAAATATGGGAACCAAGCAAAAGTCTATTTACAAAAGGGTGGAATCCTTGTACACTTACTCCACTCTTTCTCAGAACCCTGGAAGGCAGTTAAACTTTCCTCTTGAGATTCTGAAGAAAGAGCCCCAGGATAAAGACCTCCAGATGTGGCCATTTCAGATTCCCAATTGAGAAGGCTGCCTCATTTTCCCCTGACTGTACAGTGAAACCTACCCATCAAGAAGCCCCTCCCCACACAGGATTTCCACTCAGCTCTGCCTTACCTCACTCAAACATGAACAGAAAGCTGAGTTTTGCCTGGTGTTTGAGGAAAGCCCTCAACATTAAAGATGAATACCAAAACAAACTAGGAATAAAGAAACCCTGAGTTCTAGAGGTACTGTTAGAAACAGAAAAATATACATTTTTTACAAACACAAAACAACTTCTACAGGAAAATTCATTCCTCAGAAAGATGAGAAGATTTTGAATTCTCGAAACAAGCACAAGGCGCTTTGTAAAACAGAGGATAGAAAATAGCTCTTGGGAAATTTTTTTAATTGTGGAAACACACATAACACAAAATTTGCCATCTTAACCATTTCTAAGTGTGCAGTTCAGTGGCATTAAGTCACATTGTTGGACAACCATCACTCCCATCCCTCTATCTCCAGAACACTTTCCGTTTTGCCAAATTGAAGTATTTGTAGTATTGTTTACTGTTCCCATTAAACAATGACTCTCTGTTCTCCTCTCTCCCCAGTCCCTGACAACCACCATTCTACTTTCTATCTCTATGAATTTGACTACTCTAGATTCCTCCTATAAGTGGAATCATACAGTATTTGTCTTTTTGTGACTAGCTAATTTCATTTAGCGCTAATGTTCACAAGGCTCATCCATGTTGTAGAATGTGTAAGAATTTTCTTCCTTTTTAAGGCTGAATAATATTCCATTGTATGTCTACACCACCATTTGCTTATCCATTCATCCATCAGTGGACTCTTGGGTTGCTTCTACCTCTTGTTTATTGTGAATAAGGCTGCTATGAACATGGCTATACAAATATTTTTCAAGACCCTGCTTCAATCCTTTTGAGTATATAGCTAGAAGTTAAATTTCTGGAACATACGATAATTCTGTTTTTAATTTTCTGAGTAACCTCTACTCTGTTTTCCTGGAAAAGTTTTTTATGTAATAGAAGGTTTTAAAAATACTCTCATAATAAAGGTGGGAGACAACATTAAGAAACTCTGTCAGAAAGTAGAACAAAAAGACTAGAAATATAAAACATAAAATAAAAGACAGAGGATCAGTTCAGGAGGTCTAAAATCCTACCAAGAGGAGTTCCAGAAAGAAGGAATAGAGAAAATAAGGAGGAAAACAATGTTATTTTAAAAAGTGCATATTACTAAAAAAAAAAAAAAAGTGCATATTACTAAGTGAAAGAAACCAATCTGAAAAGGCTACGTACTATACAATTCCAACTATGTGACACATTCTGGAAAAGGCAAAACTATGAAGATAGTGAAAGATCAGTGGTTGCCAGGGATTGGGAAGGGAGGGATTAATAGGTGAAGCACAGAGAAATTTTAGGGCAGTGAAAATACTCTCTATGATACCATAATGATGAATAAATGTCATTATACATTTGTCCAACCCACAGAATTTCAATACCAAGAGTGAGCCATAATGTAAGCTCTAAACTTCGGGTGATTATGATATAGGTTCATCAATTGTAACAAATGTACCTCTCTGGGGAATGTCAATAATGGGGGAGTCTATGCATGTATGGGGGCCAAGTGTACATGGGAAATCTCTGTACCTTTACCTCAATTTTGCTGTGAACCATAAGCTGCTCTTTTAAAAAAGAATAAAGGCTTAATAATAAAGAAAAAAACAGAGCAGGATATTTTCCTCAGAACTTAAGGAAATTAGTTTCCAAGTTGAAAGGGCTCACTGAATGCTTAGTACATGTCATCCTGAAATTTCAGATTCCAAAGAGAAAGAAAGATATTGAGGTTTTTAGAGACTGAGAGGGGAATCAGACTACATACTAAGGGGTGAATTTAGAACGGCACCTTACTTCTCAATATCATCCCTGGAAGCTAGAAAACAAGATAGTGATACCTTTAAAATTCTACCTAAAAGTGTGTTTCAACCTAGCAATCTGTACCCAACTAAAAATCAATCAAGTGTGAAGGTGGAATAAAAACATTTGACAAGTACAAGCCCTGGAAATTTTACCTTGCAGCACATGCTTTGAAGATACTGGGGAGTTTTTTTTCTGCTAAACCAAGGAGCAAACTAAGAACTAGAAAGGCATGGATCCAATTCACTGAACTCATAGATTCAGTTCAGAGAGAGGCACAAGAAAGTCTCAGGAAGCAAGTAAAGAGAAGGACAAGAACCATCCTGCTGAAGGTGTGGAGGCTGTAGGGAGGAAGTCAGCAGGAAGAGGAAATCAAACAAATGAATTACAGGACATGTTTGCACATTTGTAAAACAAATTGTTGATGGGGCAATTAGAGGGGTTCATGGAATATGAAGCAAATGAAGAAAATGAAGCAATCATTAACTCTGGGGAAAAAATAAACAAAAAAATATACCAGAAATAGAAATGTGTGTAATTACGACACTGAAAGAGTCATAAAAACTTAGAGGTAATTTAACACAGCAACCCTAGAATATAACTTTCAACAAAGAAGACGTGGCATTGATAGATAAATGTCACAGCCTTCCATGCACTGGATGGCCAGTTCTGAGAGGCAGTCTGTATACTCCTCAAAAGTCCCAGCATGATTGAACCACCCTTGCCTACCTCCATGACTTTACTAATACACCTTTGTATGGCTTTGTCTTTCTTCTCTGTCTCATTCTCCCAGCTCCATCGCTCCTGGTTTCTGGGATTGCATCTCAAATAAACTACCTGCACCGAAAACAAACCCCACTTCATTCTTCTTCCCCCACCCCCTACTTAAATCCACTCTGCAAAGCTAGTTTTTGCCCCACTCTTTGAATGAAATCTAGAGCAAGTTCTCTGATTTGTATGTGTATACAGTGGTCTTTATTAAATAATTTAAAAGCTCCCTGGCCATGAGAAATCATAAAAATGTCTTGTTTCAGTAATTAAAATCTCCAGACCTACCTAATGCCCTCTGACTATTTAGGTCTATGGCAGGTTAGCTGTCACAGGGGGTGGGCAGCTCAGCCTTGTGTTTCCTCTCTCTAGTCTCAGCTTGCTAAGCAAGGGTTCTGGCCCCTTTAGGGTGGGAACAGAGGGAAGAAAAGAGAGGTAAGGGGGGCAAGAAAGGCTTTATTTGATGAGTGGTGTCGTGAAATGGCAAAGCTGTTTCTGAGCTGGGCGTGTATTTGAAGATGATGCCTTCTCTTATGGTGTACTTTTGTGCGGGTTTTGGAGATACTCTCACCTCAACAATTCTTGGGGGTTTCTCACCTGTAATTCTCTTGGCAGAGGCAAATGCCTTTCCCCATCTGGCCACCAATTTTTCCCCCTTTGGCTCCTGAGAAACCAGTGGTCTACCCCTCTCTTTGGGACACCATGCCCCTCCAGGCTGGCCTCTTGGACATAAGATGATCTCTCTCATGTGGGCCATCTGCCCCAGGGCTTAGTGTCCTTCAGCCTTTGCTCTGATGAACTCTGGGAGTGCAGGGCATCCCCCATGCCACCACCTCTTTTGTCTCCATCATCAGAGTCACAGGTCTCCCTTTTAGATTTTTCAGACATGATTCAGATACCACCTACTAAGTCCCTTTGAGCTCTTGGAGATTTAGACCAGGCTCTGAGGGGACCCACTGAAGCCTCTTTCCCTAGGCTGGAGGTAGAAGAAAAGTTTCTCACACCTGTCTCCCGTGTATGTTGCTGTCGGGGTGGGAGGGTGTTGGTGTTAGGATCCTCGGCACTCTGACAGCTCTCTCCAAAAATATTCACCTAATCTGCAATCCCCTAGTCTTCTACAGCCTTTCTTTACAGGCTGGAGCTGGCTGGTCGGCTAAGAGCAGAATCCAGTTATTGGATTCTCCATTGCAAGTCCTGCTCAGGCAGCCTCAGGCCTCACTTTGGAATGTGAGAATCAGCAGCATCTGTCGTCTTGGAGATTCAGTCTAAATTGAGAGAAAAAAGGGGGGTCCCATTTTAACATAATATGCAACTTGGCTCAACAATAAGCAACATTTATACTGTCCTAACCACATAAACACTGAAGACTGATGTAACCAAAAATGGTGATGGGACCATAATGGGAGATGAGCAGGGTGGGAGAGCCACAGCTTCATCCACCCAGAGTGTAAGTCAAGGTTCTTAGTTGCAAACAACAGACTCCACTCTGGCTTGTTAAAGTAGGGGATGGGTTATCAAATCAGATAGCATTCTAGAACCTCCAGGAACAACACCTAACTCACCATGGGCTGCCCTGGTGGACGCCTCACTGTCTCCAGTGCCCAGCACCTACGCTGCAGCCAGCACATCGCTGACACCCAGGACCGTGCATCAGAGACTCACGAAAGCCAGACCCTACACTACCATGGGTGCCAGAAGACTCCTTCCCCTATAGGCCCCTTTCCTCACGTGCTCACTTCGGAATCAAAACTCTAGCAGGTGCATCTGACTGATGAAGTCTCAATTACATCTCTACACCCCAGCTGTAAGGGAGGCTGAGAATGCAATTTTTATGGCTTCTATCTTCAGCACACAGGAAATGGCCAGAATATGAGGAGTGTTCAAAAAATATCAAAACTCTACAAATAACAAATGTCTATTTCCAGAAGTCAGCAGATAATGATGAAAAGCGATGAATCCAGAAATTGCAGATGGCCATCTTAACTGGAAAAGTGTTGGTAAATACCACAGGAAACGACTCAAGAGTCGAAAGGCCTGGAACGAAGGATGGAAGGTAGAGGGTAGTAGGTTCAGGGACAGCTGTTTTTTCACAGAAGTCATTGGGAAATGTTCTCTTTTTTTTACACCATGCCTATGTGATACTCTGATGAATATAAACCTGTTAAAGGGGTCACACTTCAGAATCATCAAACTTTAAAGGTGACGCCTCTCAGCTATCCCAGGGCAGCTGGCCTGCTAGACCCACTGGCCGGGGTATTTGGCACGCTGCCAGACAGCGTGTTTTCTGCCGGTCTGTACACAGCTGTCTGCTGTGGGTAGAGTTGCTGCGTCTCTTGCTAACAGTGCAACATTGGCCTAAGGAGGGAAAGTGACTGGCTTTTGTGGGATTTTTTATTGTTTTTAATTATTTTGGTTTATTCACCATAAATAGGAAGATCGTGTTGACGTTTAAAAGACAATTTTAATGCTAAGTTCACCAACCATGTCTCAGTGCAGGATATTGCTATACAAGGCTATGGTTTCAAAACCAGACCGAAGAGCCCACTGTGCCTCTTTGCCTCCTGTACCCGGAGCCAACTCCCAGGCGTGTGCCCCATGCAGAAGGACCCCATGCTTTGTCTACAGCTCTGCTATTGCTGCCTCACAGTTCCTCGTAATTTTTGAGCAAGGGGCCCCTGCATTTTCATTTGGCATGGGGTCCTGCAAACTCTATAACCCATCCTACATGTGCCTTAAAGTCCTGGACTAAATGCCAGGCTCAAGAGAAAACTTTAGTTGAGGTTTTAGTGTATTTCTTTTCTTCTCCATCTTTCTCTCTCTCTCTCTCTCTCTCTCTCTCTCTCTCTCTCTCTCTCTCTCTCCCCCCCCCTCTCCATCAGAGATTCTTAATCTAGAGGCTCCTGAAACTGCACACAAAATTTTCCGTGGATGTGTGGACATGTGTTTTTCTAGAGAGTTTCTCTTGTCTTATCAAGTTTTGTGACCCTTCCTCCAAAGTCTAGGAACCACCAATTTATATGAGCTTTGACCTTCTAGGTCCTTTTGAACAACCCAGCATAAACGTGGACTTCCGTCTCAATTTTGGTCGTAGGTGGTACGTAAAGTATAACTACATCATGTGTTCGTTCTGCAGAGGCTGATCATGTGCTTGAACTTCTCATCACCAGGCCTCCCTTCCAATGGGGGAAACAGAGCCAAGCAATGGGCAAACTCCCCTCGTTTGAAATGGTTGGAAATGGCACCACTGGTTGTCAGATTCTCTTCTTAGGCAAACACGCAGGTGCTTCTAAGCCAGGTAGTCGCTGTGGCTCTTGTTCTTGAAGGAGCCATTCTACTGATGTAAGGCAGCTCATCTAAAGGAACATTCATTGGATACAGTGTGGCTTTAAGAGTTGCTTTGCCTTTCATGGAATCCTCTAGATAATAATAAACTCTGAAAAAATAGAATCGAAGCATGTTAAACCTGGATGGGTTCCTAGAGATGGATGAGAACTGCTCTCACAAAAAGCTTAGCGTATGTTAAAGCATTTTAGGGACAGTTTGCCAAAGTTTATTCAGTCTTGTGCTTTTGACAGGTTAAATGGACCCTTTGAGATCTTTCCTCCTCACACAGGCTCGCTTGCTTAATTAACAGAGTCCCGGAAGAGCAGGGGGCTGAGTCTTTGCTTTAGCATCTTGCCCAGGACTCCAGGTTAGCAAAGGGCTTCCACATGCCCAAATTATTACATTTGATCTCACTTCTCTTTGGAGGAACATCAACCCAGTTGTTCTGGTAAAGAAATCAAAACTCAGAGAAGTTGCCTAATGTGCCCAAGGCCATAGAATTGGGAATGGTGCTGTTTGACTTTTTTTTTTTTTTTACATCTTTATTGGAGTATAATTGCTTTACAATGGTGTGTTAGTTTCTGCTTTATAACAAAGGGAATCAGTTATACCTATGTTCCCATATCTCTTCCCTCTTGCGTCTCCCTCCCTCCCGCCCTCCCTATCCCACCCCTCCAGGTGGTCACAAAGCACCAAGCTGATCTCTTAATCCAGCTCTTCCTTCGACTGCCTCTCCAGCCTTGGGAAGGAAACACTTCCCCAGACAGGTTCTCCTCTTGAAGACTCCAGCAGCTCTACTGGGAGGTGCTGGTACCCACTTCTTAGCTGTGTGAACTTAGGCATTTCCTGTAAACTTTCCATACTGTTTCTTCAAGCTGACTATGGCAATAAAAATACCATCCACCCCATAGAACTGCAGTGAGAACGAAATGAATTGTTATTTGTAAAAAAAGAATTTTTAGCACTAGCTCATAGTAAAAACCCTGGTGTTTATGTCATTATGATTATTAATAATACTATTATAATTATCCTTACCCCTCACCCACATTGAGAATTATTTTTCAAGTAGCTTCAATAATTTGAAGACAAAAACAATTAGGAGACAAAAAAGAAGTATCTTGGTGTTGTTTTTTTGTTTGTTTTTATATATTTTGTTATTTATTTATTTTTGGCTGTGTTGGGTCTTTGTTGTTATGCACGGGCTTTCTCTAGTTGCAGCCAGCGGGGGGCTCCTCTTTGTTGTGGGGCGCGAACTTCTCATTGAGGTGGCTTCTCTTGTTGTGGAGCACGGGCTCTAGGCGTGTGGGATCAGTAGTTGTGGCTCACGGGCTCTAGAGCGCAGGCTCAGTAGTTGTGGCTCATGGGCTTGGTTGTTCCGTGACATGTGGGATCTTCCCAGACCAGGACTCGAACCTGTGTCTCCTGCAGTGGCAGGCGGATTCTTAACCACTGTGCCACCAGGGAAGTCCTTTGGTGTCATTTTGATTCGCCCACTTGGATACCTGGAGAGGGTGACCTCTCTTCTTTATTAGCCATTTGTATTTATTTTGTGCACTGTCCCACCATTTCCTTATGCGTTTTTTTAGTGAAGTATAGTTGATTTATAATGTTGTGTTAGTTTCAGGTATACAGCAAAGTGATTTGGTTATACATATATATGTGTGTGTGTGTATATATATATATAATATTTTTTGATTCTTTTCCATTACAGGTAATTACAAGATATTGAATATAGTTCCCTTGTGCTATACAGTAAACCCTTGTTGTTTATCTATTTTCTGTATGATAGTGTGTATCTGTTAATCCCATACTCATAATTTACCCCTCCCCGCCCTCCCTTTTGGTAACCGTAAGTTTGTTTTCTATGTCTGTGCGTCTGTTTTGTAAATAAGTTATTTTGTACTGTTTTTTCGATTCCATGTACTTATGCATTTCTGACACAGCGTCAAGAAGGGCTTTGGGCTGACATTGCCCATTGAATAGAACTGATGTATTTTAATGTGCCTTGTGCCCCACTCCCACTTCAACTCAGGGAACACTATGATGTCATGATCACAGACAGTCCTTGAAAATTAATTTCATTGCTCACTTGGAACAAAGTTTGGGAAGCAGAGATGTTTTCTCCGATAAATCAGAGCAATTTCATGGCTGTTGAGGAAAAGATGAACAATATGACCCACTCGTTTTTAATGGAGGCACTAAAAGTAGAGCGACTCTTATTTCTTTAAGGTGACTTTTAAATTTACATGTAAGCTCCTTCTTTGTCCAACCAGTCAACAGCCCACACAAGTCAACCAATGGGCAGGATTTTCAACTGGAGAAATGAAGGAGGAAGAAATTGCAACTGCCCCACCAAATCACACCTCCCTCTTCTCTCTCATTTTCAATCGGGAAATTATCTGCACCCCCTTCCAACTGTAGTTTTTAACTGACACCTCAGACACCATCTTCTAAGGACAGGGTCTGTTTTGGGAGATGGCTACCATCTCCCTACGATCCTTTCTGCAAGGTGCCCTAGAGATAGGCAAACTCAGCCCTCTCCCCACCAACTTTCAGCTGTACTCTGAGGGCAATCCTAGGCGGGCAACCATGATGGAAGTTGTAGGGAAGGAGCTATGCTGGACAGGGGATTAGAAAACTAACGAGCTTCCTGTCCCTGTTGCTGACCATTTGGCCAGGCCAGACATTTCTCCAAATGGACTTCATAATAACACAAACTGCAACAGCAGAAAGTAGAAGGAAAAGAAAGATGACCATGATCCTATGTACAAAGAGCATAGCCCACACTACATGATTTAATCCCCACCCAGCTGCATTGAGAGAGTCACTTTAAGTTTTTCAGAGACTAAATATCTGATAAGACCCCAAACTCCATTTTTTCCTCTCCCAGTCCTCTATCTCAATACCCACAAAGACACTCCCTGGGCTGCACTCCATCCCTCCCCACACACTCTGATTTTAGTGTCATAGATACCTGTGGGGAACTGTTTGGTGAATAAGAAGCTTGTGGAAGAGAGAAAATCTAAAATTAATAATGCTTTTTAACCAGAGGGTGAGTATGGGCTGATTATGCTATTCATGAAATCAACCTGCTGCAGGGAGATGGGACAGAGGCACGTCAAGTGGGAGAGGAAAGACGCACATCAAGGCGACCTGTGTGTTTTTTGTTTGAGCGGCCGGATGACTTCCCCTTATATAAAGCTGTTATTCACATTACTCAGAGAGGCCTGACATGTGTCAAATGCAGAGCGATCACAAGGCGTGACTTTAATGCGTCCTGAAAATGCAGTCATGCCTTCATCCTTCGACCTTCCAGGGTCGCAGGAACATGAAGCATCTCACTGCTGCCATCCTGTCCCTGGATGCCCCAGACTTTGCTTTCTCAGCTGCAGGGCCCTAACTGTTATCCAGCCATAAAGGATGCTGTTCAAGAAGGAGCTGGAGAAGTCACACTCTCACACCAGCTCCTCCAGGAGAGCCGAGGGCCATGTGAGGAACAGGAGGTGCTGGTCTCGGTTCAGAAGCCCCCTGGCCAAGGTAGGGGGGCAGCTGCTGAGGACACAAGGCAGGAGACTTTCCAGGCTTGGACGCTGGTGACTCAACTTGAGGCCCAGTACTTCTCCAGACTCCATTTGCAGAGCTGATCAAAGTCTTCAAGTTTTTACCTGTCAAGTTGCTGGAGACGATCAAGTCAGATGACACATTGCGTTGCCAGGGGCTGGGGAACAGACAAGTTCAAACATTGCTGCTGGGAGGGTGAATTGGTACAATCTCTGATACGGGCACCTTGGCAAATAAAATCTCTATCCAGATAAAAAGTGCATCCTCCCCTTAGCAGAGTCATCCTTCTTCTAGGATTTTATCCCGTGGGTATCTTACATATACACAAAATGCAGTATTCCTAGGGTATTCAGAGCAGTATTGTTTGAACTGGAAAGAGATTGGAAACAACCCAAATGTCTATCAGTAAATGACTGGTTGTAAAAATGAAGACACGTACGTACAAAGGAAATCAACACCGCCGTTGAAAACAAGAATCAACACTGTACATTCTGAAACAGAATGAGCTCCATGATAATATGAAGTGAAAAGAGAAAGTACGCAGTACTGTGTATAATATGCTACTATCTGCACAACATGTATGTTTATGTACATATATGCTTCTGTATATGCAGAATTGCCCTGGAAGTATCCACAAGAAAGTGGTTAACTGCAGTTCCTTCCAGAGAAGAGAAGAAACAGGTGGCTGGGAGATAGGAGAGGAGAGAGAGTCTCTTTGCATTATATGCCCTTTTCTCTCTTTCAAGTATGGACTGTATTCAAGTATTAATTTTTTTAACTGAAAAAAATTAGCTATATGACTGTTAGTATTATTCGCAGGAACTCTTCTAATGTTCTTGAGGTCAGACGTCCAAAATCAGTCTCCGTGGGCTAAAGTCAAGGTGTTGGCAGGACCGGTTCTCTCTGAAATCTCTAGGGGAAGATCCAGTTCCTTGCTTTTTCCAGCTTTTTGTTGTCATGTGGCCATGTCACTCTGACCTGTGCATCTGTGGTCACATCTCCGCTCTGACCCTGACCCTCCTGACTCCCTCTGATAAGGGCCCATGCGATTACATTGGGCCCAACTGGATAAGCTAGGACAATTAACAGGGGATTACGATGTGGACGTATTCGGGGGCCATTATTCAGCCTGCCACAGGGAGCACGGAAGGAAACACTTCTGTCTGTTTCATTCCTTTTTCTCTTGTCTTCTAGGAAGAGCTCACCAGGGAGGGGAATCCATGACCATGAAAGGTCATGCTCCCTCACCCTCTGGGCCGCCCATGCTTCACTCCTGCACTTTTCTTCTCGGATGAGCAAAGCAATCAAGTCCACCTGAAAAGCCTGGAAGCCTCCACCCTGGGATGAGACACGAGGCTCCACCACATTCCCCTGGCCGTTCACTCAGAGCGTTCACCACATCTTGGCCGCTGGTGAGGCTCTGCCTAGATCGTTCATTGCATTCAATCCGTTGACATTTCCGACGATGCCAGACCCACCAGCCAGAACCTTGGAGGGTAAGAGACCTGGATTTAGACAAGGTCACAAGAGTCCTAGTTAGGGAAACTTTGTGCCACACTTCCCAACTTTTTTTTTTTTAACAAAAGGTTGACCGCTTTGTTAATTTTCTTCTGTGAGCTCTTAGACTTTAAAAGCTTTTTGTCTTCCAAGAAATTTATACTTACTAAGCAGAAGCCCATGTGTTCTAATCACAGACTAAGTCATAATTTTTATTAAGCTTTTAAGAATCCTTAAACCCCTATTACCATATCTAGGAATAAAAGTCTTAACAGTGTGAGGAGTCTAGCTTCAGAAACCTGGATTCAAAATTATGAGTAGAGACAACCGCAATATTAATAATAGTACAGTGGGCCCTGGGCTGAGCGTCCGAATGCTGGAGTCCAGTCCACTCGCCAGCTGTGCAGAATTGGGAAATCACCTGCTCATGGCCTCAGTCTCCTCATCTGAAAATCACAGGCCCCTCCCAGACCCTCTGATTTAATTGGCCTAAAGTGGGATTCAGGTTTCGGTCATTTTTTGTTGCTGTTGTTTTTGTGTTTTGGGCTGTGCAATGTGGCCTGTGGGATCTTAGTTCCCCCGCCAGGGATCGAACCCGCACCCCCTGCGGTGGAAGCGCTTAACCCCTGGGCCACCAGGGACGTCCCTCAGCATTTTTAAAAGTTCCCCAAATGATTCTGATGTGAAGCCAGGGTTGAGACCACTGGTTGGACAAAATCTAGCCATTCCAGAGCACACCCTGCACCTGTGTCTGGTAACCGAGTCCAGGATGCCAAGGGGGAACACCTGGGACTCTGAGAAGAAAGGCATCTGGGAGACAGGTAGGGCAGTCGGGGGGCAGGGAAGTAGGCCAAGCAATGCCTGGAGACGGCAAACATTGACTCCCAAGGGGCTTGGGCCACCTGGTGAGGCCAAGCAGAAGAGCTATTGGCAATTCCGACATTGCTTATCAAGTCAGTGACAGCCACAGCCTAATGTGATTTGAAAGCCTCTGAAAAAGACATTGCAAATCAGGGTCAGCAGTCTGCTGCCCAGGCTTGCTTGCTCTCTCTCCTGCCCTGCCCCAGGGGGCGTCTTCTCCCTGCACTCACACTGTCCGGTCTAAATCACTTTTTCCACCAAAACTTACCGAGGCGGCATTGTGGGGCAACATTTGGGAGATATCTCTGGCTCTGGCCTGACTGTTAAAAGCTTTTCCACTAGCTGTTTCTAAACAGGAAAGAGGGTGGCTTCCCCACAAAGCTGATTTCCCAGAAAATGGGACCCAGATAGGCCAAGAAGCAAGGGATAGTGGCATGAGGTGCGTGCAGGGTTGGGTCATGTGCTAATAATGTCTACTAGGGAATAGTCCAGGACTTAAAGGAGGTCAGGATATATCACCCTAGCTCTAGAGGGAAGGCAGAGGCTGGCTGAGTGTAGACATCTTCTTTTTGTTTGCACATGAACTGCTGTCTTTCTTCTTTGCCCTTTGTCCTCTAGAGGATTAGGAGGCTCCTGGATTATTTTGATGAGCCACTAGTCACCTATTTCTCTGGCATGTGATGACTTTGTTTCATGGTTAGTGTAACCTAGATCTCTGAACCAGAAATGGAAAGACACAGTTTAGTGTAAGCTGTTTGATGGTAGGTTTTCCCATTATTTGTAACTATAGAAATGAAAAGATAGCAAGATAGAATATCAAAGTTTAGACCATGATGAGAAATCTAAGATTCTAAGGAAGTTCCAAAACTTTGTGGTGTCCTCATCGTAAAATGCGTCGTGTGGGATGTCAGCAAACATGGTGGACCAGTGGGAGTTACCTGGCGGTCCAGTGGTTAGGACACAGCACTTTCACTGCTGGGGCTCAGGTTTGATCCCTGGTTGGGAAACTAAGATCCTGTAAGCCATACTGCATCGCCAAAAAAATAAAAATAAAAATAGTGGACCAAGAATCTCTGAAACACCACCCCTCGATAAAAACACTGGCAAAAAACTGTCAAAATCCAAATTTTCAAAAATGTAGAAATTAGCCAAAGGCTAGCAGCAATCTAGGTGCACTTATTAAAGAAAAATGGCTGAATCTTTGTAAGAGCAGAGCACTTTGTAGCATTTTAACTTGCTCTAGTCCCATCCACTCGCTCTCAGATCTGTAGTACTCATGAAAACCAGCAGCTCACAATCAGTGAAAACCAGCATACTGGCAGCCGTTGAGTAGGGCAGAACAGGGTTGGAGCTCCTTCAAAGCCTCATCTCCAGACAACTATCTTTATCTGACCAGTCTGGTGGTTCCTGGAAGAACTTGATAGATACAGAGTAACGGGACAAAGTAGGTAATTAAATAGTTAATCCCACTAGAGGATGATAAGTAAAGAAAAATGTGTGGGAGACCCCTGTAAGTTAATGATCACTCAAGAAAGCAGGTTTGCTTAACCGCAAAACCAAGCAGGCTTGCTTAGCAACAAAACCATGCAACAGAAGCATGAGACGTCTCGAAACAATAAAACAATGGTGGCATGAGACACATATCCTGCCCAGTGAGTTCAGTAAGGTGATGATTCCTAGGACACACTCCTCTGCACGCACTAAAAACGAAAATATAAGGAAAAGGTGACATTATACTAAAACCTAAGATGATTTACCATTTTTAGCATATGTTACCACCTTTTTGTTCATTTCCATTGTGCCATGACAGTCCCGACTTGACCATGTAGGGACAAGAAAACTCCCCCACCTGACATGAAGGAGGAGCTGATGATGGAAGCTTGATGCCTACTCAAGAATGAAGAAGAAGGTGGTCTTTTCCCCTCCCCACTTTTCCTTTGATTATAAAACTGTAGCCCACTAAGTTCTTGGGGCATGGCACCCTCTTGCTGGCCCACTTGTAAGCCTCACAAGCATCCTATTCTAATAAAACACGTCTTTTTTTTTTTAATTTTATTTATTTATTTTATTTATTTATTTTTGGCTGTGTTGGGTCTTCGTTTCTGTGCGAGGGCTTTCTCCAGTTGCGGCGAGTGGGGGCCACTCCTCATCGCGGTGCGTGGGCCTCTCACTGTCGCTGCCTCTCTTGTTCCAGAACACAAGCTCCAGACGCACAGGCTCAGTAGTTGTGGCGCACGGACCTAGTTGCTCCGTGGCTGTGGGATCTTCCCAGACCAGGGCTCGAACCTGTGTCCCCTGAATTGGCAGGCAGATTCTCAACCACTTCGCCACCAGGGAAGCCCTAAAACACTTCTTATCTATCACTTTGCCTCTCCCTGAATTCTTTCTGCACTGACACATAAAGAACCGGAGCTCCTCGGAACCCCCAAAATGCCACCTAGCGGTTTTAAACTCACTAGCAAGACTGTTTTTTCTTGACTCAGAGCTCTCCAAGTAAAAACAGCCTTTTCTTCGAGACATTTGTCAAAAACAATCAGAGACAGTTGTTTAACATCATGGCTGCCTGGGACTGTGCATAACAGCCAAGGCAAACAATAAACCAACCAAAAAGCTTAAAAGGAAAGTCTGGGGGATGAGTTATTCAGAGGGGGCTTTTCAAAGCTCTGACATATTCCTGGGAATCTAGAAGGCCACACACACTCATAGGACTGTGGGCACGACCACAGCTGTGTCACGCTCAGGCAAGACCTGAGAAGGTCTTAAGCTCTCAATTCTGACTGACCTTGTGGCTCTGTGCAAGCAGGAAGTAAAGGCTAAGGCAAAGCTGTAAACTACTTGTCTGAGTGTTAAACACCCAATACACACACAGAGCCCTCACAAAGATTTAGAGACTTATTGGTTCTGGGCATTTAAGAAATCTCTGTTCGGGCTTCCCTGGTGGCGCAGTGGTTGAGAGTCCGCCTGCCGATGCAGGGGACACGGGTTCGTGCCCCGGTACGGGAAGATCCCACATGCCGCGGAGCGGCTGGGCCCGTGAGCCATGGCCGCTGGGCCTGCGCGTCCGGAGCCTGTGCTCTGCAACGGGAGAGGCCACAACAGTGAAAGGCCCGCGTACCGCAAAAAAAAAAAAAAAAAAAAAAAATCTCTGTTCAATCATTAGGATACCACTAAGCTAACTGAGCAGAGACTTCATGGCCACCCACGACAAAGAATACAGACTTTACAGAATTAATTCAGAAAAGTCACTAAACAAACAACAACAAGCCCTGGAGAAAGGAAAGAATCTGCTTCCCAGAGCTGGCACATTATATTATTTAAAAGATCCAGTTTAACCTATGATCTAGCAATTCAACCCCTAGGTATACATCTCAGGGAAATAAAAACGTATGTTCACACAGAAACATATACACAAATAATCCTAGGAGTCTACTCAAAATAGCCAAAAAAAAAAAAAAAAGGAAACAACCCATCAATAGATGAATGGATAAATAAAATGTGGTATGTAAATACTATGAAATATTATTATTTGGCAATAAGAAAGAATGGAGTGCTGAAATATGCTACAACATGGATTAACCTTGCAAACATGCTAGGTGAAAGGAGCCAGTCACAAAAGATCACATATTATACAATTCTGTTTCTATGAAATGTCCAGAATAGAGACAGAGAGAAGGTTTGTGGTTGCCACTGGCTGGGGTTTCTTTTTGAACAAGTGACAAGAATGTTCTAAAATTGACTGGGAATTCCCTGGCGGTCCAGTGGTTAGGACTCAGTGCTCTCACTGTGGCGGCCTGGGTTCAAGCCCTGGTTGGGGAACTTTTGGCATGGCCAAAAGTTTTTAAATTTTTTTAAATTAAATTGGTTGTGGTGATGGTTTCACAACTCTGTGAATGTAGTCAAAACCACTGAATTATATACTTTAAATAGGTAAATGGTATGGTATGTGAATTCTATCAATCAATAAACCCGTTACCAAAAAAAAAATGGTGGCCTTAAAATCTTGCCTTTCCTCCCTCCTTCTCTACAGGGTATTTACTAGACAGTGAACAGAGGTTAGAAGAATCGTCAGGAACGTGGAAATTATCATTTTATCTTGTCCAGCTTTGACGTACACAGCAAGGTTGTTTCTATTTGAAAACAAAACGTAGCCACAGAGGGGCAATTGTCTGAGCTTCCTTAACATTTACATCCTAGCAAAGAAATAAGAGCGTTCTCCTGGGCTCCCTTACCTGCTGCTCCCTACCCGGGCGCCCCTTCTCAATAAAGTCTTTTGCTTTCTCAGCACGTGTGTCTCCTCGGACAATTCATTTCCAAGTGTTAGACAAGAGCCCACTCTCGGGCCCTGGAAGGGATCCCCCTTCCTGCAACACGGTAATCGAAATGACTAGCAATGGAGAAGGAATTTCAGGCTTATTGGCTTATGTTAAGCTTAGGCACAGAGAATAAAGTATGTAGCAGTCACATATTTGGTTCTGGTCAGAATCACTTAGGTTACTTCTCTGTAATTGCTTGACCTTAGCCATCGTTTCTGTGCCAATTCTTACTTTACTGTCTTGGGCGCATGTACTCATCTTGCTGGGAGTTGTGACTCAGGTCATCTGATCTTGCAGGGAGGAGGCCCTGGTTTGATCTCTGGGGTTGTAGGCATAAACCGAGGTGGCTGGGATTCGCAAAGATCCCCCGTGGCCCTGCTCTGCCTCACCTTGCCCCTGGCAATGGTCATTTGATCCAAGGAGGAAGGTGCTGGCCTCAAACTGGGCCAAAATTTGAAAGAAACACAAAGTTAAGCATATTCTACAAAATACCTGAACAGCACTCTTCAAAACTGTCAGTGTCGTCAAAAACAAGGGAAGTCTGGAAACTCACAGTCTAGAGGAGCCTAAGGAGTCTTGACTGCTAAATGTAATGTGGTGCCCTGGATGGGATCCTGGCACAGAAAAGGACATTGGGTAAAAACCAAGCAAATCTGAATAAACCATGGAGTTTAGTTAGCAGTAAGGTATGGATGTCAGTTCATTAGCTGTGACAAGTGCACCATACCAATGTTAACCATCGGGAAACTGGGTGTAGGAAATCTTTCTAAAGTTTTTGCAACTTTTCAGTAAATCTGAAACTATTCTAAATTAAAAGCTGATTTAAAAGAGTGAGAGAAACAGAAACATAGAGACCAAAAGTGATTGAAGCTGAGTGTTACGTCACCACCCCAGGAAGCAGTCCATGAGATTCTGCTGCTGCGGTCCCTGGGGTAGCCCTAATCCCTGCTCAGCCTTAAGATCTTTCTTTGATTCTGCAAGCTCTCCCAGTTTCCCTTCCATAGTCCCAAATGTGCTGAAGTTAACCAGGGATAAATTCTGTTGCTTGCAGCCAAAGGACCTTACCATCAAGTTCTGCTTCTGAGTCCTCAGGAAATAGGTCATGCCAGCCTTCAATTTCTAAGGCAATGGCTGGGCCATAACACAAGTCTTGTTCTGTAATTTTCATACCCCTCATAACCAAACCTCTTAGTAGAGATGTTGACAGAGCAGACCCTATTTTAGCCCTTCCTATTCTCATAGCATGAGTCTCTACAGAGGTGGGGCCCATGCCCATGGAAGACATTACTAACTGATCACAATACCTGTACCCTGAGCATGACTTCAGAGTAATAGATGCTGTTGGTGTCCCACCCAGATCCCCCTTTAATGGAAATGCCCATCCATCTCCCAGCTGTTACAAAGGTCGGCTGCTAGAGGCTCACAGCTGCTGCCATCTCCAGAGACCTGCCATCGATGAAGGGGGAGGTACCTCCCCCAAGGCAGCCTATAACCGATAACTGGCTAATCAGGGGCCACAAAAGAACGGCGCCCTTGCCTCAAGGTGAGACCAACTCTGAGATGTGATTCCTGCTCCAGGGACCCCACTGGGATCAGGCTGAAGCTAGGCTGCACTGCGACCATGTTCTTCTGTAGCTCCTTCCCCTGCCCTGTATGGCTTCCTTCACTCTCTTTCTCCAAAGAGTCCTCCCTCAGTAAACCCAGAGCATCAGAATCCCTGATTCAGGCTCTGCTTCAGGGAACCCAACCTAAGACATGCGACACAGAATCCTTCTCAACATTGTGGCCGTGCAGCCACTACCAATATACGAGTTGATACATGAGGTGAAACCTGTTTGACATCCCTACTGGGAATACTACTAACAAATGGGAGAAATTACACCAGCAAAAAAAGAAACATCGGGCTTCCCTGGTGGCGCAGTGGTTGAGACTCTGCCTGCTGATGCAGGGGACACAGGTTCGTGCCCCGGTCCGGGAAGATCCCACATGCCGCGGAGCGGCTGGGCCTGTGAGCCATGGCCGCTGAGCCTGCGCGTCCGGAGCCTGTGCTCCGCAACGGGAGAGCGAAAGGCCCACGCACCGCAAAAAAAAAAAAAAAAAAGTGGCAGTTGGGTTTTAAAAAAAAAATAAACATCAACAAAGAAGCTAGAAGCCTAGATGACTTGCCAATTTAACTATTGGCCTCTGCAAAGGCAAAGGAGAGTAAGCAGCCTTGTGACTCCTTTGTTGTGACACAGGGTTTAGGTATGATTTGTAGACCTGTCTGTCCATATTTCTTCTTCCTCAGTCCACCATTTAGGACAAGTGTTTCGACAGGAAGGATGCCCGCAGAACAAAGTGGGAAAAGATGAAGTTAAAGAAGTACATCTTTACTCCAAGAAGCTGTCATGTCTAATAGCTGAAGGCATTTCTCACTCTCCTTGGCTGGGTGAGCTAGTTGAGGAGCAGGTACACCGTCTTAAGAGCATCAGGAAACTAGCTGCAAATGGACGTCTTTCCTACTAAATATAACCTTGCTTGTTTTCACCCTATTGTTTAATGCCAGCTGAGTTTTACCAAAGAAAAAAAAAGGAGTGTATTGGGTGGAAAATGGGTAAGACTGCTGAACTAAAACTCAAAATTATAATGGCAAAAACTAAATCAAAATCTATTTATCTCTCGTGCAAAAGTACAGGCTGGTATGGCATAGATCTTGAAGGGGTACAAATTCCTAGTACCTTGTTGATTTGTCATCCTTAGAGGGTCACTTTTGTCCACTGATGGTTCAGCACAGTGGGAAATTTCAGCTGCCTGGAGGTGGGAAAGGGTAGAGGAGGGGGGATCTGCCCTTTCCTTTTTTTTTTTTTTTTTTTTTTTTTGTGGTGCGCGGGCCTCTCACTGTTGTGGCCTCTCCTGCTGCGGAGCACAGGCTCTGAACGCGCAGGCTCAGCAGCCATGGTTCACGGGCCCAGCCGCTCCTCGGCATGTGGGATCTTCCCAGACCGGGGCACGAACCCGTGTCCCCTGCATCGGCAGGCGGACTCTCAACCACTGCGCCACCAGGGAAGCCCTGCCCTTTCCTTTTAAGAGGATGATCTGGATCATGTATCACGTTGGCTCACTTTCCATTGACCAAGAGTTAGATACACAGCCACACTTAACTGCCAAGGAGACTGGGAAAGGGAAGACTTAATCTGACAGCCTTGAGTCCAGCTAAAAATTAAGCCTTCTATTTCTGAGAGAGAAAAGACAATGGATTTGGGGGACAGCTATTAGAGAGAGAAGATGCCAAGAACGTAGGTAACGACCTTAGAAGGACACTGTCCTTTTTAGGGACACTGGGCTGACTTAAAAGTCTCAGACACTCCCATTCAGTGCCTCTGGTACATTGTATTACTGTTCACCAAATTCTGTCTTCCTCTTGTGGTTTCCCTCCCCCCACCATCCACTTGCTTTGGCCAATGAAATGTGGGCAGAAGCGATGTGTGTCACTTACAGGTAGAAGTTTAAAGGCCAGCACATGGTTCATGGCCTCTCCCCTCCCTCTACCATGAGACCAGTGATGTTCTAGACAGAGGCTGCTCTATCAGCCTTTGAACTGCAGGTGATGAGAGCAGAGCCCCAGCTGACCTGAGATGAGCTTGCAGCACGAGTGAGAAATAAACCTTGATGTTGTTACAAGCCACCGAGGTTGCCAGGTTGTTGCTGTATAGAGACAGATTCAGCATTCCTGTCCTCCTGCCAGTGGCATCTTTGTTCAAAAAGTATAGCTCCATTGCCATAAGCATACTAGTACTAATGGCTGCCTTTTACTGAACACTTGCAATGGGTTAAGCCCTAATAATTTTATTCAGTGTTATCATTAAACTTTACTTGGGTTTGATAATCAATTTACAGATGGCTCCTAATTCTTTCACCATATGGTAATTATAAAATTCATCACTGAAGTGCAGACAGGTTACTGCTAGTTGAAACAATTCTATCTGATAAATCCTCTTATAAAACAAGAATCTTTGGGGAATAAGCCCTGCCCTTAAATGTGTTTTCTAAGTTTAGCATCTCACAAATGCAAAATTATAAAATTATATTGTTAATAATTAGAAAAATGATAATATTAATGGTTTTATTGTTAGTGTACTGCTTAACATTAAACAGACAGCTAGAATACTTTGACTGCAAATAGGTGAAGAACCAACTAAAAGTGATTAAAATGATAAGGGTGTTCTAAACTGACTCAATCAAAAGCAAAGAGACAGGGAGGCCTAGGGTTGTTCCTTGGCTTTATGATATCATTAAGGACCCATGCTTTCCATATTTCTGCTCTTCCATCCTTAGAATGTCAGTGATGTCTCCCCTCATGATCACAATGAGGCTGCCACAGCCCCAAGCACTATATCCACACACGACAGCATTTGCCAAAAGAAGAGAATGGTACAAACTTCCATTTATAAAATAAATAAGTCATAGGGATGTAACGTACAACATGGTGACCATAGTTAATAATACTGTATTGTGTATTTGAAAAGTTGCTAGGAGAGTAGATCTTAAAAGTTCTCATCACAAGAAGAAAAAAGTGTGACTGTGTGATGACGGATGCTAATTAGACTTATTGCAGCAATCATTTTGCAATATGAACTTATATCAAATAATTATGTTATACAGCTGAAACCGATGTATATGTCAATTATATCTTAATTTAAAAAAAAAAATTTAAGAAGGGAAAAAAGCAGTTTCTCCTCACTCATCTCTTTTCCTGAGGCAAGAAAGTCATTTTCTGAAGCCCCACAGTAGGTCCCCACCTGTGCCAATGGGCAACCGCCCACACCTAGCCACGCGCAAGACAAAAACGGCAAGGTTCTGTCACTTTCAGCCTCCACTGTGGGAAGGCGCACGGCTAAATTAGTCAGGAGAGAATAGGTTCTGCTGTGGTAAGAAACACCCCCAAATCTCAGTGGCTTAACACACTCACCTGCCAAAAGTCTGTGGAGTCTGTCAGGGGTCTGGAGTGCACCAACTGTAAAGTAAGGCTACCTTGGTCCCCGCAGAGGGAGAAGAGGCAGCTGGGAGCTCACACACCAGCTCCTCTTTACTTCAACCTGGAAGTCATTGACGTTACTTCCACCTACTTTAATCACGACTTGTCCCATGACCCTGCCTCGCTGTGAGCAAGCTGTGGGGGACGTAGGGACAGATGAAACCCTGGTCTCAGTCATGCTGGCTTTTCCCCTTTATTTTTATTTATTTTTTTTTTCTTTTTAAACATCTTTATTGGAGTATAATTGCTTTACAATGGTATATTAGTTTCAGCTTCACAACAAAATGAATCAGTTATATATATACATATGTTCCCATATCTCTTCCCTCTTGCGTCTCCCTCCCTCCCACCCTCCCTATCCCACCCCTCCAGGCGGTCACAAAGCACCGAGCTGATCTCCCTGTGCTATGCGGCTGCTTCCCACTAGCTATCTACCTTACGTTTGGTAGTGTATATATGTCCATGCCTCTTTATCGCTTCGTCACCATTTACCCTTCCCCCTCCCCATAGCCTCAAGTCCATTCTCTAGTAAGTCTGTGTCTTTATTCCTGTTTCACCCGTAGGTTTTTCATGACATTTTTTTTTCTTAAATTCCATATATATGTTTTAGCATACGGTATTTGTCTCTCTCTTTCTGACTTACTTCACTCTGTATGACAGACTCTAGGTCTATCCACCTCATTACAAATAGCTCAATTTCGTCTCTTTTTATGGCTGAGTAATATTCCATTGTATATATGTGCCACATCTTCTTTATCCATTCATCCGATGATGGGCACTTAGGTTGTTTCCATCTCTGGGCTATTGTAAATAGAGCTGCAATGAACATTTTGGTACATGACTCTTTTTGAATTATGGTTTTCTCAGGGTATATGCCCAGTAGTGGGATTGCTGGGTCATATGGTAGTTCTATTTGTAGCTTTTTAAGGAATTTCCATAGTGTTCTCCACAGTGGCTGTATCAATTTACATTCCCACCAGCAGTGCAAGAGGGTTCCCTTTTCTCCACACCCTCTCCAGCATTTACTGTTTGTAGATTTTTTGATGATGGCCGTTCTGACGGGTGTGAGATGACATCTTGGCTTTTCCCCTTTAAAAAACAAAATTCAACCGAGTACATTTGAAGATCCAATTGGCTTTATTCAGAGCTTCATGAATTGGGCAGAATCTCATCCAGTAACTAAAATAGCATTTCAAGGGGTTGTACAAAAATGAAAGGTTTTTATAGGTAGAAGGAGGGTGGAGCAAGGAAGCTAACAGAAAAAGGGAAAAAAAAGGATTGTTTTCAAGACAGGTCACCTTCTTTTGGGGGGAGAGGGAGGGCCCATCATGCAGGTTACCTCTGCTTCCTTGGGGGGAAGGGTACGGGGGGCGGGGGTGGAGAGGGCCCACGTGACAGATCACCTCATTGGTTCTGACCAGAAAATTCCAGACTGGCCTATAAGGGATACTCTCCTGGGGAAGGTCGAAACTGCAATTAGGGCAGGGATTAAATCTAGGTTTGGTATCTTGGGCTTTAGCACAAGTGATGCCATTTTGGGTCTGTGGTTTCCTCTTTAACACCCCTTCGTCACCACTCCCTCTCCGTTATCCCCTTGCCCCTTCCTGAGTCAACCCCAATACCATCCTCACTACACCCTAGTTTTTCTAGCCCCTGCCACCCCTCCCTTCCTCAGAGGGTCACAGGTGCCAGGTCCCTCTGTAACCAGAAAGGGTGGGGGGTCCCCAGAGAAAGAGAAGCAGGCACTGCTGTCTTGACAGAAGAGAAGCCATTTTGGGCCTGAGCCATTTTGTGATCTAAGCCTGGCCACAGTGCTTGCCCTTGAACAGGTCTCAGTAACTAATGATCTTAAGGGAACAAAGGAATGCAGAAACAAATGATGTTATCAGGCAAGAGAAGTACCAATAGCAAAGATAACATTGATGATATCAGTTGTAAAGACTCCCAGTTCTGTTTCAATGGTAGAGCTTAGCCTGAAGCTCAACCACATCAACTGGAACCTGAGGGAGGACAATGTTGACCTTTTCTGACCCTCGTGACTTCAGTCAACTAAAGCTTGGACTCTGTCGACTGCCCAAGCCCCTTCATGAAAATACGTGTACCCTTAGCTTAAAACTTCCCCATTTTGGGGCTTCCCTGGTGGTGCAGTGGTTAAGAATCCACCTGCCGATTCAGGGAACACGGGTTCGAGCCCTGGTCCAGGAAGATCCCACATGCTGCAGAGCAACTAAGCCCGTGCGTCACAACTACTGAGCCTGCGCTCTAGAGCCCGTGAGCCACAACTACTGAAGCCCGCGCGCCTAGAGCCCGTGCTCCGCAACAAGAGAAGCCACCGCAATGAGAAGCCCGCGCACCGCAGCGAAGAGTAGTCCCCGCTCGCCGCAGCTAGAGAAAGCCCGCGCACAGCAACGAAGACCCAACGCACCCAAAAATAAATAAATAAAATAAAAATTTTTAAAAAAACAAAGAAACTTCCCCAGTTTTGCTGTTTAGGGAGACACTGCTTTGGGGAAGATCCCCGGTGCGCTCCTTACTGGCTACAAGTAATAATACATACTTCCCTCTCTTGATCTTTGGCTTCATTGTGTCTTTTGCCTCAACACCCACCAAGAAGTGAATGCAGTTCTCAGGTAACACCTCCTGCATCTTAAAGAATGCACTGCTTCCAGTGACCTCCATTAAGTCAAAGCACTCTTGCCTCTGCCTGCTGCTGCTGTCAAGAAGAAGGAGGGGGGAGTTTGGGGGCCATGGATAGAGGGAGAAGGACATTAGGAGTCCTCCAGGTCAAGGCAGTTTGTTTTTCCCCAAAACATCTAAATAATCATTCCAACCTCACACTGTGAGGATTAGTTTCCTAAAACAAACAAACAAAACTTTCTTAGCTCTGCATAAGAGATGCAGATTCTGGGCTTCCCTGGTGGCACAGTGGTTGAGAGTCTGCCTGCCGATGCAAGGGACATGGGTTCGTGCCCTGGTCCGGGAAGATCCCACATGCCGCAGAGCGGCTGGGCCCGTGAGCCATGGCCGCTGAGCCTGCGCATCCGGAGCCGGTGCTCCACAACGGGAGAGGCTGTAACAGTGAGAGACCTGCGTACCACAGATGCAGATTCCTCTTGTTGACATAACATCGACTTTTTAATTTCAGTTGTTTTTTAAAAAAAATCATATATGTGCACTGGGAAAAAAATCTTAGCAAAATATTAATAGTGTTTATACCTGTGCAGTGGGACAATAAGTAATTTTTACTTTCTTCTTAACATACAAATGTAACCCTTTTAATAAGGATGAGGGAGGGGCTTTTTAAAAGAAAAAGCTTTCATATAATTCCAAGGTATATCTTTTCTACCCTTGCTTTCAGGATGACCAGGAGAAGTTGATTCCCAGCACAAATATCAATTATTATAAATATCAGGGATTGGTTTTCCCATGGGGAGGCAGGAGCGAGGGACAGGGGGAAGGTTATTTTACCCGAACTTGAAGTTGAAGCCATCTGTGCAATGTCTGGTTCCCAGAAACAGTCTTCTAGCCCACCTCAAAAAATCTTCAGAGCCTAGCAGATACTGATAAGTTCTGACAGAAACTAAAATTCCAATCACTTTCACTCCGAAATGCTGAGAAGAAGGCCGAAGAGGGAGAATACCCATCATCGTCCTTTCTTGAGCGGCCCTCTCTGTTATTCATGACTCTAACCAGAGAAAGGTCCCAGTGGAGGGGCCAGGTATGCGTGTGAGGTTCTTTACAGACAGTGTCCTCGGGAAACTTTGATAGTATTCTGGTCACGGAGAAGCCACAAGGAAGAAAAGGGAATGGCTCCGCTGCGTTCTGCCCTCAGGTTTGGTGTTTGCTGTTTCTTTTTTTTTTTTTTACGCGGGCCTCTCACTGTTGTGGCCTCTCCCGTTGCGGAGCACAGGCTCTGGACGCGCAGCCTCACCGGCCATGGCTCACGGGCCCAGTCGCTCCGTGGCATGTGGGATCTTCCCGGACTGGGTGCACGAACCCGCGTCCCCTGCATCGGCAGGCAGACTCTCAACCACTGCGCCACCAGGGAAGCCCTGCTGTTTCTTAAATAAAGAAGCCTCCAACTCTATCAAGACCTTCGTGGAAAAAAAGTGCTACAGGATCAGCACATTAATTACATGCCCAGGGCATTTCCTAAGGAGAAAGTCTTTCATGGGTTAAAAGAAAAAAGACAGTGTGATTTGACAGCAAGGGGCTCCTGGGTTATTCCCGATCACGTTTCCTGAAACACAGACTTCTGTTTCTTCTTGGTACCGCGAAAACAAAAGAAGTTCTGAGGAAAGAAAGAGGAAACTTCGATGTTAGGATTGGATCTTAATTGCCGGAAACCATGTGGGAATCACAGACCCATGTCTGTAGGGGACACTCAGGAACATCCGTGCTGGAAGGGTCTGGAGATGAAGAGAAGCAACAACGACCAGTTATGTGACCCAGGGCAAAATCAGGAGATAGAGCCAGCCTCAGTTTCTCCATCTGTAAAATGGGAATAATAGGAGCCCACGACGTTGCTGTCAAGATTAAATAAGACTCAGGTACACAATAAACGTCGACTCCCTGATCATATCTACATAGCTATCTTCATACGCACACTGTATACACATGAGCTGCCGCAAGCATCCATGTCAGAAATGTTTATGTAAGTCACAATTTCATTGCTATTTCTGAGCGTCGGTTGGCTTGGTTTTTGTTTTCTTTTTTAATGACTAAAGAAAATGTGTCTAGAGCTCACTTCTCAGTGAACAATTACAGCAGAGGCCATTTACGTGCCTCCTCCCTGGTTTCATTTATTTGTGACTTATTTTCCTAACAGCCACTACAGTCCCCATAACACAGGAAGTTTTGTTCATGGCTCACTTCTGGGAGACTTGACAGTTGCTGGTTAAATATTTAGATATTTCTCTTTAAATAAAGGAGCAAAAAATGAGGCCTCTTACGCTGCTAAATGTGGTCCTACCCCTCAAAGTCACATTTAAATGTCAAGGTTGTATTTGGCTTTCAGTGTTTTTAGAAAGGCCATAGTGATTTTATACTTACGTTTTTTTCAAAGTCAGTAGAGAGGGTACTTACCAGTTCATAACTTTCATATACAATTTCACAGCTTTGACCATTCACTGTCAGATTCAAGTAAAACCATTTGGTGTACTATTATGAAAGTAGAATTTAAATTCTTCACCAACCAGGGAATGTAAATTGGTGCAGCCACTATGGAAAACAGTATGGAGGTTCCTCAAAAAACTAAAAATAGAATTACCATATGATCCAGCAATCCCACTCCTGGGCATATATCTGGACAAAAACTATAATTTAAAAAGATACATGCACCCCTATATTCATAGTAGCACTATTCACAATAGCCAAGACATGGAAACAACCAAATGTCCATCGACAGATGAATGGATGAAGAAGATGTGGTATATATGTATAATGGAATACTACTCAGCCATAAAAAGAATGAAAAAATGCCATTTGCAGGAACATGGATAACCTAGAGATTATCATACTAAGTGAGGTAAGTCAGAAAGAGAAAGACAAATACTATATGATATCACTTACATGTGGAATCTAAAATATGACACAAATGAACTTACCTACAAAACAGAAACAGACTCACAGACATAGAGAACAGGCTTGTGGTTGCCAAGGGGGAGGGGGAAGAGGGAGGGCTAGATTGAGAGTTTGGCATTAGCTGATGCAAACTCTTACATATAGGATGGATAAACCACAAAGTCCTACTGTATAGCACAGGGAACAATATTCAGTACCCTGTAATAAACCATAATGGAAAAGAATATGAAAAAGTATATACGTATAACTGAGTCATTTTGCTATACAGCAGAAACTAACACAACATTGTAAATCAACTATACTTAAAATAAATTAAAACAAATAAGTTCTTCACCAACTGAAGGGAACGCAATTAAAATCCAAGCAACCTTCCAGTGGAGAACTACTTTATTTGAAGAAGCAAAGTGTCAAATCGACAATCGGAAATGCTCAAGAAAGTAAGAGGGCCAACGTTCATAGATCTGACACCAAAGTGGCAACTTGAAAATGGTCACTGGCCCATACTTCTCCATCAACGAAGATGGGGTGCTAGGATGATGTGTTACATTCTGAGTATGTCCCTTTTTGAGAAGGAAGACACGTAAAGTCTTTGAAAATTTAGAGAGACTCAGAACCTACTTTCCCAGTCTCGTTATTTGTCTGCTAGACCCGACAGTCTGAAGCAAGGAAAACAGAATCAGAGAAGGGACCGGGGATCTCAGGCTGGGTTTCTGACACCCCCTTCGTCCCCTGATGCACAGAAGATAACACATGTCAATCCGCAACAGGTAACATTTCATTATCAACAGCACCATTTTGAAAGACTGCGTTATCAAGCTATTTCCACACCTCACTGAAGGCTCAAAGCAACTTTGCTTGTCGATCACTTGACAGTTAATTCCTCACAAAAAAAAAACTCTTTACAACAGCAAGAAACAGCCTGAGACTGACTGGTTTCCCAGTGTGAGCTGTAAGCCACTTCAGGAAGAAGGATGATAAAGCTTCTACTGGCTGTCACTTCTCAAATCTACCTGAATATGGACATTTTCGAAGCTGAAAAGCAGTGCCAGTTTCCTCCTTCATGTTCTTTTATTGCAAGAAATAGATAATCTTAGATATAAAAACACATTGTCATCTTTTTCCACAGGATTTAATACAACCATTTCACTCTGGGGAAAAAAGTCATAGGACACAAATATATTTCTTCACCTGAATTACATTATACTTTAAAAAAATGTTTCTCAGCGCTGCTGCATGGCAAAATGTCTCTGTCTGCTCCTCGTTTGTGAAAGTTATTCTGTGAGCAAAAAGCCTGCCTCAAAACGGGACTTCCTGTGTCTTCTTAAAAGTAGACAGTTTTCAGCTGGTCCATGGTTACTCATTTTATTCAACAAATATTATTGAGCGTCCCCTATGTGACGGCCCTGTGCCGCGCTTACAGAAAGGAATGTCACCATCCCTGCCCTCCAAAAGCTGACAGGGCTGTGGAGCTGTGATCGAAGGAAGGGGCAGTGAGGATTTACGGTGCGGAGGCCAGTTCTGCCTGGTAACGTTTTAAGAGAATTCTGCCAATAAAGGTGTGAGCTGAGTCCTAACAAATGAGTGAACTCTCTGTTCATTTCTTGATCCATCTCCCCAGGACAGTGTGGTGTTGGAGGAACTGAATAGTGAACCTAGAAACCGACTCACGCAAATATGACCAATTTTTCACAAAGGTGAGAAATGATTCAATGGAAGATGGATGACGTTTTCAACAAATGGTGCTGCCGACTAGACATCCATAGGCCAAAAAGAAAAACAAAAAACCCAGACCTTTAGCACAAACTTCACACCTTCTACAAAAGATAATTCAAATAGGCCATAAACCAAAATGAAAAACAAAACTTTAGACTTTTTAGAAGAAAACATAAGAGAAAATCTTTGTGATCTTGATTTTGGCCAAGAGTTTTCAGGACGTCAGAGAAGATAAGATTGTTAAATTGGACTTCATCGCAGTTAGAAACTTTTGCTCTGTGAAAACGCTGTTCAGAGAATAAAAAGACAAGCTACATATTTGAAAATCACGTATCTGATAAAGGGGACTTGTATCTAGAATATATCAAGAACTCCCCAAAATCAGCCATAAGAAAACAAACATCCCAATGTTTTTTAAAGTCCAAAAGCTTAAACAGACACACTTTACCAAAAAGTAGTATAGGTGACAGACAAGCACATGAACAGGTGTTCATCATTAGTCCTTAGGCAAATGCAAATTAAAATGCCAGTGAGGTACCACTGCCCCCCTGTTAGAACAGCTAAAATTAAAAATCTGACAACAGCAAGTGCTGGTGAGGATGCAGAGAAACGAGAACACCTAAACTTTTCTGATAAAGGTAAACCTAAACTTACCATATGACCACTCAAAGGTTTTTATGCAAATGTTCATTCCAAGTTTTATTCATGATAATCAAAAATTGGAAACAACCCAAATGCCCATCATCGGATGACTAGATAAACCAACTGCAAGTATATCCATACAATGGGTCACCACCAGCAATAAAAAGGAACAAACCCCTGATTCCTGCAATAACATGGAGGATCTCAAAAGCAGTATGTTAATGAGAAAAGGCAGATACTGAAGACTGCACACTGTCTGATTCCCTTAATATAAAGTTCTAGAAAAGGGAAAACCCTAGTGACAAAAGAAAGAACCGCAATTACCAGGGGCCAGAGGTAAGAAGGAGATTGACTGCAGAAGGGCACGAAAGAATTTTTTTGGGTGATGGAAATGTTCTATATCATCATTGTAATGGCGGTCACAGGACTGTATCCATTTGTCAAAACTCATCAAATTGTACACTGACTCTATTTTCCACTAATGTTATCATACGTAAATTATACCTCAATAAAGCTGATTTTTAAAAAATCAATGGGAGCTAAAAATCTGTACATGAAGCCAAGAAACTTTGGGAAAAGCATAACAGTGGGAGGATTTGCTCTAGGAAATATCACAATATACCATAAGGTTATCATCATTTTCAAAGTGTGCTGCGGGCACAGCAACAAATAGATCAGTTGACATAAAATAGATCAGTTGACATCAAATAGAGTCCCAAACCAGAGCAACGTACATATTCAGTAAATAATTTAGGCAGCAATTTAAATTAGAGGGGAAAAAATGGACTATTGCACAAGTGGAGCTGAAATCTGGATTCCGTTCAGAAAATCGCATTAGCCCTGTCATTCACACGTTCTCAAAGTTACAGTCTTAATTGGTTAACTGATCATTCACTTCATTACCCTCTTAAATGCTTAGGGGATCATTTAGCCCATTATGGTAGGGTCATAAACTGTAAATGAATTCTCCCCGACACCCAAACTTGTTGTAGTCACTTCTGCCTTCTAATGGAGGGTGGCATTTTTCATCATCAGTGGAAAAGTAAATATCTAAATTGTCCCTTCCACCTACACAGGCAAAGGAGAGAGAAACCGCAAAGTCCCTGCTGGCTCTTCTGAGATGATAAAGGGTGAATGCCAAAGTAGATGATAGCAGAGTCACTTAACGTTCCTTGGATGTGGAGGAGGTGAACTGCTAAAATGAAGAAGAAGAATTTTGCAGAAGTCCCTTCAAGGTACAGAGGATCCTGCAACACAAGAGGAGGACAAGTCTTGGGAAGGAGGAACCCAGGGAGGAGTTCCTGGTGGTGGTCTAGCCGTAGGACTTCCAAAGGCAAGGAGGGCCAGCAGCGCGTACTCCGTGTTAAGCTGCTGGTGTCCTGCTGGTGTCCTATCGAACCTCTCACACCTGAATGTCTTGGGTGCGTGTCTTGGGGAGACAGCAGTATGGAGGAGATGCTTTTCTTCCCTGTTCTTACATTTCCTCTCCTCAGGCAGGACATTTCCTAGCATAACACTCAGCCTCTCACTGGAAAGACCCTCAGTGACTCTTCCGTCATTTGTTGGAAAGAGTCAGCAAACCAGCATCACTCAGCCCCTGGCGTTTAGATCTGGGACACACCGCTTGGTCTGTTCCTTCTTAACCACTGGTTTTACGGGCCTGTGTCTGACTCTATGGCTTCTATTAGGAGACATGACTGTGCCCTGGGGGCTCATCCTCTGTCCCTTTTTTCTGATCATCAGTTATTGCAGGATTCAGGCAAGGAAGGGAGAGTGCGGTGTATTGAGCCCCTTAACCCCAACAAGGGTTTCTGAGTAAAGGAAAAGCCCCAAGTCATTCAAGTGAACAGTCAACCGACGGCATGCTCCTTGTGGGAACATTCCAGACCCAGAGCTGAGGAAATATTCCTACTCTTTGATTGTCTGACTCTTGTTCTAACTCCTTCACTTTGTCACCTAGGTCCAGGTTGACCCGTTTCAGAGGCTTCTCTCTCAGTAACTGGACTTCGGAGTTTCCAGGGCAGCATCTGGAGCTGCGCAAAGAGATTCCAGCAGAGTTGGCCAGAGCTGGAGCCCGGCAGACAGGGTGACGGCTGAGGGGAGCAAGCAGAAAGTGTCTTTCTCTGAGACTCCCCCCAAAACCTGTGCTGCTTTGGCTCTGAAGGGCAGAAGTTTCTTTGTTTCGGTTTTGTTTGTTTGGGGGGGGGCTGGTTTGAGGGTGTTTCTTGTTTTTTGGTTTTGTTTGGCCAGAAGAAAAAGAGATGAGTTACTTTTGACCAAAAAAGTCAGTCAGTCATGGAGGATGGCTGGCCCCAGCCCAAGCAAAGATTATGGGAAACACTCCATTCTAAGCAGGCACAAAACCTTTCCCAGTGACTTGAGCCAACACCAATTACTTACCCCTCACTTTGGCACTCTGCCCCTAACTAATGCACGGCTTGGAATCATGGAATCCTCAGGTCATTGCGCCCACTCACTTCTACCTACCCTCCCCATCTTACACACAAGAAACAGACTTGAAAGGTGACATCTCTGACCCACTTGGTGAGCAGTGGCACAACACAGACCCGAACTCCCAAGTTCCAAGTTTGTATCCTCCCCAGGGCTCGAGATTTTTTTCATGGCCCCAGGCAGGCAACATCTCCCCTGGAGAAGGATGAGTGTTTTGCGGTGTTTTGCAGGGAGAAGAGGAGAGGACCCACATTTCAAAAGAGACTCCTACGTTCCCAGCCCTGATCTCAGGCTGTTCTAGAGCAGACAACTGTGGGCTTGTCTTCCCAGCCCATGACAACCCTCTTTGCTGGAGGGCATTGGTCTGGGCTGAACTGTGTGCCACAAAAATTCATATTTGATATTCTAAACCCCAGCACCTCAGAGTGTGACCGCGTTCAGACATAGGGTCTTTAAAGAGGTAATCAAGAATGAGGCCACTAGGGTGGGCCCTAATCCAATGTGATTGGTGCCATTATAAGAAGAGGACATTAGGACACAGATCCTCCACAGGGGAAAGACCACTTGAGGACATGGTGAGAAGACCCCCATTGGCAAGCCAAGGAGAGAGGAGAAACACCTGCCAACACCTTGATCTCAGACTTCCAGCCTCCAGGACTGTGAGGAAATCAACTTCTGTGGTTTAAGCTTACTGCCCCACCCTTCCTGGTCTGCGGTACTTTGTTATGGCAGCCATTCCCCATCCTCCCCATGCTGCTAGGCCAGGCCCTGCCTCCCTCAGCCACACAGACACCCCCTGATGAGAGGCAGAGCAAAGCAAGGCACAGGGAGTGGAACCTTGTCCTGGAGACTTTGTGGGGAAGACACTCCCGCTGCCGAGACTCCAGCATAGCCCCGGTCCGGCCCTCCCGCTGGCCCCTACACTTAACCTTTCAGTGAATTCCAGGAGAGACCCCAATGCCCTTCCAACACCCAGCTCCCTTTCTTGGTTAAATTTGTCTGAAGTGGGTTTTGTTCCTTGCAACCCAAAGAACTTCAGGACATTTATATATGTTACCTCGTGCAGTTTAATTTCTCCTCTAGGTGATCTTCTCTCCATCTTACAGACAAGGGAGCTGAGATTTAATGCCATTAGTAGCTAGCCCAAGGTCCCAGGTGCTGGATTCGTACTCATGCTCTTTCCATTCTCCACACGGCCCTTGTTGGTATATCTCTTCGGTTGTCTGCCTACAATACTCAGCGAGAAGCCAGGTATATAGTAGGTGCTCAATAAAAGCATGTTAAGTCAAATCGAACACATGGACTGGGTCCCATTTGTAGACCAGAACATAGACGAATACACAGCATGTTCAAACCATTGGAGCCAAAGGGAAATAAAACTAGTGTCAGAAATTAACTCATCTTTCTGCCCTTCTTTATTCAGACCTAACGGGGCCAGAGATCTTAACATAAGCTCTCAGTGGAATTCTTTGGTTCACTCAATACCAACATGACATCGTTCTGGCCCCATGGACCTCATGAGTCCTCTCTAACTTTTGCCATATGTGTGATATTTATTTAACCTATGGACCAGGGGAGTTACTTCACCAGAAGAACTTCATATTCTCTAGAAAAAAAGATCTGAACCCAGAGTCTCTCTTCCTTCCTCCCCTTCCCCCATCTGTCTTACAGCAAAAGAATATAAACCACCCTTTGTTCGAGACAGTAAACTTGCCTTACTCCAGGCTCAGGAAGTTACAGGAGTCAAGAAGCTAGGAAAAAAAGGTGAAGAAAGGCCTCAGCTGGCAAAAGGTTTCTGGGTATTTTTTTCTTCTTTATATAAATAAAATTACTTTTCCCCTCGAGCTTTGGAAAGCCCCCAAAATAAATCCAAGATCGCTTTCTTAGCTGTCATTAAACTTCCCAGGCTGGGCAAGACTCAAGAGTTTGCTGGCAGAGAGAACGATGGCTGATAGGTCCTCACCATCTTGCATTTCAACATGGTGTCCTGAAGTCTGGGTGGGGACCCCGGCCTCCTACCACAGCCTCGCAGAGCAATGAGGGGGCATTATTCGCTGACAATTTACAGACCTGAGGTGAGAGGCTGAGCATGGGGGTCTTTTTCCCCCTCCATGCAACACTCTGTGTGTACAGAGCCCTGCAGATATGCTGCATCTCCTAGTCTTCCCAAAACAGGATTACCAGCTGAAGAAAGACACAGCATAAAGGCAATCGAAATGCTGAGCAGACACTCATTGCTGACGTTCGTGTTTCTCTCACACATGAGTGATAGTTGACTCTGTCTTGGAGGTGAAAGCAAAGGGGAGACCCAGTGGATCTTCCAGTCTCAGTGGGGAAAAAAACACACAAACTTGTTGGTGAGACCTTACAATGCTTATGGGGAGTTTTCACCTAAGCCTCTCAACCGCTCTGTGAGGTGTCATTTAAGTCTTTCAACCACCCCATTTCACAGAGGAAAACACTGAGGCTCAGAAGATGGCTGCTTCCTGATGGGAAAGAGCAGGACAGAAACAAAAGCGCCACCTTCTGACTTCAGACCCAACATTCTTTCCCTGACGTTAGGCCCAGCCCATGAGCCAACCAGCAGCATGGGGCCCACCAGTCCCTAACACTGAACCTAACTGAGCCCTGATTCATGCCCCAATTTTTCTCCCCCAAAATGAAAATATCTATACTGGGGGTTTTTTCCTAATTATAAAATACACACTAGTTAAAAAAATATTTTTTTTTTGGAACAATATAGATGTTCTGTACCAACCAAGCCTCCCTCTCCCCATAACAAATCCCTAAAGACAGCCAGTTATCTTTGTAGAGACACATATGTGTAACCAGCATGCTGACCATTTCCCATGTTGACTGGCTGGGAGCCAGACCAGGTCACCCTGCTCTGACACCCAGACTGTCAGGACTCCACATGCTGTCTCTCCAGTCCCCCAGGGGGCTCACGTGCAGCCACCCACCCCTTCCCTGCCCATAGTCTTTAGTCTCCAGCACTTGGCTCCCCCAGCTGGGGTCCAGCGGAGCCCCCAGGGCTTCTGGAAGGGCCCTTGCTGCCCATAGGTTGATTGCACAGGTATAAGATCTAATTCTTCTCTAACCACCCAGACTCCCCGGTGTGGCCATTCTGCTACTACCCCCTCTTCTCCCCTCTTTCTCAGTCCAGAAAGTCTGATAGAATTGTGAGCCCTGGAGGTGGCAAAGAAGGGGAAGGAAGGGTTTCTAACAGATTTCCTCCAACGCTGTCTCTTAAGAGGTAACGAGGTATAAGTGAGTCTTTCTCTCACCTGCGTGAACAGCCTTGAGGAAACAATATTCCAGGATGATTTCTGCGGCTCCTAAAAGTACCAATTCAACTCACAGTGTCTGACTGTCTGTCTGTCTGTCTTTGTCTCTTGCTATCTCTTCTTTTCTCCCACACTCCTTCTCTTCAAGTTGTCTAACCCCAAATTCTTAGATCACTAACCATCACTTCTCCTTAAGAAATGATTCTCTCTATGTAACTTGGTGCTGCCACTATGGAGAACAGTATGAAGGTTCCTCAAAACACTAAAAATAGAGTTACCATGTGATCCTGCAATCTCGCTCCTGGGCATATATTCAGAGAAAACGAATTGGAAAAGATACATGCACCACAATGTTCGTAGCAGCACTATTTACAATAGCCAAAACATGGAAACAACCTAAATGTCCATCGACAGATGAATGGATAAAGAAGATGTGGTGTGTGTGTGTGTGTGTGTGTGTATACACACACACACGAATACATACATACATACATACACTGGAATACTATTCAGCCATAAAAAAGAATGAAATAATACCATTTGCAGTAACACAGATGGACCTAGAGATTATCATACTAAGCAAAGTAAGTCAGACAAAGACAAATATCATATGATATCACTTATATGTGGAAACTAAACAAATGATACAAATGAACTCATTTACAAAACAGAAACCCAGACACAGAAAACAAACTTATGGTTACCAAAGGGGAAGGGGCGGGGAGGGATAAATTAGGAGTTCGGGATTGGCAGATATGAACTACTACATATAAAACGGACAAACAACAAGGTCCTACTGTATAGCACAGGGAACTATATTCAATATCTTGTAATAAATTATAATGGAAAAATAGTTAAAAGTATATATATATGTGTATATATATCTGAATCACTTTGTTGTACACCAGAAACTAACACAGCATTGTAAATGAAGTATGCTTCAATTAAAAAAAAAAAAGTTTCCCCTTAAACACTTTATGCTGGGGTCTGGGAAGCTCAAAACAGAGACATAACCTTTAACCTCTCAGCCCCCAAGTGGAGCTTTTGAATATCTCTTCGCGAACTTAACATTTAAGAGAATAAACCCATATCAATCTGTCCCTCCCATTACGATTTGCCAGCAATTGAAAAACTGAAGTCGTCAAACAAAAATAGAAACTTGATATTTGAAGGTCACCACAAAAGTTAGCTATTTACTCCAAACGAACGCCTTTTTCCAGCCTCTATTTCCTGCAGGCAGGAGACCGTCTCTATGTGCACATGAGATTAATGACTCTAGGATGCATTCGTGTTTCATTGTTTATGGCCTAAAATAGGACACTGCCTCATATTTGTCAGGTACTACAAGTCTTTCTCTATAAATAGCAAATAAAATAAAGGTCAGTTTTACTAATAGGCCCCCCATCTTCCACTCCATCATCATACAGCTTAAGAGAGTTGGGGAAATGTGCTGGGATGTTTAATTGGTCAGCATTATATATCATACTTAAGTTAGCTGGGAGAACTTTAAAAAATTGCAACCGAGATACCTACAACAAAGAAAGTTCTTTTCAAAACCTAGCACTTGTCCGTCTCTGCTCTAGTAAAATGAGTGGACTCTTGTTGGTCAGCTCCAGCATGTGGCCAGAAATAGCCTTTGCTTTCTCCCTTACTTAACTCAGATGGACTCCTACCACACTGAGTTCCAGTTTGGGGACCTCTCCATGGATGGAAACTATGTTAGCTTTACAATGCACATTTCAGATAACTCAGAATCGTTGTCTTTACAATTTTGCATTTACCTCTTTCCTTCTAACCCAAGACATCTTCCTCCTACGTGGGTGGGAATAAAGTTATTTTCTTTAGGAAGCTGAGAATTACCGTGCAGGTCCTGCAGGCCGCATTGCTGGCAGGCTAGGGGTGCCAAGGTCTCCCACGGGTGGGTAGGAGGGCCTCAGCTTCCCCTCTCTGTGTCCTGTACTGTTTACTCCTCCATTTGGTGAGCACAAAATGAGCACCTACTGTGTGCTCAACATCTCCCCGAGGCAGGGGAGGAGGAAAGAGACAGAGTGTGTGCTGCCCACACGAGGGGATGCAGTATCTCACAGAACACCGTGTGAATGGTGCCCGCCCACCAGCGTGGGGCATCCTGGGGACAAGGAACAGAGGGCAGGAAGGCTCTAGACCCCTTCATGTTTGGTGGATAGCATTTCGCCCTTTGCTTTTCCCTCTTATGGATGAGTGACAGGTACGTGGGAGGCATGCAGTTTCCAGCTGTAGGCTTGTCCCTTGTCCTCAGGCCGCAAATTTCCATTCATGCTCCCTACTTGTCCCTTTGGGGCCCTCACCCAACTGGAGCTGGAATTCCCAGGATTCTTTGTTAAAATATTTTCCCCAGACTTCCCTTGTAACAGCCGTTGTTATTGTTAAAATATTTTCCCCAGACTTCCCTTGTAACAGCCGTTGTTATCTCTGACAGCAGGCTGGCCTCTGTCTCTCTCAGGCTGGACAGGATCAGGCCCAAATCACTCTCCAGCTTCAGAGTAGCCTCCTGGCTGATGGGAGCCGGAGGGAGGGTGAAGGGGCCAGGGAGCGAACTCCCCGCCCCCCGGGATCACACAGCAAGGGGTGCTGCCTCTGCGAGCCGCGTGCTCCCTCTACCTTTGGTGTGTGATCATCCAGGAGGTGGCCAGGCTGCCTAATTCGCCTGTAGCTTTCTATTAGCTTCCGTCTGGAAGTGCACATTCAGGGACCACAACTTCCAAATTACCCAACACTTGTTGATTGGCTCAGAAAAATCCAACTTCTGGAGAATGTCAAAAATTAGAAACCGTTTTAGTTGACATAATAGAAAAATTTTAAATAGCATTTTGAAAAGAAAAGAATATGTCCCCATACAGTAAATGGCTTTGTCACTTACCCCATCTAATCCCCACATTGGTCCAGTTCAAGGGTCAGATTCATTCATCATCTCTATTTTTTTGTAAAGTCATTACAAATAAGAAAACTGAACCATGAAATGGTTAAGTGACATGCTCAGGGTTGTGTATCTGGGTGGGAACCAAAACCCACATCTCCTCTTCCATTCTTATCGTGTGTTCATTCCACAGGTGAATCACAAATGGAGCCCAGAGCTAGCAGATCTCAGCCCTCAGACCTACCGCTGCATCACACACTCCAGGTTCATTCACTATATGTGCACAAAGATTTCACTAGAAGATGTTCAATACCACATTGTTTATAATACAAAACGTCTGGAAACAAACTTCTACCTAATGCCAGTTTGGTTAAATGAACTATTCAATACTGTGAACTATTATACAGTGGTTAAAATAATGTTGTAAAAGTATGTTTGTTAACATGGAAAACTTCATAATTAATAATAATAATTACTGCAGCTGTCATTTTCTTAATTATACGTATAAATAAATGCACAGGAAATACTGTGGAAGGATCCACACTAAAATACTAATAATGTTTAGATTTACAGATGGTTTTATTGTCTTTACTTCAGTTACCTGTATTTTCTAATTTTTCTACAATAAAAGTACATTTCTGGATTACTTTTCAATGATCTGAATGCTTGTGTTTTGCCCCCCACCCCAAATTCATATGTTGAAATGTTAACTCCCAGTGTGATATTATTAGGAGGTGAGGCCTATTGGGTCATGAAGGTGGAGCCCTCATAAATGAGATTAGTGCCCTTATAAAAGAGACCCCAGAGAGTTCTCTGACCCTCTCGCCACCACATGAGGAAACAAGAAAACAGCTGTCTGCAACCTGGAAGAGGGTTCTTCCCAGAACCCAGTGGTACTGCCTCCCGGATCTTAGACTTCCAGCCTCCAGAACTGTGAGAAATAAATTTCTGTTGCTTATAAGCCACTCAGTCTGTGGTATTTTGTTATAGTAGCCCGAAGTAAGACATAATTTTAAACTTTTAAGATTATTCCATCAGGAAAACTCATCTGGCTAAAAAACAAACATGTGCTTACACCTGAGGTAAGTATATTTAACACTATAAAAGGACTGCAGCCTTTTCCGTTTATTTTATCTTATCATTAACTTGCAATATATGGCAAACTCAGTTTATTTCTTTGCAGATAACAATAAGTATATTTCATAAGCTTACTGATGTCCACTTTGAGTGAATTTCTTTACAAAAAACAAGATTAATCATAACCACAAACTGTTTTCATGTTTATTGTGTTGGGATTTTTTTTCCCCAGAAACCTGCTCAAAGGTAAATCATAATTACTCTAGTCTTGACTGGATAAAGTCACAAATCTACTGACTGGGGCCAACGAAAACTGTGCTCCCTCAGCGACAACCAAGACCTCCAAGCCTTTTCCATTCATTTCTGTTTGATACCCTGTCAAGTCTCCCTGAATGACTGTTCAAACCCTCCCATGTTTCTCCATTTTTCTATTCCACTCCCACCTGATTAAGTCTCAACAGATGACCCGGAATCTTCATCACTTGAGCCTAGCGGTTTTCAAACTCTTTTAGCCGAGGGGATCTTTGTTCCAAAGCCTTCTCACCATGCAGCGCAAAAGATGGGGTGATGTACACACAGGCTAGCCTGGGAAGGTTTACATCTGTCATCCTGGCCTGACCTTTAATTACTATATCTCCCCCTTTTACCCTCTGATGTGTCTTGGTTTGGACAATAAATGTTATAGTTTCACTAACAATGAGAAAATCTTGAAGATGGAAGCTGTTCTGGTTGGGGACTATTCTCTGCCCTTTTTCCTGCATCTTGGCCCATGCTAATCCTTCATTTAATGGCAAAAATTATTTCTTTTTCCTGTGAGACTCCTGACTCTGTCACTTCTTCATCACTGGAAGATCATCTAGTGATTCTCAGACCCGTAGTGTGTGTATATTTTAAATCTGTTTTTAACTGCCCATCCCCAAATAGTTCAATTCAAATCCTCATTTCAGAGCTAGAGAAAATAAATGTGAATAAGATCTATCCTTACAGAGGTAAAACAAACACAGGGCTGGAATCAAAGTCTCCTCATTCACAGATCATTTCACCCCACGCTGGTTCTCTTCGGAGCCACGTCAGGACGAGATTCTCCCAGGTTTCCCTTCAGAGTGAAGATACAGACAACAGCGGTTGCCTTGGAAACTCTGCCTGGTGAGCTGGTATCACGGGATTTCACTCGCCCTACCCTGTGGCTGACATCCAACCCTGACTAATTTAAGTTCTGGTTGGTTATGTCTTTGCTAAGGGGACACAGTGATGGGACCGGGGGAGAGAACAGGGGGACAAGCAAAAGTGAAACGACTACAGAAGGAGGTGTATTTTTTTTCACTGAAAGCAACTCAAGTAGTGACAAAAGAAATCACAAATGTATTTTAATAATTAAGATTCTCAATCAAACATTGGTGACCAGAGATGCTGTTAAGTGCTCACACACCCATGTGTGAATCCTATTCAGGATTCCGTGAGCTGATTCAAGAATATCTTCAAGACGCGCCAGCTGCCAGCCACCTACGACTGTCGATGCCCATCAGATTACAGACGCTTGGTAAGATTCTCTACCAGCTATTGATAGAGATAGCTGATAGCTATCAGTTTTCGATTTCAAATCAAGGCTTAATTAAAACAACAAAACTTCTGATTGCTTTTACTGGATTAATTAAAGGAGGAGACATATAGACCATTCTAGTTCAGCCTCCTCATTATACAGTTGAGGAAACCGAGGCTGGGAGATAGGAAGCCGAGGACGCGAATTGCTCTGCTAGTTAGAGCACAGCGGGACCCACGCCCTAAGGCACCAGGCTTCCTAGTCTGGTCCGACCTCACAGCATTATTTGTTTGCCTCAGCTATATTCTGTTGAGCAAAATAATTTAATGCACGAGTATAAAAGAAACAATCTTCTGCTTCGGTGAATAGAAGTCTGACTCAAAATGGAATTGTCTGAATTTATTTAAGATGTTGGGAAATGTTTTAATATGAATAAAATGCTTTTGATGCCTCATCCTATAAAGAAATAATAGTGTCCCTTAATGTTTCCAAATGAATAAATGGTACTGATAGAGGCGAGGATTCCTGGGAAGTCAGACACATGAGTCAGGTGATCAGAAATGTGCTTCCTTGGGAAGGCTGACACCCCTCTTGGCAATGCCAAAGGGAGCCGGCAAACACAGCATTAAGGTCTCAGAAGCACTGGGGGAGGGGACCTAGTAATGAACCTGAGTCATGGAAACATAAGAAATGACTGAAAGAGAAAACATCATTAACTTCCCAGTGTAAAATGTACATCTCTTGGGGGAAAGCTTGTGGGAGTATAGGTGTAGGCAATTTCAGAATGAATGCTGCGTAACCCAAGCCCTTGGCACTGGTCGGGGGCTGGCGGGGAGACGCCTTGCCCGTTACTTTAATTAAGGAGCTTGGTTACAAGAGCTGAGATGGATGAACTCCAGGTTGAGGCTCAGGGGCCTACTTCTGGGAAGCGGCTTCTGCAGCAACTCCGACTGCCGCTGTGGATGTGATCAGGCTGGACGCGATGAGTATTTATGTGGTGAAATGCGACCCCTTGTGGTCTGATTAAGAAAAAAAAACCTCAAAGGCCAGAGAGTAATACTAACCTACTTTACAAGTGTCAAATGAGGCGCTGAAAAAGTGACTATGGTGTTCAGAGGCATTAATAATCGTGACCAAACAGATGAGTCTACGAAAGGGGCGTTTATTCCCTGTCCTCTAAGCAGCGCATCTCAAATGTGAACGTGCATGTGGATTACCGGGGGTCTTGTTGAATTCGGGTTCTGGTTCACAGCGGGCCTGGTGGGGTCTGGGAAGCGATGCCCGTGCTGTGAGTGGCCAGGGGCTCGCGGGAAGGCCCCTTCCCTCTGGGTGAGCCAGGGCTGCTCCAACAGAGCCCTGCACTGTGGACCACAGGCGCCCTGGAGAGCATCCCCAGGGGTTACAACTCCTTCCCACACGCAGACACTAAGGAACCCAAATAACCACTTTTCTTTTGCCTCTTCAAGCTTAAGGGCCTCTCTCCCCAAGCTCTGAGACATCCTTTACTACCCACAAAAAGAGTGTCTTGAGAAGGCAAAGCTCCTGACACCTTCCTACCCTATCAAGTACCTTCTCATGAGAGGAAGCAACAATTTCAGGTAACCATAGGGTGGATTTCCACGTTATTAAGAGCTGTGGTTTTCTCTCATGGCTTTCCTGATAGCTAAAAGCAGCAAGATATTTCCAATGCCATTTATTTCCAAACCTCCTCTTGCATATTTGAATGTGGCTTAAATGTCTATCTGCTTAGCTTCTGTCCCACACTGACTGCACACGTGAGGCCCGTTTGCATCTTGCTTCAAGTGGCAGAGTTGCATCCACACCCCACCCCCAATTCCAAGAATTCATTGTATTTGGTTAGGAAAAAAAAATGATACAAAGTATTTTTAACTGGATGTGGGAGGAGAAAGATGGAATACATAAGACAGTGGAGTGATCACAGGTGGGTAATTACACACGTAAATGAGTTCAACTTGGTATTTTTCCTTTGAATTCCTATTTACATTGGCTAACAATGAATTTTCTAACCCCACACCACCACTGCATTTTGGGGCAGTTTCGTTTTAGTCTTATATGTCACTTCTGAAATATTAAAAGCAATTCAGAATGCTTGGGTATAAAATTTTTTCTCAGCTTAGACATTTTTCACATTTTTCTGTTTATCATCATAACTGTACAAAGTAGACAAGGGATTAAAATTCTTCTCTTATTTAACAAGTATTAATTATCTCCAGCACACAAAGTCTCGTAACACATTGGGCCATGGGGAAAAAAAAAATCCTAGTCTTGCAGGAAAGTTTCCCACAAAATTATTATATGAAATCATACGAGGCAAGAAGAACATCCTGAAGTAATTCAGGAATGGTGAGGTGGGAGAAGTTACTTCTGACTGAGAAATCAGCAAGGGCTTCCTGGAAGAAGTGGCATTCAAGCAGGACCCCGAAGGACAGTAAGAACTCTATATATATAGAAAAAGGGCAGGGGTGAGACACAAGCGTGTTCTGGTTGACAAAAGCTTAGAGTGCCAGATAGGAAAAGTGGGCGATATAGCTGGGAAGCCATCTGGGGCCAGATCAGGAGAACTGGAGTCTCAGATTAAGAGAACTGTATTCCGTGTGCTATGATGTAATACCGAACGTGAGAAGATTCATTTGACAATGGTGAGTTCATTGGATCAGGGGGTAGGAATTAAAGCATGAAGACCAACTAAGCAATAATTCAGGCAAGAAATAATGAAGCCTGAATAAGGATAAATGGTAACGGAGAAATGGGCAGGGAGGGGAAGAAGAGGCTTTGGGAAAGAAGAGACGGCACCTGACAGTTGACTGGAGGTGGGCAAGGAATGGCGAAGAGGCTGTGTGACTCTAGGGTTTTGCGACCCGGGCACAAGGAGGAGGACAATGTCACTGAGAACTCAGGAGGCATGGGAAGGGGACAGGGGTGTGCAGGGCCTTGAGAAGAAACGGTCAGTTCCCATCAGAGCAAACATGCTGCATGCATCTGGAGGGCATGGGGCTAGGGTGGTGGAGGGATTCGGGTCATTGGGAATTCAGAGCAGGGCCTGGGGAGACAGTTCAGGGCTGTAGGAGTTAGAGACCCAGCACTGGCCACTGAGGTCATGGCAGGGTTGGAAGTATCCAAGAGAGCCTAGAGAGAGAAACAAAGGCAAGGGCAGAGGCAAGGGCAGAAGCAGAGGGAGGCAACAGGAAGGAGAGCGGCCGGAAAGGGCAGCAAGGAGGAGGGCAGGTCAGATGCCGCTAAGGACGGAGCACGAGAGCATTTGTTTTTTGGTCTGACAAAAACTTTCACACAGGGACTTCCCTGGGGGCTCAGTAATTAAGAATCCGCCTGCCAATGCAGGGGACAAGGGTTCGAGCCCTGGTCCAGGAAGATCCCACATGCCGCAGAGCAACTAAGCCCATGCACCACAACTACTGAGCCTGCACTCTAGAGCCCGTGAGCCACAACCACTGAGCCCACGCGCAACAACTACTGAAGCCCGTACGCCTAGAGCCCGTGCTCCGCAACAAGAGAAGCCACCGCAATGAGATGCCTGCACACCACAACGAAGAGTAGCCCCTGCTCGATGCAACTAGAGAAAGCCCACGTGCAGCAACGAAGACCCAATGCAGCCAAAAATAAATAAATAAATAAATTTATTTTAAAAACTTTCACACACACAAACAATAAAAATATAATGAAGCCCGATAGCCATGCAACCATGACCAGTGATCAAGCCATGCCCATGTGCTCCCTCCCTCTTGCTGTATAGTTACTTTACTGAAACGTTTTACAGCAAATCCCAGGCCTCATGGCATCTTGCCCCTGCATATTTCATCATGTGTCACTGACAAATATGGACAACTGAGAAGAGAATTTTAAAGGGGAGGACAATTTTAAATTGTTGGAAGTTTTAGGGCTTTCAGAGACAGTAGCACTTTGAAGGAGCTCCTTGGTGGCTTTCAAAAGAGTGGATTCAGTAATGCCCAGGGTGGAATACCACACGGGGTGGAGTGGGTACAGTTACAAGTAGGATAGCAGGGTCACAGGGAGGATGTTTGTCACCAAGAAGAGACCTGGGCATGCTTGCAGGGTGAGATTCGAGAAACCAGAGTGGACGGAGGCTGACAATGTGAGAAAATAGGTACGTGATGCAGCAATATTCATGCAGTCCATTGAACAATAAATGAGCATTTACCACGTGGCTGCATTCCTTGCAGCACAAGCCAAAAGACAGATAAAATCACTGCCCTCATGGAGATAACACTCCAATAGGGAGACAGACATTAAACACACAAACCTAAAATATGACGTTCGGTGTGATAAGTGCAGTAACATCAATGACACACAGAAGGTGGCTGCAAGGGAGACGTAAGATACATGGAAAGGTGAGAGCCTGAAACAGGCCAGCCAGCACCTCTGGGCAGAGCAGGGGAGAGGCCGGGAGATACGACAGCCAGAGAATCTCAACGTAGGGACAAAGGAAGGGAAGGCAACTCACATCAAGGGGGCTCAATCAGCTTCAATTATAAGAAAAAAACAAGGGAGAAGCTCATGACTTCTAAACCCTCTGGACACTAAATTGCTAATACTACAGTAACGGATATAGCTTCCCTTTATGTGTTTTACTGCTAGGAAGCAAGGAAGCACCACAAATGCACCCAGTGTAAAGAAGCAGCAGCATTGCACAGGAGGAACGCCCAGGCTCCGTTCACCAGCCGAGCAGGACTTCAGGCACTTTATTTAACTTCTCTGAGCCTCAGTTTCTGCATCTATAAAATGGGAATAAGGATTTCTATGAAAGACAGTTTCGTGAGAATGGGGTGAGACAAGCTAAGTGGAGCTCCGAGCACAGCCCTTGGTACACAGTAAATGATCACTAAATGCTGCCTAAGAACAGAAAGGTGACCCCCGGGGAGGCAACTGTGACAGTGAAAAGCAGCTGTCTGTCCCCTTCAGGGAAAACTCTTTGATGGCTTCATAAGATTTCTCTTCAAAATGGTCACACACTCTTGTATTTGCTTTGGAAAGTGTTACTCAATGGAACATACATCCTACTTTTGCAAAATTTCTATGATTCTCAAGAAGCCTCCGAAATTACAAGCCTGCAGCTGAGACACAAAGGTGACGGCGTTAAGAGAACTAAATTATCCTCAAGTCTTCGAACAGCTCCTGGATTCTCATTTCCTTCCTTTATTTCTGGTTTCCTTTCAGCTTACATGAGTTGTAAGGTTACATGAGTTGTAAGGTAAAAAAGTTATCGAGTTAATTAAATTTTGTCAAGCTCGCAGAGGTCAAGAGGGGGCTGATTTGAATGAAATGAGGCCAGTTCTCTTTGAAATCACATTTGGGCCAATAAAACTCCAGACTCCAGAACATCCCTTCCTCAGATCCCCTCACTTCACACTCTCTGCCTCTCAGATTATCATCACATGATTTTTAGGCAAGTGTAAACACTCCAAAGAGACCACAGTTATATAGACTGGCCTCGACTGCACTCGGACCATCGTGATCAGAGGCCTGGATAACAAAACACCCTACAGATGGAACCCAGCTCTCATTAAACAAAATTAACCGTCAGTACCCAGAACATGTCTGGGTTGAAGAGTAAATTATCTTCCCTCAGTTCAAAAGTGATGGCAAACGAACTTTCTTTCCATGTTCCCAGGCAAGCAACTGCCCAGTAATTTATCTTATTCAGGAAGAACAAAAAAATGTGTGCAACATTGACTATATAAAATCTTAAGTCATTTGCTTTCAGGTATCTTACTTTTTCCTCAGAAGAGGTCAAGACGGTGACTACTGAATCACTGAGGTCTAAAGATACAGCATTTCATTTTAGATTTACTTAATAAAAAGATCTTAGGACTTGGTCTTCTGGGTGTTGAATAGAGAAGTCATTTTCTCTTCTCAAGCTTCAAGTCAAACAGTATAGAGGGAGGTTCAAAATATACAGTAATGTGCTGGGAAACCAGCTCTTTGGGGGGAAGAAATCCTGATTTTTTTAGCACTTGCAAAGTTCTCTGGTGTAAATATTCCTAATCGTGGCCAATTTGAAGCTACCAAGGATTGAACAACTGGCTCACAAATTCCTGAAATTTTAACCATTGGCTCTCAGCTCCTGCACACCCTGGCGTCAGACAAAGAGGCGACTGGTTGAAGATTTCTTTCATGTCTCCTCTCTTATTTGACAAGTAAACTCAATTGTTAAGCCACTAAACAGTGTGAATTTCATACCATAGGATCACTTTTAAACAGGTTTTAAAGTAGATATTTCATCCTAGGTAGTCATTAAAAATCAGGTTATAAAGGAATGTTTAATGATGCAGAAATGTTTAAAGTATTTTTATTAAAAATATGACAAGAACAATTCCAAATGTGCATATAAAACAAGGATATACTCCAAAAAGTGAATAATTATTCTAGTTGTGAGATTGTGTGTGGGTTTTATTTTGTTCTTTGTACTATTGTTCTACTTTTCAAATTTTCTACAATGTTCATGTATTTGTAATTAGAGAAAGAACTAAATCCAGTGTGTGTATATATATATATATATATATATACACACACATATATATATATACACACATATATATATATCTTAATATGGTGTTTCAGATTTTTTTCTTTTACATCCATACAATCTTATGGGTAGACTGGCTAGAAGACTAAACCAGATCCACCCTATTTAAACAAGGCTAAATCTTTGTCACTTGTTTTTGGATGCTTTACAGCTTTCAAAGTACCATCATAAGCATTGTCTAATTTATCTGATGCAAGGGAAGCAGGTTATTATACTTCATTTTACAGAAGAGGAAAGAGGCTCAAAATGACTAAATGATTTGCCCAAGGTCACATGGCTAATAAAGCAATTAAAGGGGGGACTCTAGCCCAGGATTTCTGCTACCCCTGAGATTTCCCTCAAAATCTCATCACGTTGCTCATCAGGGGCTCTTCTCTCAAGAAGTTCCTACTGAACACCCAGACCCATCTCTGCAAGGAGGCATGCTCCTGGTTTTGCCCATTTTAAATTCCGGAAGCCTGACTAGAATCACCAGGGAGGGCGCACTCCATTCAGGTATCAATCCTACACAAGCAACCCCCAGAGCAAGCGCTTCAGCTTGGAAGTTTATGAACATAACAGGATAGCTTGCTGAGAACAGCAGAACCCACACTCTGGGATGAAAACCATGTACAATGTTCGACACACATGCATTTACAACGATCTGTAAATGTCATGTAACAGATCCTGATACTAGCCTCCATAGCTTCTCCCTAAAGGACTGGGTAGTACCCTTTCACAGAGATGGCTGAAGAAACAAATTCTGGGTAGATCCTATCTGAAGCCTCTTTGGTGAGTCCTGTGCAATTTGCACTGGAATGTCCATGTCTAGCTTCAGGACGCTTACTCCTGCTCATGGGCAGTGCTTTGCCAGGGCTTAGTAACCAGAAACAACAGCGCACAGCATTATTCAGTGATAAGGAATAGAAACAACTCATTCCTCAGGTCGTAGGTTTTAGTATGTGGCTATATAAGGCAAGTTTAAAAAAAAAAAAAAATAGCATTCTGATGAGACATCATGCAAAGCCAGAAAAGCCAGGCCACCAGCCTTCAGGGAACAGGTGGCCTCAGGAGAGGCTGGCCCGGAGTGTGGGAAAGGCCCGTCTCCTCCTAAGTGCCACAGAGCAGCACACAGGGAGGATGAAGCAGTCTCACGTGGACCCCTCGAGTAAGCAGTGTGGGAGCCTCAGAGCTCTCTCTCCCATGGTGATAGCAAGGCCATCCTTTCAGTGACATCACAGGCAGAAGCCAGATACGGACTGTGCCTTACAAGGAGATATATATTTTATAAATATATATTATATATATAAATATATATATTTCCTGGGATTTGCTTTTAGATGCTTCAGCAAAGACCCTGTGATACGAATGTGTGTGAGCTCTCCACCTGCACCCCAGGGACGGGTAGTTAACTTCATCTGAAGGACCCCAACTGGAGATAAAATTCCAGGGGTGGCGAATTTGCAGGGAAACACTAATGAAAGGCCCACACTTGGAGAAGCCACAAAGGCACTTGGGCTGTTTATTTCCCAAACCACCACAGAGGCTTGGTTAGCACTGTGGATATTAGAAATTACTCTTCTTTGGTGAAATGAGTAGTTTTCAAGATGTATGGATTAGCTAGAAATTCTGCCCCAGAATGAACAGGGTAAAAGGAATTAGGGAGCCAAACTGCCTACCTCTTTGGAATGGCCCTGAAAGTGACTGTTGGAGAATTCTGTTACCCGTGCAAGCAGAAAGTTAGCTGAATCTCGCTGTTAAAATACTCTCCCATCTGTTCTAAATGAACATCCACGCAAGTGCCACCGAGCACCTAAAAGGACAGGCCCCTGGGATGTGAGCTTACTGAGGCAGGATGACTGTTTTGTTGCCAGCAGGTGTTGAGAAGAGACCTGGACGGCTCCCTAATTTCAAATTATTAGAGGCTGCTGACAGATACATCAAAAAAGAACTCAATAATTGTGAATGATCAATGATCGAGTCAATTTGACTTGGGAACTTTTATATGACAACTTTAAGTCTCCTCAGACATAATCAGGGCAGTTCTCAAACATGCTGAGTACTAACATTATGTGGCCTCATGTCCACTCGAAAGCAGAGACGGCCTGGGGAAACGTGGGGTTACCTTGACGGTCCTAAGCTGGACCCTCACACTGCCACGCCCAGTAAATGTGTAGAGTTCATGACACCAGGATATCTGAGCTCAGGTCAATAACTGTTTTGGAAAAATCAACTGTAAAGCACTTTGTTTTAATCTTTATTTTCTCCCTCATTATAAAAACAACATGTGCTTACTCTACGTCTTACATTATAGAAAACTGGAAAACTGAAAACTTCCCCAGAACCCCACCCTCAGAAATGATTACTACTCTTTTTGGTAAATATTCTGCCAGGTTTTTTTGGCATACAGTAGTAAATAAACAGGGTCAAGTGGAATTCTACCGCCACTAGAATACACGCTATTCTGCTCTCGTGCAAGGTTTTGACTAGTTCTGACAAATAACTCAACTGACCAGTTTCTCCACAGAGCTGTACGCATTAGTTTTCAGAGGAGATTCAACCACACAGTGGGTGGGAAAACTTCTAAGATTTTCTTACCACTCAATATTAAATATTGTTCGAAGTATTAAAGGTGAAATAAAGTTTTAAAAAAATAAGAAATAAAGAATAACGAATTTGGTACTGAGGAGAAAACCGTTCAGAAAATTATGGCGGTTTATCAAAATAGAAACTCCTAAATTTCACTTCCAGGAAGTATCACGACTTTAAAATTGGAATTTAGGAAACAATCATCTTTTTACCATCAAATACAGCTGGAAAAGTAATTCTACAATTCTTCTCATTTGATCAGTTGACCAGTTCAAGAGAATGTAAAGTACATGACCATTTTGAATTCTTTCAGTTCTAAGTGAAGTAAGTTATAACAAGAATTGCTACATATGAAACAACTGTCCATCAGCGAAGGACTCCAGAACGGGAGACTTGGAACAGATTTCAGCTCTTGCAGCTGGTAAAGGGCAATTTTGATTCAACCTCCCAAAGCTTTGTTTGCAATGCTGTCAAAACATCTTCCATCTATTGAATTGAAATAAGAATATAAAAAAAAAATACATGATTAAAATCATACATGGTTAAATATGATTAAAATATTCATCATTAATACAATTTCTGAATATGTTATGCATTACACACAGATAGTAAGTATTTAACAGAATTCCATTTAAATAAGACATAAGTTTATTAACAGTAGTTCTCAACCTCTAATCTGTAGCTTTTTTATACATTCATCACTATCTTGCCTATCTGTGAGAGGATGTTAACATTCAAAAACAAGGCTATTTTTACCGTGAAATAATGATTTAAGAAGATATATTTCTATTTTAATAGTTTTAGAATATATACTACTTTGATTTTAGTATGAAATGCCTTCTTTATTATTTTTTTGATATAGCTTTAGCTTAATTTGTAGTTTGGCTCCCCCCAAAATCAACTTTACTAACAACTGAAATAAATAAGTAAGAATAAAATAAAATAAGCACTCTCTTCCCATGAAAGTGCTAAGGTCAAAACAGAAAACACATTAAGGATTATTCGTGGAGGAGCACTTGATCACTGACTGGAAGTTGTTCATACAAAGATACAAAAAGTGCAGAACAAGATTACCTGCTTCAGAGATTTTTCTATTTCAACTCGGCTTTCAAGATTAAAAAGCTCTTTATCTTCTGACACAATTTGCTTTTCAGAGGACCCTAAAACATAACTGAAGTATAATAACAGTACAGAGTTAAAACATGAAAAGGGAGTAAATATAAAATTTACATGAATAATATTAAGGGAATTCCCTGGTGGTCCAATGGTTAGGGCTCTGCGCTTCCACTGTAGTGGACACAGGTTCGATCCCTGGTTGGGGAACTATGATCCCACATGCAGTGCAGCGCAGCCATAAGTAAGTAAATAAATAAATACAAAAACTAATGATATTAAAACTTGAATATGTATATCAAACTATATATTAGTACCAAGTAAACACATAAAACAACTACTTTTGTTAATAGCAACCTACATAGGAAGCTGAACTACATGAAATCATGTTTTTCTCCATAACAGCTTTGTCCAAGAGCCCTACATATTTCCCAATATTATAAGTATTTTGTTATTGGAAATCAACTTGCTCTGTAGTAAGTTGGGTGGCAAAACATTACCACTCATGGTTCAAAATTCTATTTTAAAGTTTTAAAAGATCCTGAAGAAGCCACTGCTTTATATCACTTTTTTTTTTTTTTTTAATGTAACTCCTCAGGAACGTGTGCATTTTCAAGTTTGACTTTTAGTATATGATTTGTGTAGTCAACTCTTGATTACCTAGATTTGCACAACTTCAACAGTTATCCTGTAACTTATGTTTTGCTCCACTCTCTGGGGTGATGAGATGCTGTGGTTTAGAAAATACAAAGAACAGAAAAATTGGCCTGGTAATGGAAGGAAAAGAGGCCCAGCTTTGGTAACAAATAAATCTAAACAGTAGGGAAGGAGGTGCTGGTATTTCTCAAAGAAAGAAACTTGACTCTTTTGCGTTTCTTTAGTAGAAGTCTTTCCTTACATGTTAACGACTTCAATATGTCCCTTCTTTTGTCAAATAAGAACAGTCTTCTCTTGGAAACCCAAGATTAAATTGATTAAATTTCTGGAAAATGACATGGGAGGCAAAATTGCAGAAGGCAATTAATATCCTGTTTAGAAAAGAAAAATGAGATGGGGGAAAAAATTAAACAGTATTGAGTAATTTATAATACTGTAAATAAACATTACAGAGGGCATCCACTTCTAAAACAAACCAGGTTCCTCGTCATTAAAATTCTGCCCCAAGAGGTATTCAACTGCTCAGGAAAAAACAGCTTCAATACTATGACCCTCTATGGAGAGATCTTCCACACATTTTCTCTTATACAGATATGCATCACTTTTAAAGTTTTGTACCAACCGTACTGAAGAGTTCACGTTGTTTATACCTGTACTCTCCCCCACATAATTCTCACAAATCTTAGTAGAGTTCTCATGGAGATTAAGAGAGCAGTTGTTTGGGCCTGGGTCTTCTGTTTAAACCCAAAACAGATCGGATCCCTCTCTAGGCAGGCCTGCATGCTTTACAACAATGAGCAGTGCTTGCTATACTATTCTCTTGTGTAAGGAATATAAAAAGTTTGCAGATTTTATCATTTTGACCTAAACCTGTCTAGTTTCAAAGAAGGTGGCAAAACTGCAGTCATCAAAGAATAATTAAATGAAAAATTATAATTATAAGAAGAAGAATACTGTTTTAAATTCTTTAAAGAGAAACTCTAAGAAATTCAACCGGAGTGACGAAATACCTCGAGTAATGAAAGTGTAGGCATTTTTTTTTTTTCTTCTTAAATTGTTCTTCTTTCCTGATACTTAAGGTGCCCTAGGCATCTTTAAAATCTTAAGGGTTACATCTTTTCCAGGATAAGTGAAAATACACTGGGGTCAACTGATTAATTGTTTCCTGTTTTAAAAAGGCTAGTGAGGGCTTCCCTGGTGGCACAGTGGATGAGAGTCCGCCTGCCAATGGAGGGGACACGGGTTCGTGCCCTGGTCTGGGAAGATCCCACATGCCACGGAGCGGCTGGGCCCGCGAGCCATGGCCGCTGAGCCTGCGCGTCCAGAGCCAGTGCTCCGCAATGGGAGAGAGGCCACTACAGCTAGAGTCCCGCGTACCGCAAAAAAAAAAAAAAAGGCTAGTGAATTAGAGGGCCATTAAGATATCTGTCATCAGACCCTAATTCACCTGGTCTCCTCACGCTTTTTAGAAGTCTTGAAAAATGAAGGTACTTCCTTGCATCTCTCAAAACAAGCAGACAATTATCTACCACCCTCAAGGAAATAGTTGGACTTTGTATTTCTACTTTTCCAGAACACCAAAGGGACTTCTTTCCTGACCATTTCTGTCCTATTTCTTTATGATATTCTAGGAGACTAAAAACTAGAGGGAAAAATAAAATGGACAAAATATATTGATCCACACAATGGCTTTTAAAAAAAATCCTATTAAACTAAACTAAATTCGATTGTTAAGAAAAACAACATATTTTTACTCTGAAAAATGTTCTCAGTGTTTTCTCCTACAATTTAGAATGACAGATTTTTCCAATAGCAAATAAATCGGGTCCAAACAAAAAATCACTAGCGGGGCTTCCCTGGTGGTGCAGTGGTTGAGAGTCCGCCTGCCGATGCAGGGGACACGGGTTCGTGCCCCGGTCCGGGAAGATCCCACGTGCCGCGGAGTGGCTGGGCCCGTAATCCATGGCCGCTGAGCCTGCGCGTCTGGAGCCTGTGCTCCGCAATGGGAGAGGCCACAACAGTGAGAGGCCCGCGTACCGCAAAAAAAAAAAAAAAAAAAAAAAATCACTAGCTTTATTGTCAGAAGTTACTTAAAAATATATTTTAACCAGTGTTGATTTAGTTTCGATGTTTTCATACCAATTTCTCTGGAAGCAAGTTTCTGAGAATTCATTTATGAGCTATTCATTTATACATCAAACTTACCTTTCAATGGCTTCGACACTGAGACAGAACAAGTCCCTCTTGTAGTCTAGATTCTTGGGTGTGCACCTGTATATGTAGCCGAGGTTGAGTGAACATCCTGCGCAGTACAAAGCCTCCAGGATGCTGCAACAAGAAATGCCACTGCTTTAGCAACTGGTTATAACAAAAATCCCATTGTTGAGATCCATAAACACCTAAACATTTAAGTTGCTAAAGTATGTTATTCTGACCCTACTAAGTCATATGTACAGAAGAAGGAAAAGAATGATAGTAAGATGCTTACATCAGAAATGTAGACAGTCGCCTCCAGGCGGCACTGCCTTAGGTATCCAGTGCCAAAGGGCATGTACAAAAGTGACGAGAACAGGGTGTACTAAGGTAGTGTTTTCCTAGAATGCAAATGCCTCAATTCAGTATTAAGAAAAATTAACTAAAATTTTGAAATAAGACAAAAAGATTCTACATGCCCTTGTAATGTTATATTGTCCACCAAGGATCATTAGCATTCTGGGGAAGGGATAGGCAAATTTTTTTCTGTAATGATCTAGAGAACAAATATTTTAGGCTCTCAGGCCAGATGGTGTCTGTTGCAACTACTTGCCTCTACCACTGTTAGCATAGAAGCTGCCACAGATAACACATAACTGATCTGTGTTCCAATAACAATGTATTTACAAAAACAGGCGCTTGGGACTTCCCTGGCAGTCCAGTGGTTGAGACTTCGCCTTCCAGTGCAGGGGGTGCGGGTTTGATCCCTGGTGGGGGAACTAAGATCCCACATGCCTCGGGGCCAGAAAACCAAAACATAAAACACAAGCAATATTGTAACAAATTCAATAAACACTTTAAAAATGGTCCACGTCAAAAAAAAAAATCTTAAAAATAAAAACAAACAAACTGGTGCTTGGCCCATGGGCCATAGTTTGGCATAAAGGATGGGTTCAGGTGATACAAGTAAATAGGACTTAGAAACACTGGTTCAGAGCGAGCGTCAATTCCCTTTTCAATTCTCTAACAATCCTGATTATATATAAAGAGAAGAAAGTCTCAGTCTGGTGCTAGAATGTCTTTAACCTGCATCTCACAGTTGCAAATCTTTTAACAGTAGGAGAACAGACCTCAGGCTCAGAACCAGCCAGGCAATACTATCTCAGCTAGAATTTAATAACATGTGTTTTCAGTGTAATTATCTTCACAGTTACTTTCCAGTTACAGCAAATGACACATTTATGGCAGTAATATAAAGATTCCTTTTTAAATAAATTTAAATAAAAATTAGGAGTCAATTTAATGAAAAATATTAAGTACATGATAGCACAGCTGTTACACGGATATGGCAAAAATGGTAAAGCTGACGTCAAAATGACCAGAGCTGGGAAGTGCAGTACACTCTGCAGGAAACAAAGAGAAATAACAAAGCATCATCCTCGCCCTTACTAATCAGTCCTGCATCCTGAGTGAAGCTGGAACCTCCTCAGGCCTTGCTTTCTTCATCTACAAAATGAGAAGTGATCTAAGGCTGGGTTCTCCAAATTTTAACCACCAGCATGCCAACAGTACAATTTTTGTTATATCCACATACTACCTGTCCTATTATGAATTTAATTCTCCTTAAATAGTCATTTTTTAAATTAAAATACACTTCATTTGAATGGGACAATCTAACGTGACTAAAATTAAAAGCCAACATTTTAAAATAAAAAATATACATGATCATTAATTTCTGTTCAACTGCCTGTGTCCCACGTATTCATATACATCAGTATGACACGTTTCGGGCAACAATACTAGAAGGCAGAGCTTCCCATTCAGTTTGCTGAGGATGCCCCTTGCAGCAGATGCGTGGCAGGTATAGCAAGATTCTGACCACTTCAACCATTGGAGTGGCAGCACAGGGCCTGCCAGTGCTGGAGGCCCCATGCTGCTGTTCCTGCAGCCCTGTCTGTTTACCTCAATAGGCCGTATATGTGTGTATGCATGACCTTAGCATTTTCTATGGGCGCCATGGCATGAAAAAGGTAGGGAGCGTTCATCTAAAGCATCCTTGGGCTTGGAGAGTCCATGATACAGATATTTTCCTTTTCTACTTTTATTTTCGATTTTCTTCACGACAAGCGCAAACACCCAAAAAGGGAGTGTCAGAATGTGCCCTGAGAGGTTTAGAAACTCTTCCATCTCATGTCTAAAGGAGACCACCAGCACTCAAGAATTGGTATATTAGAATGACTGCTTTTATACTGATTACCATGAAAAAAGTTTTATCCCAAACCTTACTGCTGATGGTCTCCTTAAAGACTTTTATTTGAAAAATAAACATTTTCGCTAACGTACATATTCACATAGATATAGCCTTACTCACCAACCATTTTCATTTTTACGTTTGGATAGTATCTGTTCCTTATCCACAGAAACATTACAGGAAACACCTAGAAAGAAGAAAGTAACAATAATTTCTTAATGCCGTTTGTTACAATACACACGCAGACATTGAGAGAACTTCTAATTCAACTTTTATTTTAGAACCCAGAAGGCCAGAAAAAAAAAAGGCTCAAAAGTCCCACACACGGGGTAGTTTAAGACTAAATGTACAGGGTCTTCTGGAAAAAGAGAGCAGAATAAGAGTTATTTCCTTCCATTCCCAGAAAACTCTGAAATTAACAAAGTGAATAAAATTAGGAAGAAAAAAATTCAACTGACAGTAAAATTTGGGACAATTAGAACCCCAAATCACGGACTATCAAGAATATCCGCCAGACACAGTAAAACTGGGATCAACCCAAGGAAGAGGATAAAAGCCTGTGCGTACATCTCCAGATCTCACACGCAGAGCTCGTTTCTCTAGAAGTAACTGAGAGGGTCCTCAGGAGCTCAGCCCAAAACCTTTTAGACCACAGCCTGGACAGGGGTCACAGCTGAACCCTAGAAGCAGCAGGAAACATTCCCGTTTCCCAAGTTCAGAACACACTAAAGGCGGGGGAATCGGAAGCAGAGGGACATGAAGAAAGGACATCAGACCTACAATGGCCAGAACAGACTCTCGATTTCACCTCCTCTACAGTCTACCTTAACTCAGTAAATTCCACTTCCATCTACCCATCGCTCAAACCAGAAACCGGTGTCACCCCTGAGTCACTGTCTCCTTACACTTCTCCCCGCATAGACAGTCCACAGATAAACCCTGTCAATTCTACCTCACAACCCTCACTCCAGCCCCCAAACCACCTCCACCTCCTCTGGCTGGACGGCTGCACTAGCTCCTCACAGACCTGCCCACTTCCATGCTTCTTCTTCTCTTCAGTGCATCCTCCAAAGAAAAGACTGGGTCATATCACTCTCCTGCTTAAACAACAACTCGTGCACTAGAATAGATTCTCATTCCACAGAACAGCCTACAAGGCCCTAAATTTTCTGGCCCCTTCCTTCCTCCCTAAATCTTATCTTTAATCTACCATTCGGTCTCGCTAGCCTCAAGGCCTTTGCACTAGCTGCTCCCTGTGCCTGGGAAAAGCAAACAGCATGACACCAGGACTGAACATGCAGCCAAGTTGACATTCCTGTATAAAGACAACAGAAAGACATTTTCAAGCGCTCAAACTTGACGTTTTCTTGGGGATGGGAAAACCACTGGTGAAGATGAATCAAATAAACAACACAGGAATGAGAAAGCTATTAATAAGCCTTCTCATTATTAATAAGAGTCCTGGACTTGAGAAATAAGTTCATAGAAACATTGTATTAAAGCTAAAGGACGATGCTATGGCTACGGAACAGTATGTAAATGTTATAAACCTTGACAAAGTAAAAACAATTAAACTAACTCCAATTGGAGCGGGGAGGGGAATGGAAATTAATCCAACATTCATTTTCTAATCTTTCACTGGGAGGAAGGGGGGAGGGTGTTAAATCAATTTGTCTAAAGCTGATAAAAAAAGGATATTTATATATACTTTTCAAATTTTAAAAACTACTGGTATAGACAAACTAAATAACAGAATAGTGTTTTCATAGATAAAACAAAAGCGCCCACGTGATAAAGGAGAGAAAAGACGTAAAAACAGAAAGGATGGTAAAGATTTAGCACCAAACATATCAATATTATTTCTTAAAAATAACATAAATGTCAATGACATTTATGTCAATGACATAAACTCACCTACTAAAAGGAAGAGCTTCTCCTACTGTATCAAAATCAACCCAAATACATACATGTTGTTCTAATGGTGGCAACACTGGGAAAAAACCCAGACCTCTGTCAACAGGGGCAGACTGGGAGGATGAATGGCATCTCCATTAAAGATATCACTTACGTGGCGCTTCCTATGTCTTCTGAGCACATGACACACATCAACCCAGTTAATCCTCCTAATCACCCCATTAAGTATTATCCCCATTTTTACAGAGGAGAAAACTGAGGCACAGAGAGACTAAGTAGCTTGCCCAAAAAGACACAGCTAGTAAGTGGCAGGCCAGGATTCAAACCCATGCAGTTGAGGGCCATGATCTATACTGCCTCTCAGCAGGGGTACAACAAGAAGCTATTAAAAACGTGAAGTATATCTATATGCACTAATATGGAAAAATACTCAGAATATATGTGCAGAATAAAAAAGTAAGGATGCTTAACAGTATAAATAATATAATCTCAAGTACGTTTTGAAAAATTTACATCTTTAGGGAATTCCAAAAAATTTACATATTTAAACATGCTCATACATGCATGGAGAGTATCTGGAAGTATAAATGAGAATAAAGCATGTTGAACTCTGGGGACATGAGAGTGTCAGCATTGGGGGATAAATCCTTTTGCATTGATTTTAATAGCTGCAAAGGGTTAATCTCAATGAATTGTATGGGAAATGTATGTTCTTAGGCTTTTGTTTAACAACTGAAAGGGACTATCGTTAATTGCATCCTTAAGGAAAAGAGGTTCCAAAAAGTTTCAGGTTAACAGGTGGACACTGCTGTCCTCCTTTCTTCCCAATATATTCCAGGAAGGAAAACATTCCACAAATGTCAACGAATCGGTGGTGAATTTCTGCCATAAAATATTTACAGAATTCAAATAGAGCATAAATTTCATCTTGAAAACCACAAGTCCAAAAAGAACATACATTTTTACACCAACTCAGAAAAAATATGTGAACCACTCCCCTATACAAATACTATGAAAACAACAAAACCAGGAAGCGTTGGGGAAACATAAAGGTTTCAAAAGATACTGGCTCTACCAGTTACCTGTATGTTTACTACATCCTCCTTCCTCTCCAATTTTGATAGGATTGTTGGTGCTTTTATTGCAAGTCTCCTTTAATTTTTTTGACACCATTATGTTCTGTCAACTCTACGGTTGTTAACACTTCAGACGGTAAAGGTGTCCGCTGATACAACTATGAAGACTTGAGAAATCAACCCTGACATCCCCCGAAGGAAGCACGCAGCTGAAAAGCTTAATGTCCTAAACCATTAACAATACTATTTACCGATTAACAGCCCGCTAATTTCTATAAGGAGTAACACAATATCTACACCCTAAATGCTTACAACCTAGTTGGTCATTTTTTTCTAAGTAATGCTCACGACGACACTGATTCATCCACTGCTCTTCCGGGACGGGGGAACCTCAGAAAAGAACCTGTCACTCGTGAGTCCAAGGTGCAGGGATGACTCTCCTCCTCCCCTTTTTCTGGGACAGCTCACCGTCTCAGATTTTTCTGCTTTTAAAGACCCTGAGAGGGTCTTCCGTGGTGGCGCAGCGGTTAAGAATCTGCCTGCCAATGCAGGGGACTCGGGTTCGAGCCCTTGTCCGGGAAGATCCCACGTGCCGCGGAGCAACTAAGCCTGTGTGCCACAACTACTGAGCCTGCGCTCTGGAGCCCGCGAGCCACAACTACTGAACGCATATGCCACAACTACTGAAGACCGCGCGTCTAGAGCCCGTGCTCCGCAACAAGAGAAGCCCCTTCAATGAGAAGCCCGCGCACCGCAACAAAGAGTAGCCCCCGCTCGCCCCAACTAGAGAAAGCCCACGTGCAGCAACGAAAAACCCAACGCGGCCAAAAATAAATAAATTTATTAAAAATAAACAAATAAATATATATAAAGACCCTGGGAGGCCCCGAAACACCTCCGCCTCCTCCGGGGCCGCCCAGGTGCGGCACACCCGGGAAGAAGGCGGTCCTAAGTCCTAAGGCCCCCGCCCGAACTGACAGCGCAGCAGGATGCAGTTGGTGTCTTCCTGGCTCGTCACCCAGCTCAGCGAGTCGCCCAGCGGCCGCCGGCAACCAGAGCACAGAAACACCAGCGGCCTGTCCTCCTCCTCCGCCGGCTCCGCAGTCTCCTCGCGCCGCGTCCTTTCCGTGCTGGCCACCGACGCGTCCCCGCTCACGCAGCTCCACATGCTCGCCCACTTCTGCAGCAGCTGGTGGCGGCTCGAGTCTTCTGAGAGCCGCTTGCCTAAGAGCGAGGAGTTACTCCACTTGCCCTTGTCGCCACACGCACAGCTAGTAGAGGAGCATGTTTTGCAACAAGCCTGAGACCAAGGACCCGCCATTTAGCTACAAATTGCCTGCGCCGCGGAGGGTCACGGGAAAAACGCCGTTGCGCGTGCGCGAGGCGGGGCGAGGCGGCGCAGGGGGAGGGGGGAGGGGCGGCAGGCAGCCTGGGAGCGCGCTTGCTCGCGGTGGAGCGGGGCCTGGCGGGGGAGTCACTGCGCCTGCGTCGCGCTTTCCAGCCTTAGGAAATTGAGGCTGCCCGAGATCCGCTCGCTAGGCTGCCTGGGGAGAGAGTGCAGCCTCTTACACAGGAGGGGAAGCGTCTTTGAAAAAGTTAGTCCCACCGAACTACATTACCAGCCCCTCACGGAGACCTTGGCAATGGTTACGAAAGGGAATATGCCGCCTATACACCACTCAGAGATAGAGGAGTTGGGGCGCAGTCCTGCTTTCTCCGGCCTCCTTCCTCTATGTTTCTGTGGCTACAACCCCTCAAATTTAGCGTGCCTGAGAGTCACCTGGGAGCTGGATGGGACACAGATTTCTGAGCCCCACTGTGGACTGAAAAAACAATGCACGACTTAAAAGTTGAGAATTATGTTTTATGTGGTGGACTCGCTGAGGACTTCAGCCCAGGAGGCAGCCTGTCAGATAGTTGGGAGGGACTGCTCCAAAGAGGTAAGGAAGGAGCCAGGATACACAGGAGATTTTGGAAAAACAAACAAATCAACAACAACAACAAAAACAGGTAGTTGGAACATCAGATGATATTGTCTTTTTAAATTTTTTTATTTATTTATTATTTATTTTGGCTCTGCCGGGTCTTAGTTGCGGCACGCGGCACATGGGATCTTTAGTTGTGGCCTGAGACTGACCTTCATGGTTGTGGCTTTAGTTGTGGCATACGGACTCTTAAGTTGCGGCATGCGAACACTTAGTTGCGGCATGCATGCGGGATCTGGTTCCCTGACCAGGGATCAAACCCGGGCCCCCTGCACTGGGAGCGTGGAGTTTTACACACTGGACCACGAGGGAAGTCCCAAATGATCACTGTTAATTAAAGAAAACCACACATCTGAAGTTAATGCATTTAGCGCTTTTTTGTATATGGGAAGATGCAAGAATCTGGGCTCATTGAAATCAGGGCTGCTACAGTGGCTGATGGCTCGATAGCCAAAACATCCTTTGTTTACTCATATGGCAGGCACCATTCTTCGTCCACACCCCCTTCACAGATTCTCCATCAATAGGTCAGGATAGGCCCGAGAATTTGCTTAACAGGCTCCTGGGTGATGCAGATGCTGTCAGTCGGGGCACCTCCACTTTTGGTTGCCACTGCTTTAGTTTGTCTGCCTAACTTCCTTGAGGTGGAGAAAGCAAGGGTTGTTGGGGAGCCACCCTGTCACATGTTCCTTTTATGCATTGTTATTGCTCTAACGAGACCCCGGAAAGGGCCCCAGATCACTCAGGCTAGCACTGCAAGGACAAGCTGGAAAGGTGGGTGTGGGCAGCAGTGGTGTCGCTGGAAAGCATGGAAGTGCCTCTGCTGTCTGGATCTGCGAGCCCCTCGCCCCTTGCACCAAGTGAGCATTCCTTCTGTCTGGTAAGGACAGCCTTCCTCAGCTGCCCCAGAAAGCCGGCCTCTGAATTTAAAGCACCACAGGTTAGGACAGGAAAGGATGGTGGGAAATGGACCGGCTGCATCATGGACAACCTGGCGGCATATCTGGGAAGAAAGGAACCCCCAAGGTCCTACGTCTGTTCTTAGAATCCTTTGGGTGTGTCCTAAGTCACTGCCCACTTTGCTTGGTCAGGTCAACTATCTACCAAAAAATTTGCTTCCAACTTTAGTGCCTCTGGCCACCAGCAACAAGCAAAAACTTTGGAGTCAAAAGCCTTGGGTTGACCTAACCCTTCAGGAGGTATAACCGTGTAGGAAACCGGAAAGGCTACTTGCCTTCCCTGAGTCTAATTTTTCATGGTTTACGTGGGTCAGTACTGCAGTGGGGTTGTTATGGGGATCGTGATATAATATGCGTGAAAATACTTATCTCTAGCTAACTATGCCCATGTTCATTAGTCTCCAAGTGGGAGAAAATTCTTCAGATATTTTAGGCTTTTATTTCACCCGTGGAATTGCCTTCCCTCCTCTGCTTCTTTTGTGGAGGCAAGCCTGACCTCGCAGGACTGCTGTTTTCAAGCACAATATCTCTGGTACAAGTAAATGGGTAATAACCTTGGACTTCAAGGGATAATCTCTTTGCCTCAGACTTTGGGTTCCTACTGGCAACATTAAATACTGTGGGATATCCCAGTAAGGAAGGAATGCAGAGCAGGGCTGCCTGATGACTTTCAGCGGTCCTAGGAATTTGTGCCTTGCTGGGCCCATTCCTCCTTTTAAATTTTTAAAACATTGTTTTAAAATAAATCATCATAATAATAATAGTTTACAACAGTATTGCTATAAAGACACATATGCAAATATTATACTTTAAAATATTTTCTTTGACCTAAAAGTTCATTTGTTTCCTGCTGACTTCAAAATTCAAACATTTTCATGGGGCCCTAAAAATATCACAGGCCCTCAGCTTTGTGTCTAATGGAAAAGTCGTCCCCAAGGCAAAATAAACGCCTTTTAAAGTCATGAGTATGTTTGTATTACGAATATAAAATATTTAGATACCCACAAAATCACGTTTTATGTAGGGACAAAAAGAGATGCTTGGGTACGATGACCTTGGACTGGGTGGGTGTAATTTTTTTTTTTTTTTTTTTTTTTGTGAGGTATGCGGGCCTCTCACTGCTGTGGCCTCTCCCGTTGCGGAGCACAGGCTCCGGATGCGCAGGCTCAGCGGCCATGGATCACGGGCCCAGCCGCTCTGCGGTATGTGGGATCCTCCTGGACCGGGGCACGAACCCATGTCCCCTGCATCGGCAGGCGGACTCTCAACCACTGCGCCACCAGGGAAGCCCTACCACCCTTCTTCTTAATTACACAACTAGGGGATGTGGGTAAGGCTGAGTCTAAGCCCCATCACCACCAAGACCATCACCACCAATTCCAAGAATGTGTCCCCAGAGGTTTAACCCAATGGGGAGAACCCACGTCTCTCCCACAGTTACTGAGCAGGGATGGGTCCTACCCCAGGCTTAGGCCAATTGGCACACGGTGCTCCCCTGGCTTTAGGAATTGACTCGGGATAAGAACTTGACCTACGTTGTCAAATTTTATCCAGTCAGAGTAAATCTCAAGACTCTTGTTTAGTAGTTGAGGGAAGAGATATCCTCTTTGTTCGCTGGAAGCACATACCCATGTTGTATGGCAACCACCTTGTAAACACAGATGGGCGGAACTGAGAGAATTACAGAGAAATGGAGCACATGATGGCTGGACTTCTTCAATTATGTGAACCAATAAATTCTCTTTATTGTGGAAGCCAGTCTGAACTGTTTTGTATCTTTTTACTAGTAATTAAGAGCATGTGTAACAGTCTCTTACAGCCTGTTAAAATTGAGGTTTCGACTGAGAGTCCAAGATGAGGTAAAGATGACTTACCAGAATGTGTGAGACCCATTGCTTCTCCCACCCCACGCCCTGGAGGAATGTTCAGAGCGGATATTGGAGAGCTAATTCACTCCTGCCCTTAAACCTCCTCCCACATTTGGGGAATATTAGAGACTGGAGCAAGTGGTGACAGGGATGACTTCCTGAGCGTTTCTTTGGAGACTGGCTGGGTTGTAAGCTCCAGTCCTCTTCCCCAGTAGACAGGGTGAAGGGTATCTGCCCACTTGCTTCAGTCTGGCTGAGAGGAGACTTCAAGGAACGATTCCCAGAGCCTGTGTGTCCCCAGATGTTTGCAGACAGTGGCCCGCAGGAGAATTCGGCTGTTGAGTTGTTTTGGGGGCGTGGGGGGGCACACAACAAAGGTGAGCCAGATAGGGACTTCCCTGATGGCACAGTGGTTAGGAATCCGCCTGCCAATGCAGGGGACATGGGTTCGAGCCCTGGTCCGGGAAGATCCCACATGCCGCGGAGCAACTAAGCCCGTGCGCCACAACTACTGAGACTGCGCTCTAGAGCCCGCAAGCCACAGCTACTGAGCCTGCGTGCCACAACTACTGAGCCCGCGCGCCTAGAGCCTGTGCTCCGCAACAAGAGAAGCCTCCGCACTGAGAAGCCTGCGCACTGCAGCAAAGAGTAGCGCCCGCTCGCCACAACTAGAGAAAGCCTGCGTGCAGCAACGAAGACCCAACGCGGCCAAAAATAAATTAATTAAATTAATTAAACATTAAACAAAAAAAGGTGAGCCGGATAGATTGTCAACTAGATACGAATTTTGCTGGTGGGAAGGTCACCTAGAATTTTAAGTTCTGCCCAAGAAGATGACCTGGAAGGATGAAGATTCTCCAACAGGGAGCATTCACGTGTGAAAGGGCCCCTGGAGAACCAGGGGGGCAGCAGCCCAAGGGGAGACTCCCCGCTCATGGGTGTGCAGCTGGGGGGTGGGGTACAGGGAGTTTCTGAGGGACCAGGAGAGAGAGCTGGTTCTAATCATGCCAGGCCAGAGGGTGCAAAACCAGGTTATGACAGAACCAGTTCAAGTGAAACTGCCCTGTCCCCTTTGTCCCCCACTTCAGTCTAGGAATGGGATCAGCAGGGGCCAGATGAGGTGTAAAAAGGAGCAGAGCCAGCCACGTGCCCTTCCCCCACTAGAGGCAAGAGCCCACTTGCACATCCTACCTGGGGGAGGGGGATGATTCTTATGCTGGAGTGAGGATTGCAGTGTTGATTAATATCTTGGACTGAATGCTGTCATTTCATCATTGAGATTCTGTTTGCAGCTAAAGTGGCTGCAGAATTGTTTACTCCCTAAGTGGGAGGGTGGGGGAGTACTCAAATTCCCACAACTTGGGGAGGGTTGCTTTACAAAGTGTCAAATAACAAAGGTGGAGACTGCGTGGCAGGAGAAAACCTCAGGGATAGCAGGAACCTCGGTTAATAGCATTGGAACTGACACCACGCCTCCCTCAACCCACAGGTATGCAGGGAGGGAAACAGAGTTAGGAAGAGCAGACCACCTTGAGAGGCTCACGCTTCCATCAAGGGAGGCAGCCAGCTGGGCTGACCTCCCAGGGAGGGAGACTGGAAATGAAATTCCTTGACCATGTTCTCATCCCTCCCTCCAGTTTCCTGCTGGAGCTCCCCATTGCCCAAATCCAACTGGAACCCAGAGGGCACGAAGCATATTGATGTGATCCGTACACATCAAGGTAGAGAGTGGATCTGGAGGGGCAACTGGAAGGAAACCCACACACAGCCCACCTTTGCCCAGGAGCACGGGAAGTCCATCCTCGCCAAATAAGTTCTTAGGGCATAATAGGAAGCAAAATTCAAAATAAGGTCTGTCTTGAAACTATCCTTCAGTCCATCTTTTTTTTTTAAATTAATTTATTTATTTATTTATACTGTATTTTTGCTGCGTTGTGTCTTTGTTGCTGCACACGGGCTTTCTCTCTTTGCTGCGAGCGGGGGCTACTCTTCGTTGTGGTGTGTGTGGGCTCCTCACTGCGGTGGCTTCTGTTGTTGCAGAGCATGGGCTCTAGGTGCGCAGGCTCAGTAGTTGTGGCTCGCGGGCTCTAGAGCGCAGGCTCAGTAACTGTGGTGCACAGGCTTAGTTGCTCTGCAACATGTGGGATCTTCCCAGACCAGGGCTCAAACCCATGTCCCCTGCATTGGCAGGCAGATTCTTAACCAATGTGCCACCAGGGAAGTCCCTATCCTTCAGTCCATCTTGCCCAACATACCAGTTACTTGGACTATCTGATTCAACCCTCATTTCTGGCCGGGTTTAAAAGACTTGGTGTAATTAACGGTCAAATGCTAGTCTAATTTAATATCTATGGCTAGCATTAGAGAAAGAGAAAGAGGTGAAGCAAGAAACTATAACTGGGGTAGAGAAGGAGGAACAGGAAAAGTGGGAGAAGAAATGCATGAGACCTTGACAGTTTTGATGGAAAAAATTTGACTTTTTAAAAGTGCTCTGGCAATGGGGAAAATCAGAAATTAATGGCATCTGATTACGATCAGGGACTAGATGTTAATTGCATGCACTTCCTTACACTTACACATAGAATGACAATGAGGTGTGTATTGTGAGATGATCACGGAAAAAAGAAAAAAAGAAAAAGAAGAATGACAAAGAGGTGTGATTACAGGTCATCCGAGTCAACCAGCTAGCCCCGTTAGTATTTAGGGAACTGGCTGCAGCTGCATTTGAAGATTGTTTGGTCCAGCTCTTACCGGTAGAGAGGTGTCTGGGAGCCAACTTGTACTGCCCTCCCCGACTGGCACCAAGAGAAAGCCATGCCACGTAGTCAGCCCCCAGGGACCTTCTGCCACAATCAGAGCCTCCTTAGGGCGATCAGATACACTGTGGGAAAAGGGTGGTTAGATATTTATATCTGTGTTCCAGGGGTGAAACAATAACTACAGGAATATGCTTCACCTTCTGAAAAATTCTCAGAGGCAGGATGTTCTTTAAATAGTTCTGTTTCCCTCTCCTAGTTAATGTGTGGAATCACGATTTTCCGGTCTTTAACAGAGATATTTAATTCTCATGCAAGTTAAAAAGGAATAAGGAGAAGAACTTGTGACTTTTCAGCAAAATCATGTGTTTGAGCTGGAAAAGAATCACAGAGATACTTCATCCTCATGAAGTATCCACAAATAGAAGAGTGAGATCTGGTTTGTCTCAGAAGTCATGGGTCTGGCTGGTGGAAGAGAACGGTAGACATCTGGGCTGTTAGATGTCCAGCGCTCTTCCCCTTTCTCGGGAAAACTGTTTCCCCTTCCCCCCCAACAGCATGGTTGTGGTAGGGCTTCCCATCTTGAGGGTCTTACCCGACTCCTGCCCCATCCCAGAGGTGGGCTCTCACCGGTCTCAGCCACCACCTTCCTGGCCACAGAGATTGGCTCTCGGTGAGCAGGTGTGAGAGCTAGAGCCTGTCCAAGTCCATCCCTGGCACTTTTCATGGCAAAGCTTGGAGGGAGAGTCCTCTGCTCACCCTTTCCTCTTGACTCATGATCCCAGAACTGTCATCAGCCATGTCCCCAGCTAGGTGGAACAGCCTGGCATGACACTGACCGTCAGAGAGAAGCAAGGTGTGAGGTGGAGATCAAGAGTAACAGCAGTATCCCGGTTCCCACCACACTCCCCCCCCCGTTCTGCAGGCACCCCTCACAAAGTGTTCCCGTTACAACCCACTGGTGTTTAAGCTAGTTAGAATCAGGTTTCTGTTGCTTACTACCAAGAGTTGTGACTAATACACAGATTCCAGTCTAGAACCTCATCTTGACCCTAAATACAGCGGTCATACCACTACACCAAATCGTTGAAATTCAACACCATACATTTGATAATGCCTTGTAGTTTTCAAAATATAGTCCCTCAAGGGGGCTAACTCTGGAGAATTACAATATCAGGTAAGGGAAGAATATATTTCCAGTATCAAATTCTTAAGTCAGTCCCTGCTTTCTTTGCAAGCACCCCTTTGTTTCCCCCTAGTGCTTTTCATCTTTTTTGGTGTATAACCAGAGGAAGGTCTCAATTAGGGAATAGTTTATAACACCCATACCAAACACCTAAACTCAACACAGACTGATCCAAAAGTAAAGATTGTAACTCCTGGATCGGGAATAATACTAGAGAGACCTTAAGTATCAAAGATATAAATTATGTATCTCTAAAGAGATTTGAGGCAATGTTGCATCCATGGTAGAAGGACTGGAAGATAACATTGAAGAAAATTCACAGAAAATATAGTAAAATAACTAAGAAATATAAAAAGTGGGGAAAAAAGATGAGAGGCATAAGCTGTCAGTCCAAGAGGTCCAACATCTGACTAACAGGTTGTTCAAACAGACAGGAAAGACAAAATAAAGGAGAACAAATAATCAAAGGAATAATACAATATAATTTCTCAGAGCTAAAAGATATCACTCTTCAGACAGAAAGGATATACCAACAGCCCAGCACAAAGAATGAAATAATCTCACACCCGGACTTAGCATTGTAAAATACCAGAACTCCAACCTTCAGAAAAGATTCCAAAGTTTCACAGAAAAGAGAGGTGCAAGAATCAGAATGGTGTTAGACTTCTCATCAGCAACTCAATTTCAGAAGCTAGAAAGTTCAAAGTTCAGAGGTCAAATAATATTTCCATGGGAATTACCCACTTGAATCATGATCCACGTACTGTTGACATTTTCAGACATAACTGGACTTCAAAAATATTTCTTAAACATATCCTTTCTTATTCAAAAATGTGTTGCAACAAGAAATGTGAGAGCAAGGTCACAGTTAAAGAAAAGCAAATATTTAACATGTGAAGGGATTCTCCACCACCCTGATTTTTAAACTACACTGAAAACCAACAGCTCACCTATCAGTTTGATAAAATCCGCAAGTTTGACAACATAATCCGTTGCCCAGACTATTGTCCGAGAAAACAGGTAGTTTCCTACCTGATGAGAATGCAAGATATTATAACTTCTACAGAAAGGAATTGTCAACGTCTAACACAATTACATATGTATGTATCCCTTGACACAGAATTCTCACTTTCGGGAATCGATTCCAAAAATGCAATGACAAAAATATGATAAAAACATGAACCCAAGGTATCACAGCACTATCTGCAATAACAAAGACTGAAAACAACCCAAACAGCCACCAGCTGGAAACTGGATGGGTAAGTTATCATATAGCTACACAAGGGCAGCATTATGTATCTGTAAAAAAGAAAAAGTATCTCTACATGCCACGGAGAGATAAATTAAGTGAAAAAAAAGCACATCTAAAAAGGGAGAAAGGGAAAGGATGAATATATATACATATTTATTTATTTATTTTTAATTGAAGGATAAACCAAAAACAGTTTTTTCTAAAGTGCTTACTTGGGTGGAAAGTAACAGGAAGAGAGAAGAATAGAAGCTAGAGCTCTGTAGATACACCTTATTTTGTATATTTGATTTTGGAATCAGGTAAAAATTTTATAAATATTACATAATTATAAAACAAAATAAAAATTTTAAAGTGATCTCTAAATATTGCAATATTTAATATATTTAGTGGTAGCATAACTTCATACAGAAGAACAATTTCAAGTGACTAAAACATGAAGTTGACTATACATATCTTGTAGGAGATACTCCAAGAACAGCAGCAACAGCAAAAAAAACCCTGCCCCGGGTTTCCCTGGTGGCGTAGTGGTTGAGAGTCCGCCTGCCGATGCAGGGGACGCAGATTCGTGCCCCGGTCCAGGAAGATCCCACATGCCGCAGAGTGGCTGGGCCCGTGAGCCATGGCCGCTGGGCCTGTGCGTCCGGAGCCTGTGCTCCGCAACGGGAGAGGCCACGGCAGTGAGAGGCCCGCGTACCACAAAAAAAAAAAAAAATACAACCCTGCCCCAATCCCCAAAAAGAGATCTAAAACTGTTTTCAGTAATCATGTTGTTGATATTAATATTATTATTCTGAGATTGTATGTGTATTGTATATTGAGTAATTATAATTATTTAGGAGAATAAGATTTTAAATTTTGGAAAAAAGAGATGCAGCTAAGAAAGTTAAAGTTAATTAAACCTCCACGGTGATGATTTTGAATTTAAAAGTATCAGTATGAGAGAAAAGAAAATAATTAAAAACAGGAAAACAAGCACAACAAACAAAATGTAAGTATGAACTCATAATATTTTTACCTTAAAAAATAAATGTTTCCTAGCTCTCTACATGAACTCGGCCTGAGCATTGTAACCAATTCAGTAGCAATAAGCACCCTTAGCACCCAGATTATGACAGCTAAATATTTCCTACTGAAAGAAACCAGGAGTCCTTGCAGAAATGGCTGAATCCATAATCTGGGGTAAGAAATGAGCCTGGAACATCTTGTCATTCCAGAAAGCAAAGAAGCTATAAAAACCAAAACAAAGCAAACTACTAATGTAACCAACATGAAGAGGCTCTCACTGTCCAAATACTGTATGAGGTAATTTGTGCATCAGTAAAGATAATAGCTGTAATGGATTGGAACACACAGGTTTAATTGCACGAGTTCACAGTGATTCAGAATAAAAACGAAAACAAACAAACAAACAAAATCTTTCACTGTTCACTGCTAGAAAATCCAACTATTATTTTGAAAACTGGCAAAATGAAAAAAAAGGAAAGAAGGAAACAAACAAGTAAATCAAATATTTGTCCCACCTTGATATGAACTGTACCTCGAGTAACCAAATAGTTCATAAAGGAAGGGTTTCTTTGTTTGTTTTCTTTTTTGTTGTTGTTTCGTTTTGTTTTGTTCTTTTCAGAAGGATGGTAGCTAATAAGTGAAGAAGGAATAAAGAAATCACCATTTTTACAATGCTTAATGCGTTAAAGGATCTCACTGGCTGATCACATCACACAAAAAGACACAACTGGACACTGTGTCTCCTGAGTGTAGGACACCACACCACATATGAGGTATTCTTGCCAAAAAAAAAAAAAAAAAAAAATTGAACGTAAATCTGATCCAGCCTCCAGATCTAACTTCACTTTCCAGGAAATACAGAGAATGGGGAACATGACTAAACCCACATGGGATCCAACTGGCAAACTCTTCAGGGCAAATAACTCATTTCCTCAACAAATAAATTCCAAATTAAATTTTAAAAAGTAGGACGGAGAGGAAGCCTACAAATTTAGCAAGAGACTTCAGAGTCATTGCAACCAATTGCAGCACATGCAACTTATTTGCTCCTGATTTGAACAAATTAACTATAAAGAAATTATGAGACAAACTGGGAAAATCTTAACATTGACTAGATATTTGATGCAATTAACTACTATTCATTTTTAGTGGGATAACAGTATTATGGTTTTACTTAAAAAAAATCCTCCTTCAGAGATACATACTAAAATATTTACAGATGAAATGATGTATTTAGGATTTGCTACACAATAGTCCAGAATCGGGGGAGTGGATGGAGCTACAGATGAAACTAAATTACCCACGACTTGATGGTTGTTGAAGTTGAGTGATGGTTCCACGGAGTTTTATAATACTATTCTTGCTGCTTTTGCAAAAGTTTGAAATTGTCTATGATAAAAATTTATTTCTTCGAAAAAGTCATGCAAAGTTTGTATTTACTCTGTTATATATCTATGCTTGTTTCAATATTAAAATGTAACTTTTTACCAGAAATCTTTGACAGCAATGGATACCCCAGAGAGAAGTGCTGTGTTTACCTTAAGAATTTGTATACCCACAACATGACGTTCTCTGCCCCACGTGGCAGGCTGAATAATAGCCCCCCAAAACGTCCACATCTAATGCCTGGAACCATGTGAATACTACTCTTTATGGCAAAAGGGACTTTGCAGATGTGACTGAATTAAGGATTTTGAGATGGAGAGATTATCCTGGATTGTCTGGGTGGACGCAATGTCATGCATCTTCATAAGTAGGAAAAGAGAGATTTGACTACATAAGAAGAAGGTGATGTGACAAAGGAATCAAGAGGAAAAAAATGTATGGCGGGAACACAAGCTGGGGAATGAGAACAGCCTCCAGAAGCTGAAAAACGCAAGGAAACAGATTTCTCCAGAAAGGCCACCAGAAGGAGCAGTCTTGGCAACACCTTGATTTTAGCCGCAGAACTCATTTTGAATTTCTGACTCCCAGGACTGTAAGATAAATCTGTGTTGTTTTCAGCCACCATGTCTGTGGTAATCTGTCATGGCAGCCATAGGACATGAATACACCCAGTTTGCAAGTCCAAGGTGTCCTGGGCAGAGCTTGCAGGCTGCCCTACCTGCCTGTATCCCAGAAAATGGGGCTCCCAACACCTGAGTAGTGTGTTGTGAGAATCGCAGAAAACACGGAACACAGCGGCCAGCTTAGGTCATTGTCCAGTAAATGTTTGTTCCCTCCTTTCTTCTCTTCCTTTACCTTCTCCCCTGTACTCGATCTGTAATCAATCACAAGATAGTTAACAAGAATGCGCATTTCCTGTAAGAGAAAACATTGAAGGAGAAACAACTTTACCTTCAAGTTTGGGGTTATAAATTAAAGTGAGAAGAAAAACAATACCAAATGTCAAGGTCTTCGAGGTAGTTGTTAATATAAACATGTCAGTATTATCTCGGAGAGCTGACCTTGATGGGAGTATTAGTTCCTACTTATGTCAAAGGGGAAAAAAATTTTTTTTAATCTGTTTTTCTACCAGGGCACTTTCATGGGTGTTTAAAAGTCAAGATTATTACCAGACCAATAAATTCATTTTTAACAATCTGAAGTGTGAATTCCAGTAATATACAGATGTGATTCCTTTAGACAGAGGAAATTGACTTAAGTGGGTTTTTGTTGTTGTTGTTGCTGTTGTTTTGAAATGGTCCTTTTACAGACAATTTATTTTATTTACAGGTCAGGTAAAATTTACGTACAGTGAAAAAGCATATATTATATCTTAAGTGCACAATTCAATGTTTTGAAAAATGCATATGCTCATGTAACACATCTGTGTCAACAGAAAACAATTCTATCACACCCAGAAAGTTCCTTTGTGCCTCTTCCCAACCTCTCCCCAACTGCCATCCCCAGAAGCAACTAAAAAAATTTTTGGCATAGTTTTGCCCTTTTTTAGCATTTCACATATATGAAATATACTGGTTTTATTCGCATTTCCCTGATAGCTAATTCTATTAAGCACTTTTTAATGTGCTTATTGGCTATTCACATATCTTTGTGCAATTCAATTCAATTTTTTAATTGGTTTTTTTTATTATTGAGTATATATTCTGTATATAAATTCTTTATCAGATATATAACTTGTAAATGTTTTCTTCCAGTATGTGGCTTGCCTATTCATTTTCCGAATGGTCTTTTTTTTTTTTTTTTTTTTTTGGCGGTATGCGGGCCTCTCACTGTTGCGGCCTCTCCCGTTGCGGAGCACAGGCTCCGGACGCGCAGGCCCAGCGGCCATGGCTCACGGGCCCAGCCGCTCCGCGGCATGTGGGATCCTCCCGAACCGGGGCACGAACCCGTGTCCCCTGCATCGGCAGGCAGACTCTCAAGCACTGCGTCACCAGGGAAGCCCTGAATGGTCTTTTTTGATAAGCAGAATTTTTAAATTTTGGCAAAATACAAATTATCACTATGCCAATTTCTAGTTTTAAAAAAGCTACTGAGATTATGATTGGGATTGCATTGACTATATAAATCAATTTGGGATCCATTGACATCTTAACAACACCAATGGGTGTGGTTTCACCCATAAGCATGGTTTCTGTCTCTACGTTTTAGGTCTTATTTAATTTCTCTCAGCAATATTTTGCAGTTTTCAGCCTTGCCCATCTTTTGTTAATGTTATTCCTATGCAGTTATAGGGCTTATTTTTACATAACAGCAGACATTTTTAATAGTATCAGAAGGCATAAATTATACTTGAAAAGATGTGTATTCTGCAACTGGAGGGTATAGTGTTCTATACAAACAATAAGGTCTAGATGATTGATCATTGTATGAGTTTGCTAGGGCTACCATAACAAAGTACCAAAGACTGGGTGGCTTAAGCGACAGAAATTTATTTTCTCACAATTTCAGAGGCAAGAAATCTGAGATCAAGGTGTCAGTAGTGTTGGTTTCATTCTGGGGCCTCTCTCCTTGGCAACCACCTTCTCGCTGTATCCTCACGTGGTCTTTCCTCTGTGTGTGTCTGTCCTACTCTCCTCTTTTTATGAGGTCACCAGTACATTGGACTAGGGCCCATTTTAACGGCCTCATTTGAACTTAATTACCTCTTTAAAGACCCTAACTTAAATCCCTAAATTTATGCTTTTTACTTGATTTAGGGAATTTTCAGCCATTACATTGTCAATATTATTTTTTTCTGTCCCATTCTGTCATTCTTGCTTTTTGGGGTACCATTTACCCATTTGCAAGAATGCTTTATACTATCCCACATATCACAGAGTCTATTTTCTAAATCTCTTTTCTCTTTGTTTTTCAGATAGAAAAAGTTCTGATTATCATTCTTCAAGTTCCCCAGCCGTGCCCACTACCATCTCCATTCTGTGTTAAGCCCATCCAGAGAATTTTTCATTACACATGCCGTACTTTTTCAGGTCTGGACTTTCCATCTGTGTTTTGTTTTTGTTTTCAGTTTCCCTTTCTTTGCTCAGATTCCCCCATTTGTTCATTCATTTTGGTTATATTTTCTTTTTAGACATTTGGACATATTTGTAATAGTTGCTGTAAGGTCCTTACCTGCTAATTCCAATATCTAGATGATCTCAGTGCTGGTTTCAATTGACTTCCTTTTCTTCAGACTAGAGAGACGTTACGTCTTTCCTATGTCTTTGTAATTCTAGTGTTTCTATTGTATACTGAACATTGTGGATGACATGTTACGGAGACTCTGGATTCTATTATCAAACTCTGCAGTGTTGATTTTTTTATCTACAGGCAGTTAACTTTGCTGGATTCAGACTCCAGACTCTGCTTCTCTTGAAATGAGAGGTAGCTGAAATCTCCATTCCGTTCTTTCAGCTTTTCAGTTGTTACTTTCCACCAGGCTCCTTTGACTCTCCCCTTGCACATATACAGCTCAGGAGTGACCTAAGGATTTTTTGTTAATTTATATTTTGAAATAATGTAAGACATACAGAGGTGTTCAAAAATAGTACAAAGAGCTCCCAGCATCAGCAAAACCAAGAAATTAACATTGGTGGAATACTATTAACGAAGCTATCGATTTTATATTGATCTCACCAGATTTCCCACTAATGTCCTTTTTAATTTTTAAAATATTTTTTCCAGTTTTACTAAGATATATTTGACATACAACATGTGTACGTTTAAGGGGTGCAACATAATAATGTCTTTTTTCTGATCCAGGAGCCAATTCAGAATGTTACGTCGCATTACTTGTTACGTTGCATTACTTGTTACGTTTCTTTAGTCTGCACCAATTTGTGATAGTTCCTCAATTCTTCCTTGACCTTCATCACCTTGACCGTTTTGAAGAAGACTGGTCAGTTATTTTGTAGAATGTCCTTCAATGTGGTGTTTCCTGTCGTTTTATCATGATTAGATTGAGCTTATGCATTTTAGCAAGAATACTGCACAGGTGATGTGCTCTCCTCAGTGGGTACATGATGTCACTATATCTTATAACTGATGATGGTAACTTGATCACTTGTGTAAGGTGTTATCTGCTGGATTTCTCATTGTAAAGTTATCGTTTTTATCTGTGTAACTAATAAATAATTTGGAGTACATATGTTTTAAACTATGCAACTGTAGTTTTTCTTCAAATACTTTCACCCACTAACTTCAGTATCCATCACTGGATCTGGCCTGCCAACAATTGCTACCATGGTGTTCTAGTGGTGGTTTTCTATTCCCATCCTTACTTCTCCATTTATTTATTATAATTCTTCTGTTAGGAAGGGCCATTCTTTCTCTACCATTTATTAAGTCATTTATTTATATCAGTGTGGGTTCATGGATATTTAGATTATCCTATGGGTTATAATCCAACACTGTTGTTAAATATAGATTTTGCTCAAGTTGTTCCAGATTTGGCTATCATGATCGCTTTCAGGTTGGTTCTGTACCATAGCCAAGGATGTGAGCAATGTTTACACACAGATTTGAGGGTTTATTCTTCTGTGACCCTGTACTTTCCAGGACTCCCCTCCTCCCACTTTCTGTAATTTTTTTTTTTACATCTTTATTGGAGTATAATTGCTTTACAATGGTGTGTTAGTTTCTGCTTTATAACAAAGTGAATCAGTTATACATATGCATATGTTCCCATATCTCTTCCCTCTTGCGTCTCCCTCCCTCCCACCCTCCCTATCCCACCCCTCCAGGCGGTCACAAAGCAGCGAGCTGATCTCCCTGTGCTATGCGGCTGCTTCCCACTAGCTGTCTATTTTACGTTTGGTAGTGTATATACGTCCATGCCACTCTCTCGCTTTGTCACAGCTTACCACTTTCCAATTACTCAGTCTGTTGCCCCAAGCTCTGTCCTCTGACTCCTCGAGCCAATGAAACTTTCGTTTTCTGTTTGAGTTCAAGCTATTCCATGCTATGAGGAATGAGAAAACATACAAGCAGAGAAACTGCTGTATAAATACAAATGTCACCCAGTGCAGTTCCCTTTTTCAAGAGTTGGCTTCTCTTCAGTTTCTGCCTGCTTTCAGTCACTCTCCAGTGCCTCCAAATGGTTGCTTTATCATATCTCATCCAGATTTTATAACTGTTATCTGTGGGCTGGTTAGTGTGATACGCACCATGCCACAATTATTGAAAACTATTTGATTGGTTTTTAATTTCATAATTTCCTACTTCAAGAACCTGAATTAGCTGACAGCTGTTACATCATTCTTTGCAGCCTTAAGATTTCTGGTTGTTAGGAATAAGTTTTGTTTATCTCATGGAAAGCTTTTAGTATGATTGACGCTATCAGCAAATACTGATATTATAGTTATTGTGTAAAGCATGGCCTTTGTCTTCAGAAACTTTAAAAAGCAGTTAAGCAAGTAAGGGCATGTATGGAAGTGAATTTTAAAATGTGGTAGGTCCTTACCAGAGTATTTAAGCATTTGACACTATTAAAAGTTGGTGAAGATGTGGGGCAACTGGAAATCTCATATTTTATCAGTTACCTTTTTCTGTGTAACAAATCACCCCGAAATTAAAGGCTTAAAAGAACAACCATTCACTTATGGTTACCAAAAGGGAAAGGGGTGGGAGGAGAGGGATAAATTAGAAGTTTGGGATTAACAGATACACACTATCTATATAAAATAGGTAAACTACAAGGACCTACTGTATAGTACAGGGAACTATATTCAATATCTTGTAATAACCTATAATGGAAAAGAACCTGAAAAATATATGTATTTTTAATATACAGTTATGTATGTATAACTGAATCACTTTTCTGTACACCTGAAACTACACAACATTGTAAATTAACTATACGTCAATAAAAAATTAAAAACAAACAAACAAAAAAGAACAACCGGGACTTCCCTGGTGGCTCAGTGGTTGGGAATCCGCCTGCCACTGCAGGGGACACGGGTTCGAGCCCTGGTCCGGGAGGATCCCACATGCCGTGGAGCGACTGGGCCCGTGTGCCACGGCTACTGAGCCTGCGCTCTAGAGCCCGCGAGCCACAGCTACTGAGTCCGCGCGCCTAGAGCCTGTGCTCTGCAACGGGAGAAGACGCCACAAGGAATGGCCCGCGCACCGCGACAAAGTGGCCCCCGCTCGCTGCAACCGGAGAAAGCCCTTGAGCAACAACGAAGACCCGATGCAGCAAAAAATAGATTAATTTAAAAAAAAAAAAAGAGCAACCGTTCAACTAGCTCAAACTCTCATGATTCTATTGATCATCCATTTAAGTCAGGTCAGCTGGGGGTTCTTTGGATTTTGGCTGTGCTCACCCAGGGGTCTACAGTCAGCGGCTGGTCAGCTGGAGTGCTCCAGTCCTAGGCATTAGCTGGCTGTTGACTGGGCAACACGTCTCTGATCACCCAACAGGCTGGCTTCTGCTTATTCACAGAGTAACTGGGCAGGGGTCTGGGACAGGGGGCACATGGCCTTAAGGCCTAATATGTTGGCCTGAAACTTACAAAACTTAATCGTCCTATTTATTAGTCAAAGCCAAAACAAGTCACAAAATCAAAAAATGGAGAAATGTGCTTCATTTTTTGATGTGAAGAGACTATAAAGTCACTGGGTGTATAAGGAAGAGGATTGTAGGCATTTTTGCAATACTCCATATATATACCTGTGAGCGTGTAAACTGGTATTGACACTTTTGAAAAATGTTTAGCTATACCTAGTAAAGCTATCCCCATCAATTCCACTCCTGATATATACCTGATATATGAATTAGTACTTATGTCCACCGCATATGTGAAAAAGAATGATGTTAGGGGCCTTCCCTGGTGGTGAAGTGGATAAGACTCCATGCTCCCAATGCAGGGGGCCCAGGTTCGATCCCTGGTCAGGGACTAGATCCCATGTGCAGGCTGCAACTAAGAGTTCCATTGCCACAAGCAAGGAGACTGCATGCCGCAACTAAGGAGCCGGTGAGCTTCAACTAAAGAGCCCACCTCCTGCAACTAAGACCCGGTGCAATCAAATAAAATAAATAAATAAAATATTTTTTTAGAAAAGGAATGTTCATAGCCCATTTATTCATAATAGCCAAAAAAGCGAAAAGAACTCAAATGTTCATCAAGAGGAGAATGGATAAATAAATTACAGAATATTCATACAGTGGAATACCACAGAGGAAAAAAAAGAACATGGTGAATAAAAGAAGTGAGATACAAAAGAGTACATGTTGCAGTGCATGATTAGATTTATATGAGGTTTGAAATGAAGCAAAACTAATCTGTGATGATAGAAATCAGAATAGCAGTTTCCTTGGTGTGTATGAAGAGTGGAGGCTGGTCATCCACCAGGAAGGATCCCGAGGGAACCTGCTGGGGCACTGGAAAAGTTCTGTATCTTGATCTAGAGGATGCTCACGTGTGTGTATGTTTCTGTGTGTGTAAGAGTCATCAAGATATATACATAAGGTGTTTGCATTTAATTATACATCAATTTTAAAATAGTCTTTTAAAGGGTGGTAGTGATGCCAAATACATGTGATTAGCGTTGAAGGGATCCTGGGGCCCAGCAGGATCAGAGAAGTTGTCTTGGGCTGTGGGGAACTTGCACTTGAAGGAACCGAATAGGAGGAAGATCCAGGGATTGGCCGAGAAAGGGGCAAGCGCTCCCTCTTGACTCAGCTATTCTCACACTCTGCATCAGTCCACCTGCCAATTTTGCAAATCCCCTTGACTCCAACCTTCCAACTTCCTCAGTTTAAAATGAGAAAAGAAAAAATTATAGTGACTTGGACAGGTACGTGTTAAATTGCTTAAAAGTGTAAAAACATGAACGACCCCAATTAAGGTAGAGCTGGTAGCATAATTGTTTGTTTCAACACGTCCTTAAAAGTCAGATATCCTCTTACTTACAAAGCAGAAATAGAGACACAGACATAGAGAACAAACGTAGGGATACCAAAGGGGAAAGGTGGGGGTGGGATGAATTGGGAGATTAGGAGTGACATATATACACTATTGATACTATGTATAAAATAGATCACTGGACTTCCCTGGTGGCACAGTGGTTAAGAATCCGCCTGCCAATGCAGGGCACACGGGTTCGAGCCCTGGTCCGGGAAGATCCCACATGCCGTGGAGCAACTAAGCCCGTGCGCCACAACTACTGAGCCTGCGCTCTAGAGCCCGCAAGCCATGACTACTGAGCCCACGTGCTGCAACTACTGAAGCCCGCGTGCCTAGAGCCCGTGCTCCGCAACAAGAGAAGCCACCGCAATGAGAAGCCCGCGTGCCGCAACAAAGACCCAATGCAGCCATAAATAAATAAACAAACAAACAAATAAATAAATTTACCCAAAAAAATCACTAATGAGAACCTACTGTATAGCACAGGGAACTCTACTCAGTGTTCTGTGGTGGCCTAAATGAGAATGAAATCCAAAAAAGAGGGGATATATGTACACATACAACTGATTCACTTTGCTGTACAGTAGAAACTAGCACAATAGTGTAAAGCAACTATACTGCAATAAAAAAGTAATTTAAAAAAAAAGTCAGAGATCCTTTATCATTATCTTTTTATCAACAAGATCTCACTCAGCCTTGAAATTGAACCGCTCTTTGGTCACATTTCTTTGCTGCTAATAGCCTAGGTCACCTCATTTGACCTTCAGTTCCCAGCGGAGAAGGAGTCCCTGTCTCTTCTCCCTCCCTGTATCCATGCCTGTGTCTTAAGAGCATGACGTTCTTTGTCAATTGCTTTTTGTAAGTCACGTCCATGAAGACTGCCTAGTGCCAAGGGGCGCTCAGCAGACTGGGAGTTGGGAGACACAGGTTCTTATCTAGACTCAATCACTAATTGGCTGGGTAAGCCTGAACATGTCACTTAAGTTTCTGGAAAATACTATGTGTGTGTGTGTGTGTGCGCGTGTGTGTGTGTGTGCGCGTGTGTGTGTGTGTGTGTGTGCACGCGCGTGCACATGGGTGCGTGCTGGTGGATGATGATGGTAACCTGAGGTTGGGAAACTTTTTACCAGAGGTTCTCCTTAAAGGACAGACAGAGAGCTGGAGACCGTGACTAGTTAAGGCAAGAAATAGAAGGAGTTCGTCTGTATCCAAGGTTGGTGTTGTACACAGAAAGAGATGGATGGATTACGAGAGAGGGGGGTGAGAGTAGAGATGAAGAGGAGATGGACTCGGTGGAGGATGAGAAATGAGAAAAGAAGCATGGTGGGGTGGGAGGAAAGGCCACATTCGCTGGCAGGTGACAACAGCTTATATTTACGGGCGCCTCCTACCGACAAGGCTGCTGTAAGTCCCATGCCTGGCTGTGCCCATCCATACTTCCCAGCCCCGCCCGCCGCCGCCCCCTGCCCGGGAGACACATGCTGTGGTCATGCCCATTTCACGGATGAGGAAAGCCAGCTGCAGAGAGGTTAAGTCACTCGTCCAGGGCCACACTGCTGGGAAGAGCTAGAGCTAGGATGCAAAGTGGGCAGCCTGGCTCCAGAATCCATGCTTGTGTCCCCCACACTCTACTGTCCCTTTAAGCAAGGACTCCCAGGAGGCACGTGCACAGCAGCGCGCACAGCAACAGCTGGACGGACGCGCACAAGGACGTGCACGCTGTACGGAGTGTCTTTTCAAGTGGATCTTTCATCTCCTCACTTTGGAAACGCAGGAGCTCACTTCTCCCTTTCTAATCGACTGAACCACCGCGGTTCAGTTCAGGAGGAGGGGTCCCCGTGGAATGCTGCAGGCCCCCCAGGTGGGCCTGAAGTTATCCGGGTTCACTGTCTACACCATTAGTGCCCAGCTTTCCTCTGGCAGTGTAGACCTGAATCAAGAAGACGGGAAAGTTCATATATTGGAGGGAAAGTCCCCATCATTCTGTGCATTTGGATTTTGTAACTAATTCTAAAAATTCTCACATTTAGAGCTTCTCATTCCCAGTACTTGGAATGAGAGGAAGAATGTTCCTCTTGACTGCATCTGTGCTCCTAGAAAAGTGAGTGTACAACTTGGAGTCAGGCCCTGACCAGCAGAATCCTTGTCCCGTGTGTCGTCAGCAGAGGGCTGGTGAACCCTATTCACCCTGGGGCCCTATTTCCCAAGAGCACAGTCCATGTGGGATCTTGCCACAAAAAACAGCCTGTCTGAACAGAGGCAACTGACTGATTGCTTCTTGGGGGCTCAGATGAAAGCTGGGAAGTGTGCTCAATTGGAGAGGAGTGTTCTTTTGGTTTAATTAATTGCTGACGTGGACACGAGAGGTTGCAAGTTCAGGGTTGACATCACTCAGGCCCTCGGATAAGGAATCTAAGCCAGTGATTTGCTGGTTGCTTAATAGCACCAAGCACGGCCTTAATGCAAGTCAAGGGCACTGACAGGCTTTTGATTTGCTGATTAACTTTTTAGGTACTTAAGGTAGAAAGTGACTGTCCTTTCCAATCGTAGACCACATCTTGCCTTTCAAGGGACCCTGGGGGATCTGTTTTCCTGTCCTGACGCTGAGGGCCAACCTGGAACTGCACTGGGACTGCAGGCTCCAGCCTTGTAGCTCTGTTTGTCTTGGAGTTCCGTCAAGCAGGGCAGGATGGAACGCTCTACTTGAACACTGAAGATGTCAGGCCCACCCCTCTGACCTTCCTCTGAGCCCAACGGCTCTGATAAGTGGGCAGGCCTTGAGCCTGGAGACCCACAGACACACTTGGATGATTTTACAGAAATCAGCCGGGCAACCTCCTGGTAGAGCTCTGAGCAGCTCCGGAGGGGCCACCTGCCAGCGCTGCAGGCATGGCCAACCGGACCAATGCCTCTGCCGCATACGACAGCTACGAATACTACCTGGACTACTTGGACCTCATTCCCGTGGATGAGAAGAAGCTGAAGGCCAGCAAACGTGAGTCCCGAACTGGGAAAGCTGGCCAGGCAGAGGCTGGGAGTGAGTCCCGAACTGGGAAAGCTGGCCAGGCAGAGGCTGGGGGTGAGTCCCGAACTGGGAAAGCTGGCCAGGCAGAGGCTGGGGGTGAGTCCCGAACTGGGAAAGCTGGCCAGGCAGAGGCTGGGGGTGAGTCCCGAACTGGGAAAGCTGGCCAGGCAGAGGCTGGGGGTGAGTCCCGAACTGGGAAAGCTGGCCGGGCAGAGGCTGGGGGTTGGCCCAAATGACTTTTCTCCATTCACTTAAGAACTACAGCAGATGCCACCGGGAAGCCAGAACATGACTTGAGCTCGTGGATATAAGGGAATGGCGGGGGGTGGCGGGTGTACCTGTTATCTTCTGTAATAAGTTTGGAACTAACCTCCTGAGAAGCTAAGACACTTTGGGAGCAGAATCTACTGGTAAGATAGATTTCTTGATAGAGTTAGATTTGTCTGGGGTTCCAATAAGCTAGATGAGTTTCTTCAAATTGCAGATTTCACGTTTTCTGTTGTCTCTATACAGATGTGGGAGAGAGTTACTGTGTCCACTCCTAAGATGTGTGACTTACTAATTCTTATTAAAATACCCACCAGTGCTTCATCTTCACAGTCTCAGGAAGGACAACCAGACAAGTAAACATCCTTTTCCTCCTTGCCCCAGCCCAGCCTTTATCTCTTGCGTAACTGGGTACTTTGTCAGCGATCTCCTCTGATTATTCCAGCTAGTCAGTCAAGATAATGAGTTGACTGAGTGAATGAACATGAAAAACAAAACAAAACAAAAACAAAGTCTCAGTTTCAGGAGCCCATCCTCTCTGCCTATTCTGAAGTCCCTTGGGTTCCTTGGGATTTCACTACCATCACACACTATGTCCTTCAAAAAAGGAACGCAGTCCTTCGAAGGAACCGGATGCTTCTTGTATGAAAAGAAAGATAGTCTGTTACACACCAGCTGGAAACTGAAATTCACTCGGGTGGTATCATTTAATAAAAGGAGGCAGATCCCTGGCAGGGCCCTTGGGGGAAGTCCTATAGAATGTCTGGTTAGGAAGTGTTCCTGTTTCCTGTTTCATTTACAACTTGCAGAAGCTGAGGACTTCTGTTTCATGTTTGCTGAGGACTTCCTGTATCCCTGGCACTGTAGAAAACATTTGGGGGGAAAATGATTTGGCGTGTGTTTTCTGATACAAGGTATATAATCATGACATTAAAATGCAGATTTTTTTCCACCTACGACTCACAATAAGGAAGACATATAGTAATAGGGAGAAAGTGGCAGATTTGAAATCAAAGCCCACATAAGTATATTATCAAAAGTTCAGAACTTCGGGATACATATTGATCTGGACAACATGTAGATCTGCATTCAGGCAAGACTTTTTAAAATTAACACGAATTAAATAAAATTCTGGCTCAGCTTCAGACACTCCTGTCCTTTCGTGTGCCAGACACCCCTCTCAGCCACCACCTGGGCTCCAAAGAGTCGCCCAGCTGCTTTGGGTGGGAGGACCGTTTGCAACTCTAGAATCTTAGAACACATGATCTCAGTCCTCTGCCCTTCCCCCCTTACCCACAAACAACTCCCATTTCTGATGAAAACGGCTGGTGTTCTCTAAATTGTGTATGAGGTTTGAGATGTTCTTTCTTGCACATTTGAACTAGAGCTGGAAGTTTACAACCTGGGGAGCTAGAAATGAGATCAAATAAGAAATTCCTCTTCAAACTCCCAAACCCAGTAAAGATTATCTCAGTGAGGAATCTCACCAGAGAGACAAGTCACCGCCTTGCCACCCCCCAGACAAGCTAGATGTTGGGGGCTTTTGACTCCTACAGGGGGAAGCCAGTTGCTGGGTCATCTCTCCCATGAAGAGTAAACATCGATTGGTATTTTCATAGCAAGGATTCAAGTTATGCATCTTAGGGGACTGACAAAATAACTCTCCCATATCTGCGTACAGACAATAGGAAACATGATATCTACAATTTGAAGAAACTCACCCAGCTTATTGGAACCCCAAACAAATAAATTAAACTCTATCAAGAAATCCATCTTAAGGAAATTCCCTGGCGGTCCAGTGGTTAGGACTTGGTGCTTTCACTGCCGAGGGCGCCAGGTTCGATCCCTGGTCGGGGAACTAAGATCCCACAAGCCACGTGGTGGTGTGGCCAAAAATTAATTAACTAATTAAAAAAATAAAATAAGAAAAATTTTAAATCTCATTTATTTTTTTAAAAATCCATCTTAAAAGAATATTCTGTCTCAAAAGTATCCTAGTGTCTTAGAATGTTAACTCCAGATTTATTACAATGGATATCAGATACCATTTTATACCCAACCCCTAGATATCAGGAATCTTTGACACCCACAGGGAGAGGTGCTCCTTCTGGGATCCTTTATTCCTGTTTGCAGGTGGATTCCCAACCACTGCGCCACCAGGGAAGCCTTGACCACATTTTTTAAATATATTTTTTAAAGGTTGATATGCTCCTCAGTAAATGACTTCACTCTACCAGTCAGAAAAAAATCAGTGTTAACGTTTTGGTGCCTAGCCAATTAGGGTTGTTCTGTGTCCGTATCCTCATGTGCACACAGGCACATACACATGTGCATGCCTGGACATACACACACACCTACACACCCACATACAATTGCACTCCTACTTTGTGTGCTGTTTTGTAATGACTCCTGCCTGGAGCTGCTGAGGGGAAACTGAGAACTCCCTTGGGTGCCCTCTCTCCTCCCTGGGCCTGTCTGTAACTGTATGAGGCTGGGTCCAGTGGGTGCTCAGCAGAGCTCAGGTGGGGAGGACAGGCCACTGAGCTTGTGGGAAGTTGTGTTATCAGCTGGTGACAATGACTCCATTTTCTGGTCCCTTTGGAAAACAGCAACCTACAAGCTTATCTCCTTCTGCCCCCTGGTTTCAGTCTCTCTCCATCTTCACTTCCATCTCCTCAATCTCTTCTTTCTCTTGCTGCCATACTGAGGGCAACCAACCTTCTAGGTTTGCCCAGGACTGTCCCATGGATGCATATTGAGAAACCCAGACACATCGGATGGTCACCTTAATTCTCCTCTCCTTCCTCAAGCCCCACAAACATAGGAACAGGGCTGCCACTAACCCCCATGGTAGAGAAAAATTAGAAAAAAACCTCCTCCTTTGGGCACACAGCTAATCACAACCCATTCAGGTGGGGTCCCTTGAGCAGTGTGCAGCCTGTGTAACTGTTCACAGCGTCCCTGCATAGGAGGGACTCCAGGCTCAACCATGTGCCCTTTGCTCATTTCCCTGCCCCTGCCCTCCCCAATAGGTCTAAGCCCCCTTTTTCTCCTGGTAGTCCCTCTGAAATTAGGAACTGTCAATTTTGTTTTCAATCTTTTCAAAGACATCCACTTCCACACCAGAAACACTCCATACCTTTTCCCACCTTCTGGCCATTGCTCATGATTAATTCAACAATCAAAATTCTGTACTATCCATTACGCGTCAGACAGTTGCACTGGGAGCTGGAGGTATAAAAACAAATGGACTAAATCCATGTCCTCGATTTATTTTTTAACAACTTTTTCTTTTTTTTTTTTCCGGTACGCAGGCCTCTCACTGTTGTGGCCTCTCCCGTTGCGGAGCATAGGCTCCGGACGCACAGGCTCAGCGGCCATGGCTCACGGGCCCAGCCGCTCCGTGGCATGTGGGATCTTCCTGGACCGGGGCACAAACCCGTGTCCCCTGCGTCGGCAGGCGGACTCTCAACCACTGCACCACCAGGGAAGCCCAACAACTATTTTATTTTATTACCATGTTGATCTATTTTGTGATGATGTATTTCCAAGTAGGTTACAGACCTCATGACACTCCTCCACCAAATTTAGGAAACTATTAAAAGTTAGGACATCACAGTACATCTAAACTCTTCAACAATTATTTTAGTATCATCTAATCTCCGGTCTATATTCAAATGTTCCCAGTTCCCCCCAAATGTGCATGAGAGCTATTTTGTCCACTCCATGCTGATGAGCTGCGTCTGGTCCCTGGAGTCTCTCTTAGTCTAGACCAGACCCTTTTTGTAGATGACACTGGCTCGAGGAAGAGATCAAGCAGGTTACTCTGTTGATCCTCAACTGTCCCGTCAAGTGGGAGATACTGATCAGTAATAAACGTTTATTCAGTTAACGGTGTTAGGCTGGAGATTTGCGAAAGTTGCCCACAGAGCACAGGGAAGGACACCCCTGGGGAGAAGTAAGAGGTGAAGGAAGGCTTCCCAGGGAAGATGTGGCAAAGCTGAGTCCAAAAAATCGATTAGAATTTGCCTGCTACTCAGGGGGCTGGCGCAGGGTAGAGAACAGTTACACTCCTGTAGGTAAAAGATGTGTTTCCGGGAGGGTGTTTTGGGAAGGGTGACAAAGGATGAGCTCCGGATCCCCGGGGGCCAGGTTCTTGCAGGCCAGTCTTGGCGGATCCCTGTAAACTGCAGGGAGTCATTTAAAATTGTAAGCAGGGAAGAGACAAGGGCCGATTTGCTTGCTAAGAAAATGGCTCTGGTGAACATATAAATGTGAGGGTCAGTAGGGTAGTGGTGACACGTGGGCAAGAAACAGCCATGTGCTGGGGCTGGAAGCATAAAGTTGAAAAGATCCCTACCCTTAGGAGTTCACAGTATAGGAGGGAGCGGCCGCATAAATGAACGAATGAGCGTGCTCCGGTGTTACAGCCATGGGAATAGAAGTATGTGAGGCTCAGAGAGGCCAAGTGACTTACTTAATGTCACGCAGCTGACTAGTCACAGAGCCACGACCTAAATTCCAGCTCTGTTGCCTCAGGACTCTTCCCAGGACACTTTTCATGATCAGGGGGCAGATTCTCACCAGATGTCAGATCCAGCAGAGCAGGAACCTTTGTCCACTTCTCTCTCTTTCTCCCCCACGAGCTCCTAAATAGTGCCTAGCACACAGTAGGCACACAATAGCTGTTTGCTGAATGAATGAATAAACTAATGTGAAGTAGGCTGCTCTTGCACACATTATTAATTTTTATGATGAATATTTGCACCAATTATCAATTTATTGCCTCTCAGCTCTGAATGCGCCCTTCAAAATAGGCTCTGTGATCAACGATGGAATTTTCTTTAAAGTGAGCACGTGTTAGGCTTTCTCAGGAGAGGGCTCTGGAGGGCACCGCTGGAGCACCGGGGCTGGGGGTTCAGCAGTGAGGGCGTGGGGACGTCTGGGGGAACTAGCCCCGGTCCCTGGCCCAGAACACCGTCTCCCTGAGATCTTGCAGCCTCCTTGTGGCAATAACCTCTCTGCAGCCACGTAGACAAAGAAACCAAAGCCCCCGGGCAACCTGTGGTTGGTGGGGGAGGTGCCACAACTCCTCCATCTTCCTCTCTTCCCCCTCAACACCCCCACCCACCCACCAGGCCTCCAGAGGGCTCTCCATGGTTTGTCTAGCAGCTCCAGGCAAACTCAGGCCTGGCTGAACGACCCAACCCTTCTGCCAACCAGTGGCCAAACCACATCTCCTCCAGGGAGGTCTGAACCCCTTCCAAGTTTGTCCTTCCTGGGTGTTATAGGCTGAATTGTGTCCCCCGGCCCCCCACCAAATTCTTATGTTGAGGTTCTAACTCCCAGTACCCCAGAAGGTGACAGTATTTGGAGATAAGACCTTTAAAGAGGTGATTAAGTTAAAATGAGGTCATTAAGCTGGGCTGTAATCCAGAGCGACTGGTGTCCTTGTAAGAAGAGATTAGAACACAGACACACACAGGGGGATGACCATGAGAGGACCCAGTGAAAGACAGGCCAAGGAGAGAGGCCCCAGAAGAAACCGACCCTGCTGACACTTTGGTCTTGGACCTCCAACCTCCGGAACTGTGAGAAAATTAATGTCTGTAGTTTAAGTTACCCCAGACATGGTACTTCGTTACAGCAGCCTGTATTAATCCTTTCAGTCTGCTATAACAAAATACTATAGACTGGGTGGATTATAAACAAAATAAATTTATTTCCCACAGATCTGCAGGCTGGGAAGTATGCAACAGACACATAGGGAATGCCCTGGGTTGTCTCCATGGACTCGAGGGCAGGGCACCCTCTCCTACAAGATGAGGGTCTTGGGGGACTCCTAATACTATCTACTGTCTCTAAAGAAAATTCCTCAGAGCTAAGCATCACCAAGTCAGATTTTAAGTAGTCAAGCCCTGTCTTAGTCTCCTTGGGCTGCTATAACAATATATCACAGGCTGGGTGGCTTAAATAACAGATATTTATTTCTCACAGTTCTGGAGGCTGGAAATCCAAGATCAATGTGGCAGTAGATTCTCTGTCTGGTGAGCACTTGCTTCCTGGCTTGTAGATGGCCACCTTCTCTTTGTCTGCTCACAAGGCCTTTCCTTGGTGCAAATGGTGAAAGAGTGTACGTGTGTCTCTTTCTCTTCTTATGAGGTCACTAATCCTAATGAGGGCTCCACCCTCATGACCTCATCTAACCCTAATTACCTCTCAAAGGCCCCACGTCCAAAAATCATCGCACTGGGGATTAGGGCTTCCACATATGAATGGTGGGTAGGAGACACAAACATTCAGTCTATAGTGGCACCTTTGTCTTGGCCATCAGCTGAAGCAGACAGAGAGAATTCACTATGCACATCCTGTCTCCTAGATATATTTCAAATCAGATCTGGCTGTGTATGCTATTTTGTACCCTGCTCTTACTGACCTCACAGTATTTTCTTTTCCCATGTTGTTAAATATTCTTTCACAAAAATTTTGCAAATAGCTGCATGGTGTTCTAGAAATATGTATCTTTGAACATATAGAATGTTTCCAGAATGTTGCTCTTATAAGCAGTGGCCTTGGGGAGAGAAGAACTTCTTCCACTGTTGTGTGTTAAGTAAAGATGTCTCGCCTATTTCTGACCTTAGTATTTGAATTCAAAAAAGTTCACTAAAAAAGAAAAAGCCTAAAAAATGCAAAAGCAGCAATGTCCCTCATCCAATCTCTGTGCTCCCGTTATCACTGTGTCACTTTTGTTTTCTGTGATGATCAGCAAAAGGCAGCATTGGGCAGTCTCAGGGATGCTCTGTTACCTGGCTTCGAAGGTACAGTAAGGTAAGCGTGAGTCCAGGTGAGGGTGGACAGAGGTCAACCACAGCAAGCAGGTGACCTCCTTTACTGACAGATGTGACTTTCTCTCCCTGCCAGTTCCTCTGGGCTGGATCGCCAACCCAGTCAAACAAATCAGAAGGCATCATATCCCAGGTCTCTGCAGGGGTGCGCATCAAAGACAGAAAGATGCTGGGAATGCTTTGGGCAAAGAGGCAAAGCTCTCGCTCAGATCGTCTCACTAGAAGGTCACCTAGGGCAGCTGGTAGACATGGTGAAGTCCAGGCTGGGTTCAACTCCTGTGTCAAGTAGAGAAGACAAAAATAGAAGACAAAATCCCCGAGCTCATGTGTTAACCTAACAAGCAGGAAGGATTTTAAGATTTTTGTGTTCATGCCCAGACAGTGCAATTTATTCCATCATGGTTGGGCAGATAATTGGAAACGTCTAGGGATTTAGATATACTTTTATGAGCATTGAGTGCTGACTTGAAGGCTGTGGGTTGCCCTTTCCCAGGATGGCTTAAAATCTGGTGTGATTCTGTTACAGGGACGCCACAAGGATTGTTACCCTTGTGATTTTTCAGACGTGGCCTATGTTTCACGGAAAGGTTAAGAATCTTCCCAACACTGTCAGAAAGGTGGAAAATGCAAATCTGTTTCCTGAGACCCTGCCTGAACAGACTGATTACACGTTTGATCTTCTATTTGTTCCCTTTTCAGCGGCTAAGCTTAGGAGAAAAAAACAGTCCCATATTCCAGTCTTATAGCAACCATACAGATTATTTTAATACCATGAGTCTCCAGATACTACTCAAGTACTCCCTTGCAGGGAGGAGTGGGATGAGTTGATTTTCCTTGGGTAGTGTCTGGCTTTACGGCTGTATTATTTACCTCTCAGGTCAATATGTCTTCTTCCTTTAATTAGAGGTTAGGAAGAATTCGTCATGGCCCATATTGACTTCTGCTGATGCACTGCTTCTGGCAGCTTCAATAATAAGGCAGTCTGGTAAGCTGGGATGAAGTGAGAGAGTGGCATGGACATATAGACATCACCAAATGTAAAATAGGTAGCTAGTGGGAAGCAGCCTCATAGCAGAGGGAGATCAGCTCGGAGCTTTGTGACCACCCAGAGGGGTGGGATAGGGAGGGTGGGAGGGAGACGCAAGAGGGAGGAGATATGGGGATATATGAATATGTATAGCTGATTCACTTTGTTATACAGCAGAAACTAACACACCATTGTAAAGCAATTATACTCCAATAAAGGTGTTAAAAAGTAAATAATAATAAGGCAGTCTATTCATCTGCTTCTCTGACAGCTAGGAGAGGAAAAACACACCACTAACCAATCTCTTCTGAACACAATGCATAGACTTCAGGGTAAAGATTGAACAAAGGACCTCTATATAACTCTTCTCTTTTGGTCGGAGGGATGAAGTTCAGGTTACAACTTTAATTATGATGTTTAAGTCTTCAGCAAATGGTCAGTTCCATGGACGTGACGTAAGCAGTGAAAGTGATTTTTAAACAAAGATATGAGTATGTTTACCTTGGAACAAATTTCCCATCTAGCTAGCCCCATGTGGAGCTGCCAAACTTGAATGAGTCTGTCATTGCTCAAAAACTGCTTGGAACTCTTACTTTGGAAATGACTTTGGTGGCCATGACACATTCTATGAAATGTCCACAGAGATAAATTATGTATGTCTTTGGAGAGTGGATTTGCTTCTGAGAAATAGTTAAGAATCACCCAGAAACCAATCAGGTGAATGGACTTAAGCTGATTGATACCAGCTGGGTGTCAAAAATAAAATATCTCATAAAGTAGCAAAATTGGTGTGTGTGTGTGTATGTGTCCTTCAAGGTAATTGCAAAAGAAGAATTTATAAATGTTTGATCATCGTATGTATTTTAGGAAAATTTAGATGACTGTGGAAGAGAGCAGATGATTATTTTGAAGGTCCGCATTCATTTGGATTTGTCAGTTTTGATATGTTCATTTAAAAAGTCAATTTTTTTACAGATTCAATAGAGAAAATTGGTTAAATTAACAGAGTTCCAGATAAAACAGATGTTGATTTCTCTTTCATGTACAAGTTTGAAGGATGGGATGGTATGTCAGCTCCATGAAATCTTCAAGAAGTAGCTTTGTTCTAGCTCATATCTCTGCCATCCCTGCCATCCAAGCCTGGCTCTAGCCATCACATCCATGTTCTGGGCAACAAAATGGAGTAAGGGCATAAGAAGGGACATGGGTTTTAGAAATCCAGCCATCTCTGCAGAAGGACTCCTAGAACCGTCTTGTAACAGCTCCACTCACATCTCATTGGCCAGAACCTTGTCTCATGACCCTACTAACTGAAAGGGAGGCTGGGAAATGTAGTCTTCATGCCAGGAAGCCATATGACCTGCTAAAGGAGGGGTTCTATTACTATGGAAGCATGTGAAAGCAAACATTAGGATTGACAGCCAGCAGTCTATGCTACAATTACCTTCACTCATAGCTTACATTTTAGTGAGCTTGAAGGATACTGTGATATTACTTGCCACAAAGCCCTCGTAACTGAAATAATATTAGTTCTATTTATACATTGGTTCACGACCATTAAACAAGGAATTGTGCCATGTACATTGCATATACATATTATTTTATTTAATTTGCCTAACAGCCAAAAAACACATACTATTATCCCCATTTAACAGATAAGGAGTTTATCTGTTAATAAATTTAGAGATGTAAAAAAGATTGCCTGAGATCCAACAGCTAGGAAATGACCAAGTCAGAATTTGTTAGCCTCCAGAGCCTAGGCCCTTAACCCCGTCATTATTCCCCAAGAAGGGAAAAACCTTGGGGTTAATTTTATTCTAGGGCCTTGGAGAAGAGGGAAGGGAAGGGGAGTTTTCCGTGGCTGGACCAGTTTCATTGTCAAGCCAGCCTGGTGCTCCTTGTTGTAAAGACAAGCCCATGGATGTTTAAACATTTCCAACACTGGGGAATGACAGCTCTCACCCTTGGTACAAAACGTTCTCTCAAGCACTTAGGCTGAACCTTCAGGAAGAAGAGGAAAAAACCCTATTTTCTTGGTTGTGTTTTTCAACAGAACACGATGAAATAGAACGTAGTACAGGAAACAGCTAGTGGCTACTGTTCGCCTTTTGGTCTGGCGAAATGAAAATTTCACTTCTCTGAAGACGCTGTGTTCTGGGAGCGGTAACATCTCATTTCCTGCTCAGCGTCTGGAGATAATGACCAAGGGCTGGGACAGACAGCGTGAGCCTGGGGGAGGGGAGCCTGGGAGAGGGGAGGGGGCGTCTCAACTGCTCAGCTTTGGGGGCTGTTTTCTTAGAGGCTCTGACGGAACTCACGTAGGTGCCAAAGACCTCAAATCCTGCATTACTTTTATGAAAGTAAAAGAGCGTTAGCGTCTGCAGAAATCTGAAACTTCCTCATACAATAAAAATCCCAAACCATATTTTCTGAAAACATACATACTCTTATACTTTGAGGGTTCTACAGTAAATTGGGACTCTTTGGGACAGAGTTGAACCGAAGCAGGTATTGTGGAATAATACACAGTGAGCAGGCAAGGAACACTAAGAAAGTCAGAGGCTTCTTTTTTTTTTTTGCGGTACGCGGGCCTCTCACTGCTGTGGCCTCTCCCGTTGCGGAGCACAGGCTCCGGACCCGCAGGCTCAGCGGCCATGGCTCACGGGCCCAGCCGCTCCGCGGCATGTGGGATCTTCCCGGACCGGGGCACGAACCCGTGTCCCCTGCATCGGCAGGCGGACTCTCAACCACTGCGCCACCAGGGAAGCCCCAGAGGCTTCTTTTGATTGACGTATACACACTACTGTATATGAAATAGATAACTAATAAGAACCTACCGTACAGCACAGGAAACTCTCTACTCAATACTCTGTAATGGCCTATATGGGAAAAGAATCTAAAAAAAAGAGTGGATATATGTATACGTATAACTGATTCACTTTGTTGTATACCTGAAACTAACACAACATTGTAAATCAACTATACTCCAATAAAAATTTTTTAAAAAAGTCCTTGAGCTTAAGACGGATGGCAACAACCTCATTTCCTGTTTCCCAGGAGCCCATAGGGCCCCTACAACAGTCTGTTGCTCTAGGGCACCCCCATCGGTTTCTCAGGTCAGGGACAGAAAGCAGAGAGGATGTGAGAGTCAGCCTGGGGGGCTTTGCTGTCCTTGCAAAGCTTTGCTGTCCTTGTCCTCTCTTCAGTGTGAGTGCCGAGTTGCTGATGCATTACTAGGTGGTGGAGGTCCAGGATTCTTTTTGCAGATACTGCATCTGTTCCTTATTACCTGTTTTCGACACTTTTAGGACCTAAAATCGACTCTTTCAAAGTCTCAGTTTCTCCCTCTACCTGTCTTGGATCATAGAGGGCAGTGGTAACGATCTTTACTAAATTACTATTATTTACCCCACAAATGACTCATAGATCTCTAATCCTCCATTCAGTCATTTGTTCACCCATTTATAAACATCTTTTCATTTGAATCCATCACAAGAACATCTTTTGTTTGAACAGAACCCAGCAGAAGGCAGGGCACGGCTGGCACAGGCAGTGCAGCAGGAGTGCCGAGGATGCTGGGGGAGAGATGCAGCATCCTGAAGGGGGTCAGCGATTTCTGGTGGGCAGGTTGGCCCCCTCTGAATCCTTAACAGCCCCCAGCAAAGCCTGGCTCCTGTACGTGATTAATACATGCCTGTTGATTACTATCCTTCAGTGGCTTCCTTTGGTCACACATGTAGGTGCCTAGCATATCCTGGTCTGGGGCATCTTGTCCTGGGGGCATGAGTGTGTCTGGGAGAAGATACTTGCAGACACTAATTATGAGCCTGGTCCTCTGTGCCCAGAGCCAAAGACAACCCCCAGGAGAAACTATACCCCTGCAGTTCCCTAGCAACTTGCCGAAAGTTCCAGACCCAGAGTCTCAGAGAAAGGAACCTCCTGACCTGCCAGGATCTACCCAGGGCCCAGAAGAGACTAAGCATCTTTCCCATTTTCCCCGCGTCCTTTCACCTCCGGCCACAGATACAGCCAGAGTAGTGGCTGCAGTAGTGCTTTTTCCTCCTGCCACTGCCCCGCAGCTGGGCCTGTCCCTCGAAAAGAAAGGGACCGGCTCTTTCCACCTCTAGCAGGCTGGCCGTGGCAGACCTCGGGTGACAACTCCACAGCGGGAAGGGCCTGGCCCTTCCTGCGGCAGGCTGGCACAGTTGCCTAGCGCACATCTTTTTTTCTAAGTCTCTGATCTTGGGGTCTTTGAAGGTGTCCCTAACCAGGCTGGTAGGGGCTGCAGCCCTCACAGGGGAGGGGAGGGCGTCTTGCCACGAGAAGTTGCTCACAGCTCTTTCTTCTCACTCCCGAGAGGAAGGGAGGAGGGGAAATCCATTCTCTGATCATCAGCAGCAGCTGAAAAAGCAAACCCATGAGGTGTCACCCAACTTCATTCACTGTTTTTTCCCCTCAATAAGCCCCCTAAACTCACCGAGAGGCCCGTGGCCCTGGGAAAAACGCCAGGTCCCTGCTGCTGCCCGTTTCCTTCCCAAGGTTATCATTAATGGAAAAATCTGCCCCCGTACCTCCACCCCCCATCACAGCCAAGAAGACTTAGCCCCAGAGCCCCATCCACACAGCACATGGGGGCCCTCGCTTCCCGGCCGTGGGCCCTGTGACATCACACTGACGTGGAGACACGTGTCTGCCTCCCACAGATTCGATCGTCATCGCCTTCTGGGTGAGCCTGGCAGCTTTCGTGGTCTTCCTGTTCCTGCTGCTTCTGTCCATGTCCTGGCCAGCCTCCCCGCAGACGAGGAAAGTAAGGACAGGCGGAGGTATGTGGTAAGTGGCCACGTGAGGGGCTAAATAGGGGGTACCCGTATGTCCCAGGTGGAATATTATTTGGCCATAAAAAGGAATAAAGCCCTGATTCATGCCACAACGTGGATGACCCCTGGAAACACTGTGCTACGTGAAAGAGGTGAGGCACTGAAGACCACACGTGGTGTGATTCCCTGGATGTGAAATGTCTAGAAGAGGCAAACCCACAGACAGGAAGCAGATTAGCGGTTGCCCAGGGCTGGGAGAAGGCAGAGTAAGCGGGGCTGACTGCTAAGGGGCACAGGGTTTCTTTGAGGCACGAGGTAACTATTCCAACATAGATTGTGGTGGTGGTCGCACAACTCAGGGAACGTACTAAAGACCATTGAATTATAAACTTTAAACGGGTGAACTTTGTGGTGTGTAGACCATAACTCAGTGAAGCTGTTGAAGACCATGAAGCGGAAGTTAAATTGGAGGCACAATCTATGCATTCCAAGTAGCCACTAGAGCCGAGCTCGTTGTATGTTAATTCTCCTGTGCTACGCAATTGGCCTCCCGCACCCAACTTTCCCTTCCAGCTGAATCCGCCCAACACAGCCACCGCTGTCCCAAGGACGATGCTTACAAGGGGCCCTATACCCCCTCTCTCCCTGCCATAGCTCATGGGACCAGGGGTGGGCAACCAACCCGGAGAGGGCTGGCCCAGGGCTGGCCACTGCCCCTAGAAACACATGGCCTGGCAGGGGAGCTGGGGCCACGAGGCACTGAGGGGGCCAGAGGAAGATGGTGGCTGGGTACCATGATGGACCAAGAACTCCTGGGATGTGGGAACCGTGAGTCAGCACAGGCAGCTGGGAGCAGGGAGAGGTGGGCAGAGCTGTTCTGAGAGGAGGGGAAGAGGAGCCTCCAAGCCCCTGAAAGAATCAGAGGGCAGCCCCCCTGCCTGATGGGGTCCCCCTGCCAGTTCCCCGAGGGCCTGCGGATCTGCGGATACACAGACCTGCCTGGGGGGCCTCTGTCTCTCCTACCCCCTCGTCCACCCGCCCTGTCCATAGTGTCTCATGCACCGGGTCTACACACACCAGGTCATTCTGGTTCCCTTGGTCACATGTGGGAGGCGGGGACCAGCTTTCGAGCAATGAAGAAATCCATTCTTTCAGTTTTCAGAACTCACGTTGAAGCTAAGCAGATTTTTACCCCCAAGAGATCCCCGAGGGACAAACTAATGAAATTGACTTTCTTTTCTACTCTTCTGCGGTGACTTGGAGCAAGCCCTGTGCTAGGGACAGTTTGCGAGGATACTCAGCTACCTCCCAGCGGAAGCTTCCGCAGCCTGGTGGGCACAGGGGTTTTGCGCATCTTCTGGGCTACAGTTTTACCACAGGGCAAAATAATGACGCTCTTTGTCCTGACTGGCCGCATACCTTACTACAGAAAATGCTCTCCAGGAACTTTGTGACAAGGAATGCTCAGGACTGCCAAATAGATCCTTAGTTAGACTTAGGAAAGAGAATGCTGAGCTGCTTCCCAAAGAGTCGTTCTTTCCATGATGGAAAAAAAAAAAAAGATTGTGCTAGCATCATTTGAGTCATCTGGAAGGAGGGCTTAGCTCCCTCGTACTCCCTTCCTGGCCTTCTTCATTCACGTTCCAATTATAACCACATTTGAACTAGTTCTCTAGCTTAGACAGCTATCGGTACATGGCCTCATCTCATCCTGATACCCACAAGGCAGTTATCATCCCACTTCACTAATGAAACTAAAGGCAGGCGGGATGTGTCCTGTGCCCCCAGCACCTCGAGTGCAGGAGGGTCCATCCAGGGAGGATGGATTTCTGGCTCAGATACAAGTTGGCATGAGGTACGGACACGAGATGAGCTACACTCAAACACGTGGATGGACGGAAGGTCAACCTCCCCCCCTCCCATCCCCCCACCCCTGCCTCCACCAGCTGTGAATCTGTGACATGAGGTCAGAGGGAAAGCCCCAAGGTCAGGGTCACCGTCGAGCACTTCCTCTTCTCTTCCATTTCTCCACTGTGGTAGCCTTGGTGAGCCAGGCTGAGCCCCCCACCCCAGCCCTGGGCCTGCTTCCCCGGCAGAGGGGCTCTCGCCCTGTGACTCTCCCCTGCAGGCTTTGGCCAGGCAGGAGGGTGCAGCAGGGAGTCCCCTCCCCAACCCGGGGAAGGACAGTTCTCTGGGCAGCTTGGACGCTTCCTTCCCTCTGCTCTGTCCGCAGGAACAATGCCCAGCACCACCCAACGTGCCCCTGGAGTCTCGGCCTCAACCTCCCCTTCTGTGTCTGGAAGCAACCCCAGCACCACGGGGCCCCCCAGGGGACCCCGCTGCCTCTACCGAGCTCGGTCGAGGAACCAGGTGGCAGAGCGTCGGGCCCCGTCCAGCAGCTGCAGCAGGAGAGTCCCTCCACCTCGGCCCCCTTCCACCCCCCAGGGCCACCCTGCTCTCCTCTGGGAATTGGCCCTCGATGGGGACCTGCACGGCACCAGCTGATGTCAGGAACTTCAAGCCCAGGGAGCCTCCCCTGCAGACAGAACCTCCCGACGGTAGAACCAACAACCCAAACCAGGGCCATTGCTGAGTGAGCCGGGGAACTCAAACCAACCTGGACACACACGTGCCCTCTGAAAGCCTGGTTACAGGTAGCACGATGTGCAACTAGGTCAAGAATGACTGTACAAGGGGGTGCATGTATGCATTTACCCAAGGCTGGCAACAGCCCATCTGGCCGAGGGAGGAGGCCCCAAATATTGCTCGTTTCCTTTAGTGCACTTAACCTGCCTATTTACTGCTCATGCTGCTTTGGGAAGGATAGAAAAGTAAAATATGTATGAATTAAGATTAAAAAATATTCACTGATCTCTACCATGTCACTTCATAGTTTCCGCTATTACTTCTGCAATGTTTTTTTTATCAACTCTGAGTTCGCTGGCTGATCTGCACCTTCTTTAGGACGCCCAGGGAGTGCCTGCCAGGTCCCCCTCCATCCCCCGCGGACACCCACTGTCACTAAGATGGGGCAGTGTGTGCCCGGCCAGACTCGCTGACTGTGGTGAGGGGACCTGAGCCACACCTCCGACTTCCCCAAGGCCTTTCACAGACAGAGCCCAGGGCGGCGTCTCCCCGGACAGGGCAGTCGGGTGCAGCAGGCAAGGCTTAAGCCCGAGTGGCAGGAGGATCCTGTGCTGTGTGACTTCGTGTGACGTCTGATCTGAGACCCCCGATGGACCTAGTTCTCTAGTGCCCGACAGCCTGCCCCTGGCAGGGTGCCAGCACCATACCACAAAGCCCATACACCTCACCGCCCCCCATCCCAGGTGACTGAAAAATAATCCTGTAAGGTGAGGGCCAGGCCTGGCCTCGCCAGCCCGGGGGACAGCGGGTTAGAAGGGAAGATGGGGGAAGGGAGACTGATGGGCTCCGGAGATGCAGAAAGAGGGCAGAAAGGACCACATGGGCTTTCCAACTTGAATCTAAACGTAGGATTCTGGCTTCACGACATTCTAAGAATATTGCTGTGGGTGTTCTGCAGGCGAGGGAATAGGGGAGGTAAATGCTCCTTGTCTTCTAGACGACGAGCCCCACTGTGGGAAGGGGACAAATGCACAGAAGCGTTACTCTTGTCTTGGTAAAAATCTTAAGTCATTAAAAAAACCAGAAAAGGGCTCCCCTGGTGGCGCAGTGGTTGAGAGTCCGCCTGCCGATGCAGGGGACGCGGGTTCGTGCCCCGGTCCGGGAAGATCCCACATGCTGCGGAGCGGCTGGGCCCGTGAGCCACGGCCGCTGAGCCTGCGTGTCCGGAGCCTGTGCTCCGCAACGGGAGAGGCCACAACAGTGAGAGGCCCGTGTACTGCAAAAAAAAAAAAAACAAACCTGAAAAGAGTCTAAACAACACTGGAAGGAGACAAAAGTGTAAATGTTTAAGCTGAAACCAAGCCATTGCCAGTGCAATAAACATCGTATGGGCAAATAAGCAGCCACCTCCCAGGTGGCAGACAGGGAATGCGTGTGCTGACGTGGCACGAGGGCCCAGCAGACCCCTGGGCACCTACCTGGGTGTGCAGGAGGGTACATGCAGAGCTTTAAATGATCAGGACCACATTTTATCTGGGAAACCCATGAAACTTCATATTCAACGTTCGTCAGCTACAGTATCAGTTAATGTAGGAATCTTACACGTCAAATCCTGACCTCTGAAATGCAGGTCTCTGTAGAATAAAAAGAGCCTGTGATCACATCAATTAAACAAAACACAAAAACCTAACAAAAATAGACGTTTAATAACAAGTTATAAAATTCTAAATCCCCCTTTGAAGCAGAATTTTTAAAAATATAGGCTGTCTTTCCAAAGCAGAAGTCAAAACAATTCCATACTTTAAGGATTTAGTGTAACATCC